>NC_067473.1:64766490-65077833 GCF_947179515.1 Apodemus sylvaticus | reverse complement strand
TGGCTTCCAGACACTGCCCTTTGTAAGGACCAGAGAGCCTTATATTTTCACACACCGAAGTACAAATGTTGAGTCTCTACCCCACGAAATATGCAGTAGACACAATCATCTGAGTCACCATTCATTGTTCTCATCCACTGTATCCATACTTCCCTTTACTGTTATGCACAGTAGAAATTACAACAACTTTTTCACATTCCCACTCCATAATCCTCATGCCATGCCATATTCTTGATCCCTAATGGTCCACTTTCTATATCCAAGCCTAGGGCATGAGCACGCGACACAATGTCACACATGTGCTCACCTGCCTGCTTGCTTCTCATGAGAGCCTCCAGTGGAGACTCCAAGACTGATCCTGTTCTAAAGCCCATCTTTAGGCTTTGTCTCTCATCTTCATCCTCTTAGTTCTCTCAATAAAATCTCTCAGTTGAAATTGATAAATATTCACCAGCTTATGGCATATATAATAAATACACACACGCATGGAACTGCTTTAGTAATTGCTCTTAAAGTATTAAAGATTCCCTCTATAAACAGAACACACTTGCTCAGATGTGGAAATTAGAATGAGATATCCCCCATAGTTCCATGTATTTAAATATTTGGTCCCCCAGTGGGGCACTCTTTTCCTCTTTGCAGTTCAAGATGTGAACTCTCAACTTTTCTGCTGACATGTCTGCCTGCTTCCCACTTCACCATCGTAGAGACTGACACTCAGAAGCCATAAACTGAAACACTTCTGCAAGTTCTCATGGCCATGTTTTTTGCTTGTTTGGGACTTTTTTGGTTTTTGTTTGTTTTTTGTTTTGTTTTGCCTTTTATCACAGCCATAGAAAGTAACTGATATATCATGGATATGAACATAGGCAATATGATGCTTGGAGCCATGTTGACTGCAAGGACAATGGAGCTGGTGAGGAATATTTAGAAGAGCAGTTATACAGACTCAGACCAGGAACCACTTACATTACAGTGCCTGTACTCTTCCGGCGAATTTGAATTCCAAATGGATTCTCCTTGATGAGGACATCATAGAGACGGCCTTCAGAGGTGCTTGATGGAGCACTGGGGATGTTCAGAGGGACTGGAACTTCATACCGACTGTGGTTGGGATCATAGATCTAGGCCAGAGGAAATGATTTTATGTAAAGACAAATTTGTGCCATTACATGGTATTGCACCATATAATTCAAAATGACATGTGAAGATTTTGGATTCCTACCTCACAAAATTTTAGAGGATTGAAACACCAGATATCCTAAGTATACTTAACAGATCACTGCACAACATATAAATCTGTCAAAGCATGGCATTAATACTGTAAATATTCACAGCTATCTGTCATTTCAAAACAACACTTTGCACAAGTATAGTATTTTAGAGATGAATAACTCAGCATACTCTTAGCATATTTGACAAAGACTGGATGTTGAAAGTTTTGTCTTCTCTAACTTTACAGTCCAGAGCTTAATCAACCTACCAGAGAACTATGCCCAATGTAATAATTTAATCTGGGTAAGCATAATAGCTTAATATTATGGGCTCTAGAACATTTGTTCATCCATTTCAACATTGTGGTTAGCATCAAAAGTTCATTCTGAAATTGGTGGGGGACTGATAAACATGATATATAGTTTTATATGTGAATGTAGTATGAAATCAAAAAATATATTTTGATTTCAAAAATTACTGCTGAAAATGAAATATAAGGTAAGTAATTAAGGATCCATGTTCTACTGTTGGTTCAATAATAATAGGGTTAAGAACAAAATTGGGCAAGGTTATTATTGTGAAACACTGATGAATCATAGAAAATAGAGGAAAAGAACTCATACAGTTGAAGGATATCAGTTAATATAAACACTTAAAAGAAAGGTTTTCTGATTACAAAGAAGAAAATTATTTTGGACATTAAGGTGGTTTCATTGAAGAAATATACTATGAATCTTAAAAGCTTTGCCATGGTAAACCAAGCACAAAGAAAATGAAAGAAAAATGTTCTGGTAAAGAAATAACAAAAGCAAAGACTCAAGAGTGTTAACATGGGCTCAGAAAGACATAAGCATGGTGGACAGAATTACTGTACAACTAAATGGTTAGTGGGAAGGACTTGAGGCTGCATGCCCAAGCAACTTCATTCTGATGAGGACACACACATACAGCAAATCACAATAGAAGACATAGAACTCAAGTGCAGATGGCGCTCAGATTCTGAGGGCTCCTTTAGGTGAGGGCTCTCTGCCTTCATCATTGACTTATACTCTCCCAGCAGCATTTGACACCTCACTATATACCAGCCTGTGTGGGATTCCAATACTACCATGGTAGAAGACAAATCCCTCTCTAGGAGCAGTTCACAATTTAGTAAGGAAACAAACAACAAGATAGCTAGTCAATCCCTACTCCCTTGGTTTAATTAAACCATGCAAGGAAAAGTAATCACTTTCATGAGAATTACAAAGATGTCTCCAGTTACTGTATTCAAAATCATACTCTTCTTCATATATTGTCAATCACAAATCTGCTCAGTTTTCTCATTTCAATTAACATCACTACCATCCATAGATATGCATGCAATTTAGCAACAAGGTAGTGATTCCTTGGCCATCTTCCTCTTTTGGTCTATAGGACTGAGGGAGATGATTTCAAGGTTTCAAACACATCCACTATCTTACATCTCCTTTCTTATTCCAGTACAAACTCAGCCATAACTCACCAATCTTCCTACTATCCTCAGCTACTTCCTCTCCATGTATTCTCTCACAACCATTTCCCTTACACACAGTGATTCTCTTAATTTGAAATTAGTAGAGGTAACTCTATGGCATCAGACATCTAAATGATCTCATCATTTGAATGATGCTCTAAAGTATTTTGCTATGAAAATGAACATTTCTGTCAGAATTTTCTAACACAAGGTAGCAAAGCATACTGGAACTGGAAAGGCCTTGTTCACACCTGATAATGCATACCTTAAACTGCAGCATTTCATTCTTGTGGTAGGTCACTTTCAGTCGCAGTTGATTCACAGGTGTAGAGGGGAAGGCATTTCTGTGAGTAGAACCCTTCAAGGAGATGTCTGCTGTGGCCCCATTTGCATCATACTGAACATTGCTGACTGAGTACAGCTCATTAGCAAAGTAGCAATAAGGGACCCCAGGAGTGCTGGATACCTGGAAAGAAAATCAGTATCCTAGATCAGCAGGGATATGGAGTTATCAAACAAAGTTAGAAGAGACAAATTATTTGGCAAGAAATCCATAGGTACATTTGTTCCTGTCTATAACATTTACATAACCATGAATTTAAGTCCCTGCTCTGCTGGAGAGAGTATAATAGTAAATATATCCCAATCTTACCCAACTCCTCAACCTAAATAATGTTTATATGAAGCCTTTCTGTGGATTTTAATAAACTCATGGGTAAAGGGCTGTGATAAGACATTGTAGATTATATTTCAAGGGTTTTCAGTTTACATGAACATCTTCAGCATGATTACCTCCCAGATGCAGCCACGGGCAGTACAGTTTGCCTCAGAAGCACCATTCTCATCTGGATAGCAATCTATCCTTTCCTCGTCCCTTGTGAAGATGTCCCACTCAACCGTATATGCTTCTCCCAGTGTGAGATTGATATTTGTGATGATGGCAACCTGAAAGAATGAAAATTCATCCTCAGTACCAAAGTCTTATAAGACCTGAAACATTTTTATGGAAATTAAGTTTGAATGTTATTCTTAGTCTATCCTTATGTCCTACTTTTCATATTTTAAACAACACACTACAACATATGACGGCACAAGTATATATGTGCTTAGGGGATACTTAGTGGCTAAGGAAAATACAACTATTCTAAGAAAACCTTCTATAGTTCGTTGTCAAAAGAGAGAGACCAAGGAAAGCCTGTTATGATCAAACTTTTTCATTCCCTCCATGAACAACTTGAGCAACATTTATTTTGACAGAAATATTTTCTCCCCCTCTTTCCAAATTAATCTATTATTTCTTGTCCATCACCTCTCTATATCATGCCCCTCTTTGGTGTGGAGTGCCTAGATTAGAGGGCGCATATGTAATGTTGCTTGGGCTGTACTTACAGTGTTCTCTAGAATCTTATACAAATTACCTCACTTTTTATATCACATATATGCCAATTAAGTGTAAGACCGGGAAGTGGGAAATAGCATATATAAACTTCCATTTCCAACATTTTCAGCTTTTTCTCTGTTTTCTTTCTTTCTATTCTAATTTTTCCATTTTTCTTTTCCCTAGAATAGGGCATTGTGACTTGATTCATTCACCCTATTCCAATCCAGAGAGGAAAAAAAGAACATACTTATCACAAAGTGCAAGTACTAAATCACTGACCCCAAATTTTCAACTTTGAAATTTTAATTACAAGAAAACCTTCTGATTTTTCTGCTTCAGACTTCTTATCACATCATCTTCATAAATCCAATTTGGTTTTATGTATATGGGTGATTTGCCTGCATTATGTGTGTGCAGTGGCCGCAGATGCCAGATCCTGTTTAACTGGAGTTACAAATGCTTGGGAGATGGCATTTGGTGTTGAGAATAAAACCAGGGAAAGCAACCAGTGCTATCAACTTCTGAGCCATCTCTCCATATGCATAAAACTTTATCTTTCAAGGTGATAATCCATTCTATCCATGCCTTCTCCAGAAAGCTGGCCTCAACTACTCTACTAAGCTTAGGACATCAATTAAGGTCAAAGCAGATATTTTACCAATTTTGGTTTAGACACCTTAATACTTTCACATACTTTTATTTATGTTAATTGTATTTCTGACCATCCTGATTCAAGCAATAAAAAGTTACTTTGATAATATGTTAAATATCTTATGTCATAAACAAATCATGTTTTCACATATGTATCTTTCAACTGTCTTAAACTTGCCACAGACACAAACAACCACATAATCCTTTATATGCAACTTAGTAAAATATATATCCTCTTTAAGTATTGTCATATTGAAATGTCAAATGTGATCAATATGCCACATAATTAGATGTCTCAGGTGACTGGTTAGCCCAAATTTAAAAGATCCTCCAAACAGTATTGATTCAGCATTCCAGTGTCATGAGGAGCCTCAGGAGAAATCATCAGAACTGACTTAGGAAAGGATCCTCACAGGACTGAGGAAGTAGAGGAATGGAAGACAAGTCATACAGAAATAGTGGATCCCAATACATCTGGATAGTAGCACTTCCTATGTTAGTTAGCACCATCAACTCTTTTTCCATAAAATATTTCTTGCAAATGCATGATGGCGAACATATGATATGTCTTAAAAACCTAAGAAAGGAAAAGGCATATGATATGTCTTAAAAATCTAAGAAAGGAAAAG
This sequence comes from Apodemus sylvaticus, assembly GCF_947179515.1. Lineage (NCBI taxonomy): Eukaryota > Metazoa > Chordata > Mammalia > Rodentia > Muridae > Apodemus > Apodemus sylvaticus. Next base: position 65,072,462 of record NC_067473.1, on the reverse strand, counting down.
GAACATTAAAAGTTAAATAAATAAAAGCCCTGTGATTTTTTTATTCATATGATCTCTTTCTCTGCCTTCACCTTAGAGCACAAGCCATCAACTTTCACAGTCATGTCCTTGGATCCTGTCCCACACCCACTTAGAGAAAACCAAACCCAAAGCAAGAAGAAAACAAGGATGGGAAAAACTGAAGGCACAGTGGCTCCAGCATCTCTCTTTTTACCTTCTTTCTCCAGTACTCTAGCCTCCTCACCTGGCCTCAGATGTGCTCTGGTCCTTCAGTAACCGAGGTGATCTTAGCAAGAAGCAACATCATGACCTCAAGGAAGCTTGTGGAAAGCCTCCTCACAAAAGCAATTCTTACCTTCAGGTTTGAATTGTAAGTGACTTGAGGAGACACTTGAAGGAGAACTCCATTCTGTTTTACTCTAACATTGCGGAATTCCTGTGTCCCAAGTATTTTAATTTCCTGGAATTCTAGGTTATTGGGATCCTTATAGTTTGAACTTGAAACTGTCACCTCCAAATGGTTCTGAAACATACCACACATAAATATGAATAAATTATAAACTCATAGATTCCCTAAGCCATCAACACTCCATCCTAGACCACACCCCTAAGCTGCTCTGAAGGCCTCTCAGAGCATATTGATGGGGATGCAAATGTATTTTCATAAGCCAATAAAGAGAGTGGAAAAAACCCTCATACCTTTTAGAGAATTGTCCCTTACAATAACAGTTGATTTGCTGATTTAATACTATTGTCTCTTATTGATAACAAAGCTGATATAATTATGAATTAAGTCATAAATAGCAATTGTTTGCCTCTGATAAATATTGATAATTAAGTTATAAATACAGAACATATATAGTCATTTTCAGGCAAATCCCAAACAATATTCACACACAAAAAATGCTACTCACTTGAGTGACAGAAAATTCACTGAAAAGGTAGATATTTTGAGCCACAGTATCTGAAAGAAGAAAGCAAAGCCAGATTGCCCTGGTGTCCACAGAAGACAATATCACCTTCTTCTTAAAACTGATTCCTCATGGGGGGCTATTCCAAAAGCTTTTGCCTGTACATGGACTATGTTCTTCTAGCTGGATTGCCTTGCCTAGCCCCAGTGGCAGAGGATGAGCCTAGCCCTGCAAAGACTTGAAGTGGGGGAGATACCCAGAGGGCCCCCACCCACTCAGATGAGAATTGGGATGAGGGAAGTATTGTGGAGGTTGACTGTGAGGGTGCAGTGAGTGGGATGTAAAGTGAACAGGATAAAAATGAAATAATATTCAATTAAAAATAAAACTGATTCCTCATTCCTTTCCTGACTGTCAAGCACTTCAACAGGTCTGTGGATCACATTTCTTTCTACTTCATCCACCAGATACTTTGGCTGCTTCTGGATCTTTGCTAGATGATGCCACAGTGAATGTGTCGGGCCAAGTATCTATGACACGCTGTTTTCATTTTGGGGGGGGGGTGGGTACATACCTAGACATGGGACTTCTTGCTATGTAGTCGTTGCATTTTTAACATGTGAAGAAGTGTTTCTGCTATGTTCTATAATTTCTATGTATGTCTATTGTATGATTCATGGCCTTTGTTCATGGCAGGTTTAAATTCTCAACACTATACCCAAAATTAAAAGAGCTTTCCCCTATATTTCCTTCTAAGAGTTTTCTGTTAAGTCCATTGAGAACTTTTTCACAATACTTAAATTGGTAAAACAACAAACATATGTATCAGAAGATAAGCGAATAAAAGAATTACAGTACACACACACCATGAAATATTCCTTAATAGTAAAGCCCTGCACTTTGAGAACAAAAGTGAATCTGGATCATATTATACTAGATGTAAGTAAGTGAGACAATACAGAGAAGCAATGCATGGTCTCAGTGTATAAAAAAACTAAATAATTTGAACTGATATAGAGGACAAAAAAGGTACCTTTTTCAGGATAAGGTAGAAGGGGAAATTAGGAAAAGGTTTTCAAAGACTATGACATAATAAGAACAAATTTTAGAGAGCCAGTATTTTCAATAGTGGTTATGGCGTCAATGAAAATTATGATAACCAGAGCACAATGCCTATATGTACAGTCTGTGCAGCTGCATGTTGTCTTTTCTTTAATACTATAACTGAGAAAATTTCCTTTGCCACACTCCGAAGGCAATGATCTTATTGGACTCTTTCCCCAGTGAGTGTCATGAGAATTACTAGTACATTGGAGACAAGAAAGAAAGAGAGGGGTAAAGGAGAGACAGAGGGAGAAAGAACATGTTCATGTTAAATGTTTATAATCAGGAATGTGTGTGTTGTGCTTGCTGCCTTCCCAATTTGGGTATGCTTTTCCTATCATCAACAGTCCCCTCTCTGCAAGGACTTGGGGGGAAAGATATTTACAGTGAATGTGAATTACAAGAACAGTCATGTAAATCTGTTTTGTAAAAATGAAGTGAAAGATGGTTAAACATTACTGACAAAGAGGGAATTCAGAAGGAGAGTTACAGAGACAAAGACAGAGAGATGTTCTCTATCTGTGGTTCATCCATCATGGCCTCTGACCAGTACAAATAGAAGCAAATGTTTTCTCTGGGCTGCTGCTGCTAGGATGTCTGGTGAGATATCACCCACAGCTGGATGACCAGCAGGAGTAAAGGGAATCTGGGGCAGGTCTGCAATGGCCATACCCTCTCAAGGCACTCACCCTTCGACTGCCCATCATCCCAGAACAGCTCTCCTCTTGCTTCTTTGTTCTCATCCAGGGCAATGATAAGACCAAGAGGATTCTTCCGGCTATTAGGGAACAGATTCACACAAGAAACAAATCCTTAGGGCTCAAAGGATTTTGACAAACATCTATACCATGTTTCCATTAGTAAAAGTTCCTGCTATCAGCCAGTACTGTTTTCTTTCCAATACAAAGACAAGATTGGCAGGTGCTCCTCTCTCTAATAGTTCACATGGGATAAAAACACCCTAAAGCATAGCACAAATACATACAAAGGAAGCAGGATTATGAGGCCAGAATAATACTACAATAAAAAAATTGTGGCTGAAAATATCATTTAGAAGACAGATTATCAGAAGATGAAGAAATCCTCCACAATAGTGCTATGCTTGGGTATTTAGAGTTCACAATCAATTGCTATGAAGAAGATACTTGTTTCACAAAACAGTTTTTCTGATAAAGCAAAATTATACAATAGGATCATATATTGAATGGCCACTTTCCTTATTTGATCACTTATTATTTTGCCTTGTCAGACAAACATAGATTACCAGGAGTTTGGAAGTGATAGCAATCACTGTGCTGGAGAGCTGGAGATATCTGACCCTAGCCTTTGAGAAAGCAGTTGGAAGTAGGGAGTCGATGTAGCTCGGTGAACATGCATTTTTTTCAAATATGCATAGTCTTTTGCTAAGCACAATGGGTGAGAAGCCGAAATGCATGAAGACAAAGACTGCTGGGGAACTAGAGTAACATGTTCCGCCAGGGCTAGCCTGTGTGCTGAAAGGACTCCAGGACAACTGCTGCTCAAGGCAACGTAAAACTATGCTCTTTACTTCTAAATACTCTATCCTTGCAGTCCAGATCTCAAGCCAGCTCCATGTTTTTATTTTAGGGAGTGAAAGTTTAATAGCAGTGTGCAAAACAGTCTGGTATTGAACAATTATAAAGAGAAGAAAACAGAAGTCTTTGCATTTGTTTTCACAAAAAGTCAATCATTTGAAATTTTAGGATAACAAATGTAGTTCAATGGGAAATACTGATTTCCAGAATCCTAAGAATTCTCAGCATATTAAAATTAAGTAAGCTGCACATCTACATATGAGTCAGAGGCCTCGTTCCAGCCAATGTATGTTCTTTGGTTGGTTGCTCAGGCTCTAAGAAGCCCTAAGGGTCCAGGTTAGTTGATTCCTGATAGTTTTCCTGTGAAGTTCCTACCCCCTTCAAGGCCCTCAATCCTTCCCCTAACTCTTCCATAAGAGTCCCTGAGGCTCTGTCCGGTGTTAAACTGTGGGTCTCTGCATCTGTTTCAGTCTGCTGATAGATGGAGCCTCTCAGAGGACAGTTATGCTAGGTTCCTATCTGGAAGCATAACAGCAGATCATTAATAGTGTCAGGGATTGGTGCTTGGCCATGGGATGGGTTTCAAGTTGGGCAGACTATTGGTTGGCCATTCCCTCAGTCTCTGCTCTACCTTTGTCCCTGCATTTCTTGTAGCAGATGAGCAGCTAGTTTTCATGTGGGTCCCCCAACAACTAGGACATGGATTGTCCCTAAAGCTGTTGCCTGTCTATGGAATCTGTTCCCCAGACTGGGCTGCCTTGCCTGGTCTCAGTGGGAGAAGATGAACCTAGCAGAGACTTGATGTGCCAGGGTGGGAGGGAGCCTCCCTCTCAGAGGAGAAGGGGATGAGGCATGGGAGAGGAATTCTGTGACAGGGAGACTAGGAAGGAAGGCAGATCAGGGTTTTAAATTAATTAATTTATTTATTAATTTAATTATTATTAATTTAATTAATTAATTAATTCAAATAAGGGAATAGTTTTAGAGACACATGACAGAAACATGCAACTCTTCAGTGGAATACAGATGGAGTCTATAACTGGAGTCAATGATGAGTAGAAATTTGTGACATTGTTAAGTGGCTATATTATTATTATATAATTTTAAATTTCTTAAATTTTAAATATATTTTGATCATATTCTTTTCATCCCCCAAGTCCTTCCAGATTGTCCCCCATCACTGGCTCAACTTTAAGTTTTCTCAAAAAGCAAACAAAAACCCAATATAAAAAAGCAAAAAATAAATAGAACAAAATAAAACCACACCCAAAAAGAAAAATATAAATACCACACTATTAAGGCATATATTAAAAAACACAAAAAACAAACAAAAACCCAAACAACTACAACAGAAAACAAAACCTGGAGTCCATCATATATCAGTCAGCTATACCTGAAAATGAGGCCTGTCTTGGAGTAGTTGATATGCCCAGTGTCACTCTATTGGAGAAAACTGATTGTCCCTCTCCCAGCAGGTGTAACTGACACTTCAGTTGTTAACCTTTACCCTAGTAGCTGTGATTTCATTTGTCATAGGAAGGAAAGAGCTTGGTGGAAGGAATGGAAAGGAAGACGAGTGTTTTAAAAAGATGGACAGTGAATCCAAATCTAGACATGAGAATTCATGGGCCAAGAGCAAAAAAAAAAAATCACCAACAGACACATGGGTAAAGGCAGTAGGTGATCATCTAACCAGGTTTGCCCAGAATGGAGTCTTCTGAAGAAATAGGACTTTCAGTGCCAATACTGAACATGCCTTTAGAAACCAGGAAGACTGAGCATTCTAGCTGTCAGTGGGTTCTGACACATACAGAGAGATTGGGGGAGGCATAGAGTAAAAACCCTTCAAAAACCAATAAGGGTACAGTTCTATCTCATAAGCTTCTAAGAAAGGGTCAAGTGAAGTCCAGAAAGGCACATTCTACTCTAGCATCTCTCAAACCTACAGTCTAGAGCAGCATATCCCACAATGTTGTCCTTTGTCAGTCCTGTGCCCACTTAGAGTCCCATGCTTATACCTGGCTTCTGTGGTTGTGGCTGGCTGCTGTGTGGGGAAGATGTAGCCCCCTCGAAGGTGAAGTCCAATCTTGTCTCCAGGAAGTTCCATCTCAATGCTTTGCTTTCTCCATGCCAATTGCTCTCCCTGGGGCAAGCAGATAAATCAAACACATTGGCTTCATAGTGTGTGGACCTCCATCATGCTGAGCTCCCTAAGGTGCTATCTCTTTCTGCTTAGTAGGATTTAGCAGAATTACTCTCTACCCAGACAATCAAACAAAGGAAAGCTAAAGTGTAGGTCAGCTCAGGGTTTGTAAAACCTTTTTGCTGAGCCTGTCTGATGTGTGTTATGAGGACTGATACTTCTGAGCTAATCATCTGAATTCTGGCTAAGCTCAAACCGTCCAGGAGGCTCTCTAATGCTTGCTCAGGAAAAGCACTTTGAGTCTTTCTGTTCTTGTATAATGAAGTGTTAAAGTGACAGACTCCCTCTTCCAAAGCTGTGCTGTGAACTTATAGAAATACAGTGTACTGGCAGAGCTCCCAGGGATTAAACCACCAACCAAAGAGTACACATGGAAGGACCCATGGCTCCAGCTACATATGAGCAGAAGATGACCATTTCAGACATCAATGAGAAGAGAGGCCATTGGTCCTGTGAAGGCTTGATTCCCCAGAATAGGGGAATGCAAGTCAGGAAATGGGGGGAGCAGGGGGAGCAGGGGGAGCAGGGGGAGCAGTGATAGTATAGGAGATTTGTGGAGGGGTAACACAGAAAGGGATACCATTTGAAATGTAAATAAAGCAAATATCTAATTAAAAAGAAAAAAGAAAAACACTGCAAAAGTACTCCTCCGTACATGAATGGTGGGACCCTAGCTCTAGAGAGTCACCCTCTCTGTGCAGCTGCAGCTGCTCTCTTGAGTTTAAGAACAGTTCCGGCTACTTACGGTCTCATAGTCGTACCAGGTGGCATTAGGCACATATGCTGTCACTTTCTCTGCACCCTAAAATTAAATTTAAAAAATTATCCTCATGACTCAGCCTCTGATGACATAAGAATGTCTTAGTATAGGACAGGGACTTCCCAGCCATATTAGGGGAACATATAGCCTCCCCCCTCACCATTGTTGAACTATGCCATTTTTCTAGTACAGATAAGAGAAACTATAACATGTCACTCTGGATCATGGGGGCCACAAATGGGCTGGATTATAATTAGAAACAACAAAAATGATGATGGAATGTCCTGTGGGGACAATTTCAGCTTTCTGTGAATTGTCCCATTTAATCCTCTCTGTGCCTCATTTGTTAGATGCGGTTACAATTCCTGCCTTTGACATTGAGAAGCCTGCATTCCCACCTAGCTGGCAAAGATCATCTACTCTGACAACCTTGACTTCAGAGTGAGTGTTGGCCTCTGCTTCATCGTGGCTCATCCATAACAGTTATAATGACCTGCTGAGCCACACGCTCATTCCCAAATCAAAGTCACCAGTAGGTGCTTATGCACTGACTGCGAACTTGCCTAGAAAAAGAGTCCTCTAAAGAAGAAAATGTCTATCAGATATGCTACTACAAAATGCTCCTGGATACTATTCTCCATTGATTCAACCAACCAGGCATCAGCAGTGAGTTTGTAATAGAGGGGAGAGGAGATTTTGGGGGTGCTGAGCAGAAGCAGAGGCAGAGGATACCCGCCTGTCTCCATGAGAACACTTACCTGATCCAGAACAGGAGTGATGAGGAGACCTGGTCCCCACAGAAATTGCCGGTCTATGCCCCATGTATTGCTGTCTTCATAGAACCTAGATATCAAAGAGATAGGTCACAGAGAGGTAGGTCAGTGCTCCTGAAATCTCCCCCACAATCTAACCAAAGCACTTAGGCTACCTGGAAAACACCCACAATCATCACTGCATGATACCCACTCTACTCTACCTCCCTCCACCCCATGCAGATCTCTGTAGCATATCCATATCTGTCTATAAACCTTCCTGCTCTCGCTCTAGGGAACACAGACGTTCCTATTCCAGTATCTAGTCTAGGCAGATCCCAAGCTTTGATATCGTTTACTGTATCTCCCACTGAAATCTAAGTAAGATAACCTACAAATTTTATGACTAGCTTATTGTCAAAAACAAATCTGTGGTTGGAGCTAGCAGATCAATGCAAGCATTCCCAGATATGTGGATGTCAGAATGGTCACAGCTTCAAATACTGCCTGAGCTCCAAAGAAGAGATTCAACAGATCCTGTCTCAAAACTAAACGTGTTTAAAAGGGTTGATGTGTAGTTCAGCGGCAGAGGACTTGCAGACTACGTGCAAGGCTCGAAGCTTGCTTCTCAGTCTTATCCCCTCCCACAGGCACAGCAAAAGTAGAGAGCAGCATCAGATCGCAAAATACCAGAGTATACACAATTTTCAATTTTAAAATATCTGCTTTTAAACAAGGGATTCCAGGAGGTAAGAATTTTACCCCAGAAGTGATCATAAGTGTGTGTGTATGTTTGTGTGTGTGTGTGTGTGTGTGTGTGTGTGTGTGTGTGTCTAAGGTTTGCATCTACAACACTTAAGTAATTTAGCATTATTTTGAAAAGGAAAGGTTCCCAAGAAACTGCCTGCTGAGTTAAATCAGAGATTCCACCTGGCTAGCTAATAAGAATAATGGAATTCTCAGCATCAATTTTGAGATTTTTTTACTTACAAATTACAGTCTTATTCCTACAGATACAATCCTAGCATCACAGCACATATATGTAGTGCAGAGCCTCATTCTAAGATCTTTCGAGTTAAACTAAAAAGAGTTGGGAGTGGAAGGTAAGTGGTAGATTTCTTGCCCAGTATATGTGAAGCCTTGGGACTAATCTGCATGCACATGCACACACACACACACACACACACACACACACACCTGAACACCTTGCTTGGGTGGTTTTATATTTTACTCTAGTATTCTGACAAAGTCAACAACCCCCTGTTTACATTAGCAGAATGTTAGGAGAGCTTACTCGTGCAGAAGAGGCCTAGCTACAGTATCTCCCCGACTGTGTGCTCTGTAGAAGAGTGTATAGAGGTAAGGCAGCAGAGTGTAGCGGATGTTAAGGTAGTGCCTAGATGAATTCAACAGCAAGGAGTCATTTCCAAAAAAGGCAGGATCCTGTTCCTAAAAGAAAAGAGAGTTTGCAGTTGTGAGTTGACTGTGGGCAAGCTGGGCACACCGAGAATGATTTCAGAGATCATGTGGTATGACCCAGAATTTGATGCTGCATACATATCTGGGGCCTCGGTTTCCCTTTGTCTATGAGTGACACAGCTGGAGAACATGATGTCAAATAAGCTGCCATTGCAGCATACAACTCACCCTATCTCACTCACATGTTAGAACTGCCCAGCTAAGAGGCTTGATTAACTAATTAAACCTTGATAAATAATTTTGAAATGTTTCTCCATCTTCATACTCATTACAAAAACAAGAAATGTAGAATGATTGCATAGAGGTTTTACAAACTCTTAAATGTCATCATTTCCATTTTTTATTTTTAGCTTTCTGAGATTTCCATTTTTTTTAGTGATGTGATAGCCCCTGTCAGCATCCTAGCAGCCAACTAACCTATTCCATGATACTTCACTCCAGCTACCTTCTAAAGGGTAAGCGTTGAGCCAGCTACTGACTCAGCAGCTAATTATTTCAATTATTTATTACATAATAAATATTAATCAAATATTTATTTTTTAAATTACTTTAAATATTTGACTTACTAAATATTAATTAAATATTTATTTAATTAAGTTATTCTCCATTTATTCTCATTTATGAATTTTTAAAACAAGGGTGCTAGGTAGCACAGGCTAGTCTTGAATTCCTGATCATCCTGCCACTATCTTTCTTTTTATTTTATTCGATATATTTTTTATTTACATTTCAAATGCTTTCTGGTCCCCCACTCCCTGAAAGTCACATAAGCCCCCTTCCCTCCCCCTGTTCTCCCACCCACCCCTTCCCACTTCCCTGTTCTGGTTTTGCCTTATACTGCTACACTGACTCTTTCCAGAACAAGGGGTCACTCCTCCATTCTTCTTGTACCTCATTTGATGTGTGGATTACGTTTTGGGTATTCCAGGTTTCCAGGCTAATATCCACTTATTAGTGAGTGCATACCATGATTGATCTTTTGAGACTGGGTTACCTCACTTAGTATGATGTTCTCCAGCTCCATCCATTTGCCTAAGAATTTCATGAATTCATTGTTTCTAATGGCTGCTTAGTACTCCATTGTGTATATATACCACATTTTTTGCATCCATTCTTCTGTTGAGGGATACCTGTGTTCTTTCCAGCTTCTGGCTATTATAAATAGGGCTGCTATGAACATTATGGAGCATATATGCTTATGACCTGCTGGGGAATCATCTGGGTATATGCCCAGGAGTGGTATAACAGGATCTTTCAGACGTGAAGTGCCCAGTTTTCTGAGGAACCGCCAGACTGATTTCCAGAGTGGTTGTACCAATTTGCAACCCCACCAGCAATGGAGGAGTGTTCCTCTTTCTCCACATCCTCGCCAACACCTGCTGTCTCCTGAGTTTTTAATCTTAGCCATTCTGACTGGTGTAAGGTGGAATCTCAGGGTTGTTTTGATTTGAATTTCCCTGATGACCAATGAAGGTGAGCATTTTTTAAGATGTTTCTCCGCCACCCGAAGTTCTTCAGGTGAAAATTCTTTGTTTAACTCTGTACCCCATTTTGTAATAGGGTTATTTGGTTTTCTGGGGTCTAACTTCTTGAGTTCTTTGTATATATTGGATATTAGTCCTCTATCTGATGTAGAGTTGGTGAAGATCTTTTCCCAATTTGTTGGTTGCTGATTTGTTCTTTTGATGGTGTCCTTTGCTTTACAGAAACTTTGTAATTTTATGAGGTCCCATTTGTCAATTCTTGATCTTAGAGCATACACTATTGGTGTTCTGTTCAGGAACTTTCCCCCTATACCGATGTCCTCAAGGGTCTTCCCCAGTTTCTTTTCTATTAGCTTCAGAGTGTCTGGCTTTATGTGGAGGTCCTTGATCCATTTGGAATTGAGCTTAGTACAATGAGACAAGGATGGATCAATTCTCATTCTTCTACATGCTGACCTCCAGTTGAACCAGCACAATTTGTTGAAAAGGCTATCTTTTTTACATTGGATGTTTTCAGCCCCTTTGTCAAGGATCAAGTGGCCATAAGTGTGTGCGTTCATTTCTGGATCTTCAATCCTGTTCCATTGATCCACCTGCCTGTCACTGTACCAATACTATGCAGTTTTTAACACTATTGCTCTGTAGTATTGCTTGAGGTCAGGGATACTGATTCCCCCAGAATTTCTTTTGTTGTTGAGAATAGTTTCAGCTATCCTGGGTTTTTGTTATTCCAGATGAATTTGAGAATTGGTCTTTCTAACTCTATGAAGAATTGAGTTGGGATTTTGATGGGTATTGCATTGAATTTGTATATTGATTTTGGCAAAATGGCCATTTTAACTCTATTAATCATGCCAATCCATGAGCATAGGAGATTTTCCCATTTTTTGAGGTCTTCTTCCATTTCCTTCTTCAGAGTCTTGAAGTCCTTGTCATACAGATCTTTCACATGTTTGGTAAGAGTCACCCCAAGGTACTTTATACTGACTCAATTGTGAACTCTTAACCCTTCCTTTGCTTAAGAATTGACTGGTTTTGTTTGTTTGCCTGTTTGTTTCGGGTTTTTTTTTTTTTTATTTAGTTTGGTTTTGTTTTTGGTTTTTCCACGCAGGGTTTCTCTGTGTAGACCTGGTTGTCCTGGAACTCTCATTGTAGATCAGGCTGGCCTCAAATCCTGAGATCCAACTGCCTCTGCCTTCCAAGTGCCAGGCTACCCTTGAACAGCATCAGGCTGACTCTTAACATCATTATTTAAATAACTGTCTCTAGATTCTAGACCCAAGAAAGCCATTCACACAAAAATGATCAACCAGTAACTATTTTTTAAAAAATGAAACTTGTCCCAATGACAGCAATAAGTGAGAGACTGGGACTTTGGGACATTCTATGATCAATAAGTCCTCATTCCTGGCAAATGGGTCCCAAATCAGCATATGTGCAGTGTATTATAAAGCTGGCTCAACAGATTTCATGGTGGAAATACAAACTGATCCAGTTTTAGTGCACACCCAATGTACCTTGATTATACTCCCCAGCTGATTTACCTTGTAACCTTGGCCATTGTGATTCCGAGAAAATGGATAAAATGCCCCCAGCTGCATCCAGCGTCTGCAGAGCTCCTCATTTGTGTCCAGAGAAAAGCCACATATATCAGCCCCTACCTATAATGACACAAGGACAGCATGTTTATGACACTCTCACCCACTTCTGTTGCTTTCTACCAGGGACTTCTTAACTGAACTTTGTTCAAAGCTCTTACCCAGAAGGCTAATGTGATGTGGCCAGAATCGCCATTTAGCCCACATCCATATTTCTGTTAGATGACTCCTTTCCTGCTGTGGTGTATCATTTTCTTAAACAAATGGAGCACTGTAACTTTTTATGGACAGTTGTTGCTAATACCAATAATATTATTGGACCACATCCTTTTCTGAAGCCCAACTCTGATCATGTCACTCACTTCACCAAACTCTCCACAGTTTCCTTGCTATCCCTTCTATCAAATCTTTAAACCTGGTGGCAATCTACCCTTGTAGAAAACAAGCTGTTCCCATTTTCCACTTTGATCTTAGCGGCACATCTACCATTCCCTTTAAGTCCCTTTTGCTTGAGATTATTTCACGCTCTTAAAATGAGCTTCTCCCTGGTTCCCTGGTTCAACTTAAGCACCATCTTTTCTGTGGAGTCTTTTGAGCTCCTCCCCTGACTCACTCTGACCCTTACAATCATATCAAATTGATAGATATCCTTCTCAGAATCTCTCATAATGTTCAATATGTGCATCCCTATGGGTTTTTATCCTGGATTACCATAACTATTTGTTTGCTTGTGTGCCTCCATATTCTGTTGTTGCAAGCCACCCTTACTTCATTTAGCATCTTGTACACAGTAAGCCCTCAATAAATGTATCTGGTGAATTTGACTAAGCACTGCAAAGCTTGTCATGTGTTATAGGATAGTATGCTCATCTGGGAACTAGTTACATACATGATGTGTTCCGTGTATGCATGCATCTGATAAGTTACATAGATCTGTGCCATGTATGCATACATCTAATTAGTTACACAGGTGTGGTCCATGTATGTATGCATTTGGTTTAGACTAAAGAACTAGTGCACTTTTTGTGTGTTAGACACTGAAGAAGGATATTTCAGGAGCTAGTCAGGGTTATTATTTGCATCAGCCAGCTCAGAAAATGAGGCTGTGGTATCAGAGCTACAGTGATGGTAATGTAGAATGATGTTAAAGCCCTAGGCCATGTTAGGTTTTATAGTAAGAAAACTTGTCCAAAGGGAGCTTTATGGGGACTAGGAGTAATAAGAGAGCTTGGGAAAGGGACTCACCATTGGGATACCAAAGAGGTTGAACTCAAGCATGCCTGGGATAGACCACTGAAGATCCTTCCAGGTGGCAGTGTTATCTCCTAACCAGTGGGCTGCAAATTTGCCAGAACCAGCGAAAGTAGAACGTGTTAGGATGAAGCTTCTCTTGTCTGGGAACACGGTCTTCACAGCTCTGGGAAAGAATGGATTTAGGGGGTCAGTGGGGAGCTCAGTTGGTCTCAGAACAATAATAGCAAGAATAGTAAAAAACAAACATCTCATCCTCCTCCGTTCCTTTTCTTCAAAAATTGTTAAAGAGACTATTAGAGAAATGTACCACAGCATGTATTCATGTTTTGTTTAGCTTTGTTTTATACAGGCCATTAGACTCATAATTTCCAACAACTTCAAAAGCAGCCTTGAGAGTGTGGGGAACTAGAGGTATGTGAATTTCACAAAACAAAAGAGAAACTTAATCTAAGTAAACAAAATACATTAGTCTTTCTATCACAAGACCAAATAAACGAAGCAAAAGTGGACTTATCATCATTATTTTTGAAAGTTATACGTAAAAAGATACTTTGGTAATAATTTTTATAAGAAAAATGTTTACAGATTAAATGTGAATTGTATATTGTAACTAAATATATAAAACAATTTTTAGTTAAAGGGCTGCATGTGTACACACTGCTAAAAACCTGTACAGGGCTGGCTCTGTAGCTCAATGGTAAAGCACTTGTCTAGCAGTTAAAGCCCTGGGTTCATCTCCTGCACTGAAAAAACAAGACTATGGCACTTTTCCATTCGTCTCAAAATGGCTAAAGCTAAGCCTGTTACTTTGCTAATTAATGGATGTGCTCTTGTCCTTGTTTCTTGCTTTCAATGTTACAATAAGAAGAACAGATTCTCATTACATTTTTATCATTATGGAATTTAATCTCAAACAATAGAAGGCTGAGGGTCCAACCTAAAACCCCACTGCCCATGGACATCAACAAGTTACTTAACCATATATATCCTTTACTTCACAATATGTAGAAAGACAGAGTGCATAAAGAGAAAAGCCTAAATGATGCTAACAGTATTTTAGATACTTGACCTTGAATAAATTTCTTAATAGTTTTCTTCTGATTTTCTATTCATTTGTTTACTCATTTGGTATCTCACCTTTTTTTTATATATTTTGCAAATATATGTTGGATTTCTTATTTTCTACATGCCAGTTTTTCATCAGTAATGATAATCATAATTTTTTAATATTTGTGGCAGCTTTACGTATATGTTTGTGCGTGTATCTGTTATGTATGCACATGTATGCATGTTATGTGCAGGGGCCAGAGTGGACCTGAAGAGGGAGTCTGGTTCCATGAAACTGGATGTACAGGCAGTTGTGAGCCACCCAACATAAGGGACAAATACAAGTCCTCTAGGAGAGCAGCACAAGTTCTTAGCTGTGGAACCACCTGCCTAGGACTGCCACCCCACCGCCAGTTTTATTTAGACTTTTAACAAATACATATGAGTCACTAAACCTCTAACAGATCCATAATTAAATCACATATAAGTTCATAATAATAATGGACTCACTCTGCTGTGGCAATGGCCATGGAGTAGCCATACAGATTGTGGACATCATACTGCTTCCCCCAGTGCTGAACTGCATCCATGCAGAGAGTCTTAGAGAACAAGTGCCCATCCAGGACTTCTGCAACAATGACAACAACAACAAATAACCAGTCAGGGAAAACCTTACATGCTGATTTCTTACTTCTTAATTACAGTACGACCTGCAAAGATGGCTGCACTGGGCAGGCCTTTATTGTGTTCATCCTACAAACAAGTATGCTGGGTTCTTATCATCAGGAGATCATCTAATTGATGTAATTTTCTAATGCAAAAATACGTTGTGTCTTCCATATATATACCCTTGGTTCTCAGAGATGGACAAGAGGATCTAATTCAACTAGAATTGCCATCTCAAAAAAGTTTTTTTTTTCAGATGTGACTCAAAATATTAAGCATTGGGTGAAAATGTAATTTAACATCTGATTTCATTTGCCCTTGATCATATATTGCATTGAGAGATTCCTAGTCTTAGTCTCATTCCTAGAATCTCTGCTCCTCTTGTACCACTGTGGTTCCCACAGAAATGGACTGTGTATTCTATTTATTAAAATAACTTCTTAGTAATTTATTCATTCTATGTTCAAATATAAAATTAATACTTTTAAAAATTAGTTGGCAGTTCTAAAGCCCCTAAAAAACTATAAATAGCTTCTTTCATTGAAAGAATATGTGAGAGCATTTTGGACTCCCATCAAATCTCTTCAAGATTTAATTCTCACCTACATCTGCCTCAAGTTCCCAGCTTACCATCAGATTAAAATGACTATGGCTATTGTCATCCTTGAAATTTTGTTCCATTCTTGATGAAGATACAATTTTTCTTCTTGGCTCTGTGTCTTTCTTCAAACTACAATTAATAATATGGTTGCACTACCATATCCTCAGAGGTCTGACTTCATTTGACTATATAGTTCATGCCCACCCTTCAAGCTATGCACAGCACCAGAAGCATCCCTCACCTAAAGATCAAGACTGCCCTCCTGGTGTCTCTTGTAAGCTCTGGTCTATGAGGTTCATCTTGAGGATGGCACTAAGCAATGACTAGCCTCAGGAATCAGCATCATGTGTGCTTTTCACTTTTCCCTACAATAGCCTGGACTGGGGATAGAAGGACTGGACTACCCTTTGAGAATTTATGCCTCTTCAGAGAACTATGTACAGTATATTAAGACTCTTCCCTAGTTTTCTGTTTGTAGTGCCCATATTTTCCTTTCCCTATAAAGAGTATGTTCAAACTCCCTTCTTTGTCCAGTGGTTCAGGTCTAACCTTTTAAACTTAAAATATCACACACACTGCACCATGTCAATCAAGCTGACCACAATGACTTACTTGGTGTGAATGGGGGATAATTCCAGTTGTTTTGGGAACATCCAGAAACTGAACCATCCACAAAGTTAGAGACCTCATTCATATCCTACCAGACAGAAAACAAAATCTATTAGGCAGAGTAGGATGTCATGTTTATAATACTAGTGCTATTCTTCTTCTCTGAGAAAATAGAAAAAATAGTATAGATACTTATTTCTAAGAGTATCCCCCATGGATATGGTAGAAATAGATGTTTTTGTCTTCTCTACCCACTGAAAATTTCACAGAACAAATTCTTATAATAACTTTGAAAGGATGCATATTTATAATTACTAAAAGTAAATAATTCCCAAATATATTACCAAAAGTTTCAGTTTATTTGCTGTTATATATTTCAACTTATAGTGTCTATGCGCCTAAATAGAACTGTGAGTCTATTTCCATATAGATACATCTATAGATATAAATATAAATATAAATATATGCACCAGTATGGGGACAGTGTATCCAACTTTGGGTGCTATAATTTTACAAACGTTTTGCTGTTATCTCTTTAGCTGATTGTATTGTATGAATCATCTACAGTTCTTTTATAAATAGAAAAATTTCAACTGTAAACCTAAATTTTATTTAACATTTGTTAATGTTAATCTGTGTTACATTCATTTTCATTTGATTTATGAGATATTACTCCTAAACACATGCTACTTTGTGCCTGTGTACTTTGGTTCTGATTAATCTGTCATTATGTCAAATTTTTTAAAAGCCTCAAACTGAAAATTGAAGAGTTCAGATACTTTATGACAATATAAAGAATATGAAACAAACACTTATTTTTATTTATTGTTTTTTGTATACTACATGACTCAAAACATAGCTACAGTTACACACTTTCAATGTCTCCATAAATAAGTCTTAAGACTCACAATCCAAACTCCATCAAACTCCACTTCTCTATGGAAAAGCTCAAATTCTGTTGTCCACCAAACAGCACAGTCAGGACTGGTGTAATCAGGAAACACAGTTGTTCCAGGCCAGACCTGAGATAGACAAAAAGAGAGAACATAAATAATGCACTAAATGAATGTAGAATAAGCAAAGAGCTTGACATGGGAATTCCTACTGTGATCCTGGAAGCCACTATCTTCTCAGTATAGAGTAAAACTCTCTTAGAGACTCAATCATTCTCAGGGAAAATGAAAAACCACCCAAGAAAATTCATTTTTAAAATGTTGATTGACTATTTAAATGAATAAATCCAAGGATAAAAGCATTGTTTAGTTGCTAGTCTCCAACTCTGGTTTTCATTCCCGTGTTAATTCCTCTACTTTCAAGTCTAAGAATTGAAAATGGAGATGTTATGTATGAGTTTCAATTGACCCATTACAATATATAGATTCTAACATTAGTTACAATTCTCTGTTCTTTCTCTATTCAATTCCTTTAGACACTAGAAGGGTGGGCAAGGATACTAAAAGTAAAAAAGATGATAATACCTTCATGAATAAAAAGACAATAAAATATTTTTAAAGAAATTAGATATCTTAAAGATTTGTTTGTTTATTTATTTATTTATTTATTTATTTATTTATTTAATGTGTATGATTGTACTGTAGCTGTACAAATGGTTGTGAGCCATCATGTGGTTCACATCATGTGGCTCCCTCTAGCCCAAAGATTTGTTTATTATTATATGTAGTAAGTACACTATAGCTATCTTTAGATGTACCAGAAGAGGGCATCAGAGAGATGGCTCAGTGATTAAGAGCTGGGTCAGAAAGTCCTGAGTTCAAATCCCAGCAACCACATGGTGGCTCACAATAAAATAGTTTTTAAAGTGGTAAGTATATTAATTTTGACAAGAAACTGAGTTGAATGGCATGGCGCATATCCACTGGATTTTCCTAGTAAGAGGTGACTAGTGTCACTTGTCAAGCAGTGTCAGTGAAACAATGTGAGAAGGGGGAGTATAGTAACATGAGGGGCCAGACTGAGGAGGTGGAGATTCTGTGAGCTGCCATTTAATGGGATCTGGTCAAAAGAAGCATGTAAGAGCTACAATGGTAGGCATTTGGGTATAAAATGCAAAGAAAAATGTATCCTCAGTATGCCTAAGTCCTTCGAACGTTCACACTTATCCAAACACACTCACACCCAGTCAGACCCAGAACCACAGTTTCTCCACTGTTACCTCTCCAATGAGTGCGTTGATGCCGTCAGAACTATTCACCCAGATTTTCATGGCTGAACCCCTGTCATATGGGCCATAAGGATTATTGGAGAGAGAGTTGTTGGAAATGGCTGGATCCTAAGGAAAAGGAAAACATAATGAAAAAGCTTACTTTAAGCTAAAGGCTGGACTTTGAAAAAAGTCACCGATAAAATAATCACATTAAAATATAACCAGTGAAGGCATTAAAATATTTTCATTTGTTTGGATGTCGAGGAGGGATAAGGGCCCATGATGCAAAGGATGAACGAACACCTGATTTTGGACGGCAAAGGGAAGCACATACCAAAATGATAACAAGTTTCTGCCCATTATTGTGTAGCTCTTTAACAAACTCTGGGAAGCCTTTAAAATTCACTGGGTCATAAGTGAAGTCCTTCCTCTGATCCATATAGTCAATATCTGCATGCTGAACATCCTGAAAGAATACAGCATCCACAGTTTAGCATCTGAACATTTCCCGTTAAAGAATCCAACAAGTTATGACCTTTGCTATTCAAGATAAAAGCCAACTGCATGCTGGAATCTAAACACAGCACTGTCAGCCTATGCTATCCAAATGCACTTTTCCCCAGAACAGTTTGAGAAATGAATGGCTTTATTGTTTCCCTAAGTCTCAGCCCCACCCCTGCAATCAGATCAACTACATGATTTATGACAAATCACTGGTGTTATCAAGATAAAACTCACCCTATGCCCAAGATAAAGAGAGGGAGGGGATTTCTCCTCTCCCTTCTTCCTCATTCACTGTAACAATAACTGTTTTTGTTATCACTACTACTACTCATTGGCATCCATTCTTTCCTAGTTTTATATGAAAATACTGACACCCAAACAATGTTTAGACTGCGTCTGAGGTTTTTTTTTTTAATTTTCTCTTTCTGTGTCTTCTTGATACCTAATTTCTCATTATAGCCTCTACTATATTAGGAATATTCAAAATTAGCTACTCAAAGCACAAACATTAAAGTACAACATGAACTCTATGCTTTAGTGAACTTGTAAGACTGGACACCCATATGTGACTCTGAGTTATTTCAGTAGTTCCTTTCACACATTACACCACTGTGCAACCGTTAATTCTATTCCTCCATTCCTCAGATTACCCAGGAAGGAAATGTCTGCCTGTATGTAAGAAGAACAGTGCAGAGCAGAGAGCAGCCATGGTGCTAGAGATCTGAACTGGCCCTTTTCCTTCTGCCAGCTACAGCTAAATGGATGGAATTTTGATGGAAACACAGAAGACACTTGACATTCTCATTACTGTGTTGGCTGTGCTTAATTTTCCTTAATTCAGTTCTACCTACACTGTTTCTATTATTCCTTCTCACTCCCAGAGCCATAGTCCTAAGGGCTGGAAGGCAAGAGAGGCCAAAACAGGCATGACTTGTTCACCCAAATGTCTTACCCAACTCTAATTACTGGCTTCCCCTTGCCATCCTGAGATTTTTCAGTCTCACTTCTTTTATGTTATATTTTTCACATTTTCTTCTCCAATTCCAAAATATCTACTGAAGCTCTACTTCAAATACAAAATGATCACAGTATGCAGGCAGGCAAATCCTTTTCACTAACTAATGAACAGCAGTCAAAACACCAATGCCAAACAAATGCACCTCAACCTTGTCTCTTGATTTTGTAAATCAACTTAAGCATGAATTGTGCCACCAACAAGCCAAGTAAATGGCTAAAATCAAACTACTTCCCTAATTTAACTTCAGTTTCTTATATGTGAAAAAAGGGCCAATTTAGATAATTTGGGTCTGACCCAATTTGTATTAGTGCATCTGCGTGCATGTGCGAGTGCGTGTGCGCGTGCGTGTGCGTGTGCGTGTGCGTGTGCGTGTGTGTGTGTGTGTGTGTGTGTGTGTGTTGCCTAACTCTGGAATCTACAAATATCTCATCCTCTTTAATGTCCCCACGAAATACTTGTTAAAATGTATTAAGCTGTAAGGTATAGGGAGATGGAAAGTCTGAATTAGGCATTTTCTGACACAAAAGTCTGAGAATCAAGTTTATACCAGGATCTTGGAGTAACTGCATATCACCTTTATAGTCAATCCCTAATATGATATTTTTGAGCCAAACAATCCAACTAGCATATATACACATACACATGTGTATATAGCAATAAGTCTGCACGGAGAAGCGTAAGCTAAAACTATAGAGGGAATTAACTTGAGAACTCAAAGTTTAGTTCTGTGAAAATGCAGTGACCATCATGAGCATAAGAAAAATGAACTAATAGAACCCACAACAAATAGTCAAAAACAAGGTTGCTGCCTCTTTTATCTTGTCAGTCTGTAAGCACCATTTCCCACAGGAACTACCATTTTTGAAAACAAGTTATTGATATGACAAATTCTCTAGTAGCCTAACTCATAAAAATTTATTTTATTACCCAAAACAGAAGAAAATAAAACTTCAAAAAGACTGTTCCTGGTCTTTCCTCCTTAGATTTCAGGAAACTATGTCCAAGCTTACTTACATAAGGGAGTTGTGCTGCACGGTTTCTCTCCACAACTGCTTTCATATTATCTAGGTTTTCATAATCATACCGGCTGAGCTGAAACCCAAGTGTCCAGTATGAAGGCAGAGCTGGCCGCCCAATGAGCTAAAATAAATATGCAAAATGAAAGTTGGCATGCATATGGTAGGGGTACATGTGGGGGGCTCTGTGTAGCATGTCTTCCTTGGTTACTCTCTATCTTAATTTTAAGATCAGACCTCTCTTACATGGAACTTGGAATTCACTGATGGGTCCTACTGTATTAATAGCTGGTTAGCTTGCCCCAAGGATCCCCTGTCTCTGTCACCCCAGAGAGATCACAGGTGCAGCCCTAGCCTTTAACATAAGTGCTAAGGATCTAAATGCAGGTCTTCATGCTCAGACAGCTAGCAATTTACCAATTAACCCATCTCATTAGCACGATACACTTTAAAGCAAAGCCTTTTTATGCATTGGCTTGGGGCACAAAATATATTCAATTTTCCAGTGTATTGATTCATTATGCTATAATGTTAATCACTTACACATATCTTCATAAGAATAAGGCCACATTTGGGGTATCTTTATATCCTTGCACATTTTTTATAATATAAAAACTTTATAAAGAAATTTCCATTCCATAGACAGTCGGTCCAATTTCCATTCCATAGACAGTCGGTCCAATGTCTTAAATGTATCAGCTCGGGTATGTCTAGCTCATATGTCTGTTTAAGCTTACATCTCTTAATATTTACAACATAGGATTCCCTTAGTCATAACCATGATTTCCTTTCATATTTACCTCTAGATATTCTTGAACAACTTGCTCAGGTGTGTTCCCCAAGAACACATAGAAGTCCAGAATTCCCCCAATGGTGCGGTATGTGATTGCTGGGGTAGGCTGAAGGGTAACCTCTTAAAAGATTAAAATAGAAGGAAATAAAATTTAAGAGTTATTCTATTAAATTATATTTCTACAAAAGAGCATAAAATTAATTATGAAAAAAGGTTTATGAAGATCTTTGGATGCTAAATCAATGCTTACTCTCAATGTCTATGTTCATCTTATATGGACTTGAAACCCTGTGTGAACCATACCTTTGAGTTAAACTGATATAAGCCAACAATTGGAGGGTAAGGTTAAATATCCTATGCCCACCATTAACCCTGGGAGATATTGATCTATCTTTACATCCTTTGTGCTGACTACACTAGAACTGCCAGTCAAGGTCACATAATGAAGGACTAAGAAGGATCATGCTCAAGAACTTGTCTTACAGTAGATTACAGGAAGAGTTATCCTAACTTTGAAACAGCAAATATTCCAATGCAAGCAACCAGATTCACTAGCTGAAAATCCAGAAGAACCATTTTGCACATAGATCCCATTAGGCAACAAGGTAAGGATGTAAAGCTAGACAGCACAGTCATCCCAAAGGCATGCTTTAAAGGCTATGAAGTGAATTAACTCATTTAAATGCAGTGCTGTAAAGGGGGCACTGATACAGCCCATGCTCGTTAGTTTGAGACTATTCCTTGTTCCTTTACCCATGGCATTGCTGTTCATCAGAAACACCCCAAAGGACAATCCACTATTGTCTTCAAGGCACAGGAAGAATGTCTGCACGCCATACAAGTTGTTTCCGTCCTGAAGAAGACAGTTGAAACATAAAGATTTACAATTAGTCTAAGCATTGCATTGTATTCAATGAAGATGCCAGTACACTTTGAGTTCAGATCTCTGTTCAGAGGATGTTAACAAGTGACTATTCTAGTATCAATATGGAGATCTTGACTTTGCTAAAATATGAAAAGAATTCAGAACTTACAGTTCATAGACTCTCTTCCCAAAGATATCTGCCTAATCCCAACGTAACCTTATATGCAAGCGGTCTATTGAGTTTTAGTGTAAATGACCACCATACAGAGCCCTAATGGAGCTGAAAGTCCCACTGCCCCTTGATGTTGTTCATACTTTACACCTTGACTGACAAAGGTCTAACACTCCAGATTAGGTCATCACCAGCTGTTACACAAATACTGCTCTCTCTCTCTCAACAGTTTTCACTTTTCTGATAAATTTTTGGCAGCAAGCATGTGTTTAAGTGAGACAGAGTGAGTATAAGATGCTGTCTCTGCTGCCTGAAAAACAGTCAATCATGGGGTCTTAACTTGATTTCAATGGGAAATTTATTGAGCATGCTCTATGTGACATTTATTCTTCTAGATGCCGTACATGGTTCAGTCATTGAACCCTCACCACCACCTATAAGGTGAATACACGAACCTCATTTTACGTTTCATGCCACTAGAATAAGCTATCTAATCACCTGTCATTGCCCCAATTTTATAGATGAGGAACCAAAGACCCAAGGACGTAACAACTTTCCCAGAATCATATAGTTGATAAGTAAAATATTTATAAAGCAAAACAGCCTCACTCCAGATTCCCACTATAAACAACTATATTCTGTGACCCTCAAGATTATGGTTGTGGTATTTAGAGGAAAAAGGCCTGAAAACTTACCTCATTCGGGGTTGTGTCTCTGGAAAACATGGACCAGGTTTTCCAATTCATATCATGTCTGTACTGCTGGTGGACATGTTCACCCAGACCATATACATTAGCACTTGGCAGGTGGGTGGAGAGTTGCAGAAACTGGTCAGAGAAGAGGAGGGGCCCAATACTTGAGTCAAACCTAAACACAGGAGGAAACACAGACATGAGTGAGAAGTAGGGAGAGGACACAGCACACAGACAAGTGCTTTCCACAGATCACTGAAACAAAACTCCCTCTCCAAGCCTTCCTCTGATATGTCCCTATAGATACCAAAGAGAAAGCATCTCCAGTCCAGGTATCACTGTGATGGAACCCTTGCTTGTACAATAGACACATTACAACATTACCAGAGCACTGTATTCAAATCATCCTAGATCTTTAAGTGATTTTAGCACTCATGTGATTAGGTAGATGGACAAAAGAGAAAAGAAAAATGTGCAGACAGAAGTATGTAAAAAGAAAAGACCAAACACACACACACACACACACACACACACACATGCACACAAGTGTGCACTTGGAGAACAGTAAGGTCAGCAGTTAACACACTTCTCCTTATTATCATCTTCCTACTGCCACCCCCAGGATAAGTTTCCAACTTTCAAATTTAAATTTTTTTTTTTTTACTTATTCACTGTACAACCTGCTCACTTCCCCCTTCCAGTCACCTCCTCTCACAATCCTCTCCCCTTCCCCTTCCTTTTCCTTTGAACAGGTGAGGGTCCATGGGCACAGCCCCACACTGGCATTTCAAGTCTCTGCAAAGCTAGATTCTTCCTCTCCTGCTGATGCCATACAAGGCAGCCCAGCTAGAAGAACATATCCCACAGATGAGCAACAGTTTTTGGGACAGCCCTCATTCCAGTTGTTCAGGACCCACATGAAGGCCAAGCTGCAAATCTGCCACAAGCAAATGGATGGAACTTGAGAATAAGTCCCAAAAGGACATGCACAGTATGCACGCACTTATAAGTGAATATCAGCCATAAAATATAGGTGACATGTTACACTCCACAAACCCAAGGCAGCTAAACCAGAAGGAAGGCCCAAGCAAGAAAGTTTGAATATCACTTATAAGGAGGAATAAAATAGTCCCAGAAGACTCCCCACCATGTAATAAGGATACATGTTCTACTATGTTCATAGCAGCCCTATTTATAATTGCCAGATGCTGGAAAGAACCCAGGTATCCCTCAACAGAAGAGTGGATGCAAAAAATGTGGTATATCTACACAATGGAGTACTATTCAGCCATTAGAAACAATGAATTCATGAAATTCTTAGGCAAATGCATGGAGCTAGAGAATATCATACTCAGTGAGGTAACCCAGACTCAAAAGGTGAATCATGGTATGCACTCACTAATAAGTGGATATTAACCTAGAAAACTGGAATACCCAAAACATAATCCACACATCAAATGAGGTACAAGAAGAAAGGAGGAGTGGCCCCTGGTTCTGGAAAGACTCAGTGAAACAGTATTCAGCAAAACCAGAACGGGGAAGTGGGAAGGGGTGGATGGGAGGACAGGGGATGAGAAGGGGGCTTACGGGACTTTCGGGGAGTGGGGGGGCTAGAAAAGGGGAAATCATTTGAAATGTAAATAAATTATATCGAATAAAAAAAAGAAAAAGCCAAAAAAAAATCCTGCCGATCCAAAAAAAAAAAAAAAGTACGAATATAATATTGTCTGCACAATTTCTCTGCAATTTAATAAACAGTCACTAGTTATAAAAAAAATAAAATAAAATAAAATAGTCATAAGAGGCAGATGGAGGGAGGGAACTGGGATAAAGCAGGGAGGGAGAAGGGAACAGGATCAGGTTGGGAAGGACAGGAGAGATGGTTACATGGCCATGAAAATGAATGGAAATCGGTAACTGACAGGGCTGAGGAGGTGGGGAGCATCTCCAGAACCAGACAGAGATCTGCGATAAGGGAGGTACCCAAGTTTCCAAAACTTACAGCACACGGTTATTGCTGTTTCTGGTGACTTTGATGCTAAATGGCTCTTTGGTGACATCAACTTTGTAGTTCAAGGGAGAAGCAGCATTTTCATTGAAAGGTTGCACGTGCTCGTGGGGTACTTCATACCTGGCCTTAGTTTGGTCAGTCAACTGCACAGAGATAAGAATAGAAACAAAGCCCAAATGAAAACTTACCTATCTTTCAAAACCATCAGTGGCCTTTCCAACACTAGTACTCCTTTGCAGAAGGTACTGGAAAGTTGGTCAAACTGACATTATATCTAAAGTAACATGATTGCTACATTGCCAACTTCATACATTTGTTGTCTTTGGGGGGGGGGTATTTTATTTATTTACATTCCAAATGTTGTATTCCTTTCTGGTTTCCCCTCTGCAAGCCTCCCATCCCACTCTCCCTCCTCCTGCCTCTATGAGGGTGCTCCTCCACCCACTTATCCACTCCCACCTTACCACCCTAGCATCCTGCTATACTGGGGCATCAAGCCTCCACAGGACCAAGGGCCTCCCCTCCCACTGATGCTAGTTAAGGCCATCCTCTGCTACATATGCCAGCTGCAAATACATCATTCTTTAGGTAGAGGTACACTGGGATTCTGAGGACAGGGATTGCCCCTAGACCGTTCAAAGCTGTGGCATCATCTTGTTCCCTTCTACATTTCCCATGGTATCTATAACAAATGAGTAGAAATGTAAGGCTAATTGGTAAACTCTATGTATTGAGGAAGTTTCTGCATAGAAAGAAAGCCATTGAAGACCCCACACACACAAACCAGGTACACATAACTACAGAATGTTCTCCTTTGCAGGAACTGCAGTTATGAGACCCTTTAAAAAATTTTTTTCAAACTCCAACCTTAAAGTGGAAGCGATTCGATGTCTGGTACTCTGCTGTAAGAAGGATGTTTTCAATGCCATTTCCAAACACAGGTGCAGAAGGTAAGTTTTTCAGTGAGGCTGTGAATCCTAACATGAGGAGGATAAAAAGATTTTCATAGTTGGTTCTCTCTAAATTTTCAAATAATGGCTACATAAAATTAAACATCTGGTCAAAGGGGTGAGGAAACAAACACTTTTGTTTCTCAAAGAAGGGAATATATAGCTACATATGCCCCCATATACACATCTCATCTTGAACTGGACCCTGACACTAAGTTAATACCTTATCTATAACTCCACAGCCCCTTTCTATAAGAACTGGGTGAAAACACAACCCAAAGGACTAGCTCATCAGTCATCCCATGTCGATCGCACACCTTTATGTCCTCAGTTATTATTTTTTTCTGCTATGTTCTCACTACATTCCAGAACATCCTGTACATTGAAGTCATGTCCTCGGTTAAACAGCATTGAAGATTGCAGCCTTGAAGAGCCTCACCTCATACCACAGTGTAGAGGAATACCAGGACAGGGAAGCAGGGGGGGTGGGTTGATTGGGGAAGGAGAGAGAGCTTGTGGGATTTTGGGGTGGGGGAACCAGGAAAAGGGACAACATTTGAAGTTCAAATAAAGAATATACCTAATAAAAAAAAGAAAAAAAAGGAGAGCCCCACCTCTTCTTTACACTAGGGGCTTCTCTGCAGTGTACCCACTGTCACCCTCACCCCAGAAGAATCATCATGGTGCTCTTTGCTTAGGAGTAGGAAGAAAATCATTAAATAGGTCACTTCTGAAGCATGCTTTTAAAGTTGTAACTCATTCCACTTCATAAAAACAAGACCAGAATAGAGTCATAAGGAATCTTGGGAATTATTAACTTCAAATTCTAGAATTTAAAAATAATAACTTGAGAACAAAAATGGTCATGATAATTTTATGAAGTCATGACAGTGTATAAAAGTGAGGCAAGATCTCTGCATACATGCTTTGGTTGTTTAGTTTGGAGTGTTTGTTGGACATCTAAACAATGGAAGTGAGAGTTTCTCTGACTCTTGCCTGCTCAAGGATCCTTTCTCCTCCTACTGGGCTGCCTCCTACGACCTTGAGATGAGGGTTTGTGCATAGTCTTGTTGCGTCTTGCTATGCCGTGTGCAGCTGCTATCACTGGGAGGCCTGCTCTTTTCTGAATTGAAATGAAGAACAGTGGATCTGGGGGAATGATCAAGTAAGGGAAGGGCAGGAAGGAGGGGAGAGAAGAGAGCCTATGGTCAGGATGTACATTGCATGGGAAAAGAATAAAGAAAAAGAAAATAAGTCTTTATATACAAAGAAAAGAAATAAATATATACCAAAAAGTAAAGCCAGAAACAGAACACAATCTCTGAATTCCTAAGGCAGAAGGTAATTATTCCTTGATGCCAAATAGGATCTAATCACTGATAAGAGCAGAGCCTACATTTGTCACATGGGCAGTGTGACAGTACTCTATGTGCTGCTGCAGATGTCTCCTAGGAAGGAGCCAGGCCTCCAGGTCTAGGGTTTTACATTTAGCATACCTGCGCTTGTGTTTACAGGGTCACTCTCCATTCTGTAGCCATGGTTCCTGGAGTAGTAGCAAGGAACACTGATGGATCCCTGAGGATCCCAGCAGCAGCCACGTTCCTCACATGTATTCTGAAATAGAGATTAGACTGGTCAGCGCCATTTAGTCATAGGACCTTACCCTTTAAGAGCTACATGTCAGTTCATTTGAGATTATGATATCACTTTTACAAATGAGACTCGGGCAGAATACCAGGGGACAGAACTTGTACAGTTTTCCTTGTCAGTGTTCTTTTGAAATGGTGTAAGCAATGCAATGTATGCTTCACACACAAAGGTTGGTAAAGGTATTTTAAACTTCTAAACCATAATATAGTTACATCACCAGTATCTAAAAGTACAAATGGAGCCTCATATAAATTACCTTTGAATTGCAAAGATAACAAAATATAAAAGTCAATCAACTCTTCCTCAGACACTTTCAAATCAAACCAATTTTGGTTTGACTTTATATACTGTTTATTTACTTGTGAATGAAGTGCAGGGTATCAGCATTTGTTAGGTATCTCTATGTGTGACCTAAGTATACTCAACATACAAACGCAACAGCAGAGGTTGACACGTGAAGTCAAGACAAATCATGTCTAAGTGTGTCCTCAGGTCTATCATGTCTAAAGGTGTCCCCAGTTCCATCTTGTTGGAACTTCCAGAAGGACTAGGTAGAAATACCATACTCTTTTTTTAAAGTCTGAAAGAAGAATACTTTTAAATCTATATACTACACATCTGTATGTGTGTAGGTATATTCCACACATGACAACCATCTTAACTCCCCATAAGACAGAAAGTAGTATTTCCTTATCAAACCAAATAGAATATAATTTTGCCTTAAGGAATGTGCCTGCCTATACCACAATTGATTTCTGAGTGGAAGCTAAAATGAGTACATTCCCTTTCCTCGTGCACCTAATTTAGGAGAAAGACACACAGTAAACACTAACAGTGCAAAGAAATCTGTCCTCATATGTGTGGACTTGAGACTAGTATCTTACAACTAATAGGAAACAGTGGGGTGCTATTCCTTACTTCTGTCTGTGCTACAAACAGAAGGTAGCTTTGGTCTTGCTCATTCTCTTTCAGTTTCTCCATTGGAGCCCCTACCATGTGAAAAGCAATCTGTTATGTCATGAAAGGAACAATGCATCAAGAACTCGAGGCAGGATTCTCAGTATAATAACTCCATAGGCAGGAATCATGACAACTAACATGGGTAAGCTATAAGGTTACATGATATCAGAAGACACTTTCAATGTGGCTTCTGAGAATCTCAAAGGTAGAGTTACCCAGTCAAACCAAAGACAACTAGATTTTTCAATATAGAAACCTTGAGAAAATACAGCTTGTTCCATTAAGTTATTATCTTTGGGGATAATCTGTTCCATAGCAATAGATGACTAATATATCCTGTCACACTGCTTTACAGATACAGAGCTCAAAGTCCACAAAATGAAGAGTTACAGATAAATTCTGTGGTCTGTATCTCGGGTACTATATACTTTTTAATATCCACTTATTAGTGAGAACATACAATGCTTGTACTCTAATAGAAGAGAAAGTGGGAAAGAGCCTTGAACTCATTGGCACAGGGGGAAATTTCCTAAACAGAACTCTAATGGCTCATGCTTTAAGACCAAGAATTGATAAATGGGACTACATGAAACTGGAAAGATTCTGTAAGGCTAAGGACATAGTCAATAAGACAAATCAGCAAACTACAGAGTGGGAAAAAAATCTTCACTAACCCTAAATCTGATAGATGGGTAATATCCAAAATATATAAAGAACTCAAGAAACTAATCACCAAGAAACCAATCAACCCAATAAAAAAAATGGGGTATAGAACTAAACCAAGATTTCAAAACTAAGGAATCTCAATGGCTGAGAAGCACCTAAAGAAATGTTCAAAGTCCTTAGTGATTAGAGAAATGCAAATCAAAAGGGCACTGAGATTCCACCTTATACCAACCAGAATGGCTAAGATCAAAATGACAGGTGACAGCACATGTTGGAGAGGATGTGGAGAAAGAGGAACACTCTTCCATTGCTGGTGGGATTACAAGCTGTTACAACCACTCTGAAAATCAATCTGGAGTTTCCTCAGAAAATTGGAAATAGATCTACCTGAAGACCCAGCTATACCACTCTTGGAATATACCCAAAAGATGCTCCTCCATCCTACAGGGGCACGTGTTCCACTATGTTCATAGTGGCCTTATTTGTGATAACCAGAAGCTGGAAACAACCCAGAAGTCCCACAACAGAAGAATGTGGTTCATTTACACAATGGAATACTACTCAGCTATTAAGAATGAGGACATCCTGAGTTTTGCAGGCAAATGGATGGAAAATATCTTCCTGAGTGAGGTAACTCAGACCCACTAGCATGGTGCGTTCTCACTAATAAATAAATGTTAAAAAGTACAGAGTACCTGAGAAACAATCAACAGAATTCAAAAAGTCAACAAGCTCAAGTGCCCAAGTGAGGACTCCTCAGTCCCACTTGGGATGGAGAACAAAGCAATCACAAATGGGGAGGAAGGGAAGGACCTGGGAGGGAAAGTGGACTTGGGGGGGGGGAGTAGGGAGTGGGGGGAAGGGAGAACATGATCTTGTTTTTGGTGAGGGAAAAGGACTGAAGCCCTGAGGGCCAGTAGAAAGAATGGAAACAGGCAACCTCTGGAGATAGGAGGTTGGAGGGGACCCTCCAGAACATACCAGAGATCTGGCAGGTGAGAGACTCTCAGGACTCAAAGAGAGGACCTTAGATGAAATGACTGAAAGTAGGGAGAGGGAACTTATAAAGCCCACCTCCAGCATGAAGACAGGCCATCAAGTGAGGGGAGCATCCCACAATCACAACACTGACCCATAATTGTGCCTCTCTGAAAGAATTTCAGGGATGTAAATGGAGATAAGCCTCAGGAAAAGAAGGTCCAGAGACAGACCCAAAATGGAACCCAGCTCAAGGGGAGGTCCCAAGTTCTGACACTATTACTGAGGCTGTGGAGAGCTCACAAAAAGGGACCAAGCATGACCTCACTCTAGAAGACCCAACATGCACCTGAAAGAGTCAGATGCAGATAGTTGCATCCAACCAATGAGCAGAAGCAGCTGACCCCTGTTGTTGAATTAGGAAAGGCTGACATAAGCTGAAGAGAAAGGCAATCCTGTAGGAGGACCAGCAGTCTCATTTAATCGGGTCCCCTGAGATCTCTCAAACACTGGACCACCAACAGGAACTATACATCAGCTGATATGAGACCCCCAACACACATAAAGTAGAGGACTTCTGGGTCTGTGCTCATTCAGAGATGATGCACCTAACCATGGAGAGGCTGAAGGCCCCAGGGAGTTTAGAGGTGTAGGTGTGATGGGGACATCCACGTGGAGACAGGGGAGTGGAGAGGAGACATGGGATGTGGAACAGTCAGAGAGTGGACGGGGTTGCGAATAAAATATGGAGTGTAGAAAATTAGTTAGTTAGTTAGTTAGTTAGTTAGTTAGTTAGTTAGTTAGTTAATAAAAAAGAGCAATAGAAGATGTGAAATGAAGAAGTATTTAATACCAAAAGTTGATTGGAATAAAGAAGTAAAACTAGAGCCTAATATTTTCAATCTTGATATAAACCAGTAGATGTTGCTCATCCCACTGAGTCTAGCTGGCTCATGATAGATTTGGTCAACAGACTGCATGATGCTGCTTCTGAGTCTGGCTGGTAAGAGGATAGACAGACTTGCCCCAACCTCTTGCAGCCCTGAGCTGTCCTGAGATAGAAATACAATTGCCCTGGTCAATGAAGAATCTCTGCCCTCTAAGAGAGTTTCTGAGCCTTCACAAAGGGGTAAAAATCATGCAAGTAGAAGCAGCTTCTCAGCTGTTTTGGCCAAGGTGGCAGATGCATGGATGAATCCATCTTGAATCTCTCCACTGTAGTAGATCAGCCACCAGGTGAGCCTGTAACACACCTGTAGCCAGCAGCACTTAGCATAGAAAAGATCAAGTCAAACGCCATATCGGTCTCAATCCCATA
The DNA here is from genome assembly GCF_947179515.1 of Apodemus sylvaticus. Classification (NCBI taxonomy): domain Eukaryota; kingdom Metazoa; phylum Chordata; class Mammalia; order Rodentia; family Muridae; genus Apodemus; species Apodemus sylvaticus. The sequence continues at coordinate 65,040,681 of NC_067473.1, read as the reverse complement.
AAACCATGACTGGTGGTACAGTAATTATAATTTGTATCACTAAATTTGGAGTAGTAATTTATCACAAAAATGATGGGTCACTGCATAAGAAATCTTACTGTGTAGACGTAAGAATCCAAATCGCCCAAAGCCACATAATAATTCAGTCACAGCCACATGTACATAATGACTCCTGTGCTGTGGGGACAGACATCCCAATACTGGGATTTGTTGGTTGCCAAGCTAGTTTTAGGTTCAATGAAAGAACCTGTCCCAAAAGAATAAAGTAAGATCCATAGAGTAGAGCCTGACATCTTCTGCTGGCATTCATCCACATTTACCACACACAAGATTACATATAGAGAAGCCACAAACTAAACTAAGAATACAAAGTTCAGTTCAATGTTAGTGACTCTTGTGTTATGTTGATAGCATCTGTCCCAGAGTTCAGGGATTTCCAGTATGATGAAGTTAAGAGGAGGGGTCTCTAATCAGTAATCAAACATTGATGTCTTTGCCTTCTGAATGGGATTCAATGCCTTTTTTCTTCTCCCCCTATGAGAATCTAGCCAGAGGAACTACATCAGCATGACTATTACCTTCCCAGCATCCAGATGATATGTATAAGTAGGCTTCTGTTCTTTACAAGTTACCCAGTCTTGGGTATTCAGTTACAGCAACACAAGCTGTATTAAGATAATAATATTTCATCAAACCCAGAGAGTGTGGGTTAGGTGATAAGCAATAGGCTCACAGTTACCTAGCACTTCTCAGGACAGTGATGTCATTAAGTTAAGAGTATATTGCAGCCCATGATTTACTCATGCCAATGCTCCACTCTGCTATGGTGACAAATCAAAACACTCTTCTTGTTTCTTGGCCTAGGATGACCGGATGTAAGCAAAAACATGGGCCCAATGAATCTCTATAGGAAAGAGAAGTGTCCCATTTTCTAGTAAAAAGAGGAATTTTAGAAATTGAATTATTTAACAATAAAGGAATCCTAATTAGCATCTATTCACGAAAACAGTCCCTGGTCTTCTGTGTGTGCAGCAACTTTGCAAAAACTAAAAAGAAACAAAGTCAATCTTGAGCTAACAAGAAGACTCAACAGATAAAAGAACTTGCTGCCAAGCCTGACAGCCTGAGTTCAATCCCTGGGGCCCGGGTGATGGAAGGAGACAGCCAGGTACCATAAGGTGTCCTCTGACCTCCACATATGCACAGAGGTATGCGAACACACAAAACACACACACATAAATAGGCATGCAATAAAATAAAATTAACCTTGAATCATGGAACTATTTGATGATATACTGTTTTATAATGTTTCATTTTGAGTAAGGTTTTAAAAGTTAACATGGTCACTTTGTTCCATATCAAGGTAAGATCTGATAGTAGAATTTTAAAGAAATACACCTTCTCAGCCATTTCATGATCCAGACCTTCAAGTCTCCACATCAACTGCAAATTATTTTCAGAGAACATGCCCCATAACAATCGAGATTGTCATTGTAAAGTTTTTTAATCAATACAGGGTGGAAAAAGTGGTGGCATGGGCGGTAAGGGAGGACATTAATTTAGGAGGGAATATATGAGGAGATCTGAAAGGGGTTGGGGGACAAAGAAAATGTGATCAAAATTATACATCTCTGAAATTCTCAACAGAGAGTACGTCTTTAAAGTATTAATAAACCCAGAGCACAATGCTGTTAAATAAAAGCACTGCTTAATGAATATGTTTATCTGAACATATACTGTCTCATTGACTGATAGCTTGAAACAGTAGACAAAGAAACCTAACAGTACTCCAGTCAGAGTTCTTCAAAGCCGAACCCAGGATCAGAACCCAGACAGAAGCTCTGTTTCTCTGATATGATCAGGTCCCACATCTAAACATTGCACAACCTCAAGTCTATTTCTAGGACATTGTAGCTCTCCCTAGAACCACCTAACTACTGGTGTTATATAAACCCAGAGCAATTTTTAAGTGGCCACTTGTAACTATATTAGCAAAACTTGCTATAGTTGCTGAAAAGTCATAAAACCTGACCACTTAAATACATAGCTAAGAAACCGGAATTTGGAAAAGAACAACATAAGTCAAATTGAGAACTGATAAATAACTTGCAAAGTGTGTATTCTATAAAATGTAACAGCATTTTCAAATATTAAAAGTTAGCCTTTCTAATATCATAAGGATTATCATGACTGTTTATAGAAAATACATGTCAACAGCTTTCATGTTAATTGACTATCATAGTGATTAAAATAATGGAAGATTGTGTTGTGTGTAAATTTGTTCTCCCTTATAATCACAAAATAAATCTAACCATAAAAACTTAAAGTATTTAAAAATAATATTTAATATCCCTTTCCTGAGCTAAATATCTGGACATTAAACTATACATTTATGTTTTCTGCCATCAGTTAAATATGGAATTGGGGATAAAAGACCACATCAAGAAGGAGGGTGATGGTGCCCTGCTTATGAATGATGGACTTAAAATTCCTATCAAGAGTTGTCTCTAAAATATGCACATGGATTACAGAAGTGTAAGAAGGTTAACTGGTCTGCAATAATAGAATTATGAGTGTAAACTTCACCTCATATACAGACTGGACTGTTAAAAGTATAGCCGGGTACGTGCAGGAGCAGTTTTAGTTTATGTGTAAGTGGACTGAGAGAAGAAATTAAATTCAGAGATTAGAGGAGATTACTGGAAGGTTAATGGTGATTGATGCTGGGAATAGAAATTCAGTAATAAAGGAATATAGCCATAAACTGACTCATCCTGACATTCTGCTAATCTCATAGATTGGTGTCTTACTTAGCCATGACCAGAGAAGCACATGCAGCACAGTGAGAACAGATTAGCTACCACACGTGTCCAAGAAACACGTGCACTAGGCGTCCACTATGCATCCAGTGCTAATCTGTTGTTTCACGTGAGTGGACTTCACTCAGAAGCCTGTACTCTGCTTTCCTTTAGGTATTTTGATTTGCTAAATGTGAATGGTGGGTCATGTGCAATGACTTTATTATCGCAATACTCTTGGACGTGCCTAGGCTGGCGACTTAGAAATGCTGGACTAAAGTGTCATGTTCCTTTGCTCTGGCATTAATTACTTTCTTCCTTCCAAAGTATAACTGCTGAAACTTTGTCCTTATGCTAAATCATGCTCTGTGCACATGCATGATATTTTATTGTAGATCCCAGCTAACCTTTAGAAGTGGCATGTTGCCAGCCACAAGGAAGGCAATGGGAGAGTTGACGGCGGCAATCAAGTGTAGCCACATGAAAGATAAATACACTTTCACTGTCTAATACCTTACGTGGACCATACTTACTCTAAAAATATGGTCATCGCTTATCTGAAATTCTGATACAACTTGGTAAACCTGGCAACCCAAGGGTGTGTTCTAGCTCTTCCTCCCTTGAAGTTACATAACCCTACATATATGAGTTTGCATATATATTTAGGTTTAGGTTATGTGAGCTACACATAACCACACACACAACTTTCTTTGAAATGGGGCAGGGGGAGGAAGACAATAGAAAGAAGTTGGGGGGGGGAGAAATATTGGGAGAGGAGAAAAAGAAGGGAAATAACAAAGAGAATGAAGATGAGAAGAAATTTCACCATGCCGTGAGTTCTTTAATGCATGACACAAACCTGGTTAGATGACTGGTCAGGGATGCAATTTATCCGTTCCAGCTCACTTAGCACTGGGCAATTGGGAGAGTTAAGAGTGGTCCTGGTGATTGTAGTGTCTGGAGTTCCAGTTGTTTCAGCCTCTGCAGCTACCATATCACAAAAGTAGGCAAAAGAACAGTTAGAATTGGGACCACAGACATTCAACAGGACCAGCTTCTCAGCACTTCCAGCTCTGTTAACTCCTCTACTGGCTGTGCTCTAGTTCAATGTGCTTAAAATCCTGCAGTTTTACTTTATAACACTTTGTTTTGTTCTTGTCAACTGTATTTGCCTCTGTGTATAGCAACATCATCGACTTCTTTGCTAGAGTTCTCCTGCAATATGGAACATACAAGAAGATGATTCTATCATTAGATGCTTATAAAACTAACTATCAACTTCCCTTTAGACTAGGTGTGTAAACCACACCCTGTCGGTCAAATCAGGTAAAAAATGTGTCCAGAAATGACGTATTCCTGGAACATAAATGTACTAATTTATTGATAACTACCTTATGGTGCAATAGCAATAGTACACATGATAATCGAAACTGAGTGACTCACAATCGTTCAGATTGTGAAGACTGACAATCAGAGGACACCCTGCATGTGTTGTTGCTCTCTCCATCATGTGACTCCCAGAAACTGGCCTCATACCATCAAGCTTAGCAGCAAGTGCCTGTTACTAACAAACTATCATCTCACCAGCCCTGATGGTCTAATGCCTATTCTCTGGGGACCCATCCATGCTGGGGGATACACAGAGAAGGCACTAATGGTGCCATCCTGATCATAGTGACTTCAATTCTGTTTTTTCAGATGATCCTAATCCCTTAGGACACTTCCAAGTGATCATATTCTTTGGAAATATAAACTCCCAAGTGAAAAAAATCACAAAGGGATATACAAGTCTAGAAACTACACCAGGGCTACAAAACTTTGATTTTTAGTTTAAAGACCAACAAAACTTAAAAGGCATTCTCATTACACTCTGAAATGGGAAAGAGGCTTTATTTAACATACGGCCTTAATAAACAAACAAAGACATTATAACAAGAAAATGTTTATTCTAATTGTTATCCTTTGCATTAAGGTTTTCATTTCAAAAATGATACATTAAATAAATTGTGTTTGTACCAGCATATGCATATACCTCTTCAGGATTATAGAACTTTAAAAGTTAAATGTTTTTTAAGACCCTTATTTTCTGCAAAAAGCTTGGAGTTGAGTAGAAGGGACAAAAATGGCTTGTCTGTTGTCATAGGCTGGCACTTCATTGCCTGGTTCTCACAAGAAGTGATTCTTGTGTGAGGCAGATAGGAAAGCCTGGATCATTCAACATGTTCTAGTTCTTATTTTGAGATATAGCAGCTCAAAAAAACCACTTAATAAAAAAATAACATGAATAGTTATTAAGAATCAAATTTGCACCTTAAATAGTTAAGTTGATATATAGTAAATATACATATTTCCCTTTACACACCATGTTGTTCATTATCAATATTCACAGAATTATAATTACTTTTAGAACGTTTGGGGAATGTATTTCAGAGACTGCAGAACTGGATCCAGTGCAATAATTAAAAATGGAGATGAAAGTTTCAGAACTCCAACCTACTGTCTATCGGCCTACCATGGTTTGTAGATATGTACAGTCTGCATGCGTTCACATGCACATTCATACATACATGAAGCAATGTAAAAGTGTGCCGTCTCTACCATGGGTGGCGAGTTTGCTCTGGGATGGGAGAGACTCAGAGTGACGTGTTACCATTTTCTGGCGTGGAGTTGGCTAAGAGCACGATTAGAACCACCGCGACGATGAACAGCAGGAGCAGCAGAACAATGAGGATGAGCTCCAGGGTGCTAAACTTCTTAAACCTGCGTCTGGCCATCTGAGAAGACAGAGAGCAGTTTCCCACTTAAAAGGGGTTTAACTGGAGCCAGGACATTTGTAATGCCAAAGCTCAACTGTGCGCAAAACCTTCCACATGAATTTTCAAAAATAACCAGTTAACGCCATTTTTGTTTTAGCTTAATTCCCACTTAGTCGTCATCCCCGTTCCCGCATTGTTAGGAGGCAAATCTCAAACTTCATACATCTGATTTTGAAAATATTAAAATTTATTTTCAAAACACAAGAAACTTTACAAAACAATCAGCAGAAACACTATCATCACTCCTACATGTTTTATAGTAATCCCTTATTGTTATCAAATACCTAACCAGCATTAAATTCACCATTTATAAACCTTCAAATGACTTTTATAATTATTAAAGTAGACTTCATGTCTTAGTCAGGGTTTCTATTCCTGCACAAACATCATGACCAAGAAGCAAGTTGGGGAGGAAAGGGTTTATTCTGCTTACAGTTCCAAATTGCTGTTTATCACCAAAGGAAGTCAGGACTGGAACTCAAGCAGATCAGGAAGCACGAGCTGATGCAGAGGCCATGGAAGGATGTTTCTTACTGGCTTGCTTCTCCTGACTTGCTCATCTTGCTTTCTTATAGAACCCAAGACCACCAGCCCAGGGATGGTACCCCTAACAAGGGGCTAGGCCCTCTCCCCTTGATTACTAATTGAGAAAATGCCCCACGGCTGTATCTCATAGAGGCACTTCCCCAACTGAAGCACCTTTTTCCTGTGATAACTCCAGCCTATATCAAGTTGACACCCAAAACCAGCCAGTATACTTAACATAAACGTTGGGTCTAATAAAGGTGAAAGTAATGTGTATGTATTGTAATTAGTTTATATCTGAGTCCCCTTTCATCAAGAGGGATTATTCTATAGACACTGCACATCACCTGACTGTCATTAATTACATTCTCACTATGTTAACGTGTTTCTCTTATATTTAAGATTACTTAATAGGATCCAAATTTTCCTAGCTGTATCTTGATGAGTTTTAGCAGGAAAGGAGTATAGATGGCAGGGCATCTTCATCAGGAAACAGAAAATCTTGCTTTCTTTCTTGTGTTGTAGCGGCCATTGGTATTTCCCAGATTTATTATCCCATTTGGAATTATGAAGGAGCAGTACTGTGAGTCTTTAATCCTTTAATTGTTAGAGGAAATACTTCTACAGACAAAAATAATGCCATATCTGCTGTTCAGTTCATAGGCCTGCAGTTCCTAGAGGGAATTCAATGTTTAGCTCTCTTGTTTACTACTTGTCAAAATGTTTGTTTTTCTGGTATCTTTCACAGGAGACTTAATCCAATCTGTTTCTAATCATTTTCATAAATTGGTGGGTTTAAGCACATTTAACTGCTATTAACCCATTGATAACATTAATTCTCGAGTCTTCCTGTCTTTGCTTAGAGGGAATGTCCTCAAGTTGCCAAACCCCTAAGAACCTTTTGCTGTATTCTTCCTTTCTGGCACAATATGATATCCCTGGTTCCTCTTACACTTTCCATGCCAGGTGTGTAATTGTATCTCTGCAAGGATTCCGTTCTTTCTAATGGGTGTAATATTGAGGAACAATACTGGAGACAAGATCTAATGACATACAGACTTAAGAATTTAGGATTCCAGAGCTTCATGAATCAGCTTAAGTAGGATCACTTTCTAAATGGAACCTTTCTAAGGTGGTCCCCCAAGGGGTCCTTTAGGTGTGCTATTTTAATTTAATTTAGATTTCTTTTATTTTGTATGCGTAACTATTTTGCTTGCATGTGTGTATGTGCACCACATGTGTGCCTGGTACCTGTAAAAGTCAGAAGAGAGTTGCAGCTGCAGATGCCCTGGAACTGCAGTTACAGATAATTTTTTGTAAGCCGCCATGTGGGTGCTAGGAGTTTAACCCCGATCCTTTGCAAAAGCAACAATTGCTCTTGACTGCTGAGCCATCTCCCTAGGCCCCAGGAATTGTTACTTTAAAAAATACAGAAATTAAAAAAAATACAGAAATTACACATTTACTTTTCATTATGATTTGACTGTATATGCATCCTTCCTGTGATGCAACCTAGCACTCAGTGTTGTGGTAGTAAGAGATGGTGTCCTTGAGGAAGAGATCATCCTGAGGGGTTGGAATGGAAGCAGTGATGCACACTGTGAAGTTCTGCTCTTATCAGCATGCTCTAAGGTAACCTTCTTATCTTCTGTTTATCACCTTGTTATCTGAGACATGCAGTAAAGAGGACGCGAGTGTATCAGTATTGCTCACTGAAGGCTATCACCTCCTCACCCCACCCACTATTTTTCAGGCTGCCTTATAAACTATGCACTGTCTACTCAAATGTGTCATAGCTTCTTTCCTCGGACCTTGAGATATAACTCTGACATTTAGTTCCTATATCTTCATTCTCTCATCTATCAGCGTGTACTCATATACCCTCTCCTCAGTCAGAAGCATTCCACAGCTCTCTGCCCAGAGATTAGATGACAAGGGAATTTCCTTTCATATACCAGTAAGAGAACACAGTGAGCATAATTGACTCTTACTCTACAAAAGAAAATGCAGCTGAAGGACTTTCTTTCTGGAATACCTTGTGTTTTTCTAGAATAGAATACCTAACTCTAGAGTTCCTGGCTATTATCCACATACAATACCTCACATTAGCACAAACTTTGTAAGAAATGCCTCAATAGTTGTCTTTCTTGTAAAATTCCACAGAGGTTAATAATATTTCATAATTACTGTAATTACATTAACAGTAATTTTGTAAGGCAAAAACTGATCCTATGTTCATGGTAAGAGAAGAGCTAGTAGAATGACATTCCAAGTAACCATGACACTTTCTCTTTGGTGACTACTTACAGCTACGATGTGGGAAGTTGTTCTTTATGCTAATGCTTTAAATACTATGTTAAATACTATGTAAGAACAGCTGAACACACCATGGACTCCATGATATCATGGCAAAAATTTAAAGTTAGACCCATAACCCAGGAATTCCATTTGTGGCAATTCATTCTATCAGTGCAATTGTATATTTGAGAAGCAATGCATACAGTGATGGGTTTTCATCATGAGAACAATATACTGTCCACAAGGTGGCCTCTGGGTGCATGAAACAATAAGAAATAGAATACTAATTTGATGACCCAAGGACATACACTTGGCTTCTAGAGGAAGAGATGATTTAACTTGGAAATGACTGGTATCTAAGTTCATTCACCCAGGGAAAAAATTAGAGGTGATGGTCCAGTGTTCTCTAAGATCTTGCTGTGGCTGGAAGAGATACCTCAAAAGGGAAAACAAGAGGCAGCCAGAGGAGAGCTTTTGACATACTGATAAGAGCATATTCCTTGATTGGAAGGGCTTGGTAGAGAAGAAGCAGCTAAACCAAATGAACAAGGCTAGGAGGATAGGAAGTTAAATATGCAAAACAGGAACTCTGAAACTTCCGATTGGTAAAGTTCTCGACCAAAGTTCTATCAGGCCACCTAAGAGACTGAGTCAGGAATGAAATCAGAGTGCATTAGCCACTATGTCCCAGAAAAAACAACAAACAAACAAAAACAAAACAAAGAACTTCACCTAAAAGTTATAAAGCAAGGAAAGAGTAACAGAGACTTTTAGAGGCTTCATAAAAATTAAAAAGTCAATAGAAATTCTAAATCAAAATCAGACTGAAAGTCAGACTACAGATATAGGAAACAAAGCCAAGCAGTATCCATGACCTCTCTTTGGCACTATGACTGAAGAAACAATACAAAGGCAAAACTGGAACAGTAGAGAAGTTTCTCCCCAAGTGCCTATGAGAATAAAGGCAGTGCCTAAAGGAGAGAAGAGGAAGAAAAATAGAAACCAGAGGGATGAGAATGAAATGGAGGATGTATTCTAACTGCTGTTGGAAATAGGAGGAGGAAAACTGAAGATGTTCTAAAGAAACAAAAGGCATGAATATAGGTTTACCCAACTGCAGTAGCATAGGAACCACCAAGAGACTATGGAGACAATGCCAGTGTATGATGAATATTCAATATGAGGGACAAGTAGGACAAAATTGGAGGTGAGCAGAAAGTTCCCAGTCCCCATAAAACCCTACACTTTCCCTAAATACCCTAATTCTACCAGACTACTATTACCTGTGGATCCCACCTAAAGACGTTGGAGGGTAGAATAAGCGCGGCTACTGATTGCTTCAGAGTCCTAAAAGCAGATCTGTGGGCTTTTATGACATTTGGGAGTGACATTATAATTGTCATCACGGGAGAAGCATTAAAATTATGTTTCCCACAGACAATACTGCAAAGGGAAAGATCTGGGTTCACTTTCATCTGTATGGACAGGTGATGCAAACAAAGCAGGAGGAGCCCACTACTTCTATTTTACTCCTCTACATTCTTCCCCTCACCCTTTAATGCTGTCACTATAAATTCTGTAACCTTTCTGTCTCACTCTAGGTACTGTAAATCCTGAAATGCTTCCCCATCTCCTCAGCCTGTAAACATTGACTTACAGAAAATAATAATTTTGTCTACAAAGAAATAGAGACCCTAAGTTCTACTTAACATTGACTTTCGGAGAACAAGAGGCAGCACTCTATGGGGAACGACCATCTAACTCTGGGATTTTCCTACACTTTCCCTAAAACTAAGCCTACCCACCACTACAGGTTGCAGGCTTGAGACAAAGAAGTCTGTGTTTGCAAACTTGCCCTTGAGTTAGCCAGTCCTTTACCAACTCCTAACCCTGTCCCCAGGTTTTCATTGGTATGGCTTTCAGTTTTTGGTTTTGTGTCTTTTGAAGCTAAGCATGAGATGACCTTTCGGTTCCGGTAACAACAGCTCAGGTAGGATGGCCAAGAAGTTCATGTGATCATTGGTACAATCTGGTGGTACTGAATCTTTCTTCCATACACTGGGTTCTGGGTTCTCTCTCTCTCTCTCTCTCTCTCTCTCTCTCTCTCTCTCTCTCTCTCTCTCTCTCTCTCTCTCTCTCTCTCCTCCCTCCATACCTCCATCCCTTCTGCTGTAAATTGGGAAGAAAGAAGCCTTTGACGATTTAAGGTGCTAGCCTCTTTAATTACATGGAGGAGGCAACTGGAGAGCCTGCCTGTCACAGGTGAGGCCTGGGTTCCATCACCAGAACCACAAGTTTTAAAACTTGTTTAAGAATAAAAATTTAAAAGGACTGAGAAATGAAAAAAATAATTTTAACAATTGCTGCTTGGCAATCTGTCTACATTCATTGAATATTCTTTTTGTTAAGCCAGCATATAATTGAAATTTTAATGTTAAGGATAATCATAGTTGACAATGATCAAGCCAATGTAGTAAGAACTCTCCATAATTCTCATCCAAGTAGGATGAAAATTAATCTTCATTAGACCGCATTACCTGGCACACAGCAGGTAAGGGGAGAGCGGGCATCTGAATGCTGCCCTTTGGAGATCATGCCCTTTCCATTTCCACTCTGTAGTCTGTGCTGTTGGGTCCACAGCACACAGGGACAACAGCTTACGCTTTGTGGGTGATTGCAATTGTATCATGTATCCTCTGGCTTATTAGCCAGGGCTGGACTGCAGATCACAGCGGCCTATGCACATCACATAGGCATGATTTTCTTTAGTTCTCATAATCATTGTCCAGTAGGAATTATCTTCTCCATCTTGCAAATAAATTAATTGAGATTTATACAACTTGGTAGTCCAAAGCTCATCCCTATAACAGAGCCAAGTCTCAAGAGACCACCAGAAGCCAATACTTACTGTGTGCCACACAGACAGAAGAACATGTATATCCATGAAAAATACATGGTTTTAAATTAAGAGACAAGATACATGAGATAAGCTTCTACATGAAGACAGCCAAAAGGTTTACAAAAGGAAACAAGTTTTCTGTCATTTCTGCCTCCACAGGAGCTGAGACATTTGTATAAGCACCTATAAATATCAAATCACCTTGTGTTTAGGGCCACAGCATATTCTCTTTGACTGAAGAGAGAAAGGCTACCGATGTCCATTGTTGCTCTGATTTATTCATCATAAATTTATCAAAGCTATGGTCTTAAATGGGGAAGAGCAATGTGCCTGCAGTTTGTTTGTTTGCTGCATTTATTAGGCCCCCACTGTAAGTAGACATTCTCCCAGGAGCTGGTTATGCTCGGTGAACAAGACATAAAAATCTCTGCCGTAGTGGGACCTACATCCTTGTGACTAGAAAAGCAAGACAACATACCAAATAAACCATACAGCATATTACACTACAAAAGGTCTGTGAGAAAGCAAGCAGCAGAGAGAATGGGGAACAAGGGGGAAGAGATACACTGTAATGAAAGGGTCAGTCAGGGAAAACCTAGCAGAAAAGATAAGGATTCTTACTGCACATAAATTATGTAGATCCAAGAGAAGTTTTCCCTTTTGAATAAAGAGTTGTCACATCTCATTTTATGGGCATCATTATAGCTATTTGAGCAAAGTGAAAGGGTAAAATTATTAAAATGGCCTTGTCAGTTAATATGACAAAAGTGGATAACTCTTCTCTGAAGGAAAGCTGGTGTCAGATCCAAGCTGTTCTTTTAAAATGCATGTGATGACAGGTAAGAAATCTAGTAAAAAGCTTTATAGAGAACCCAAATGTGTTGCTTAGAAAACTCCAACAAATGTGATTACTTCACAGAGGTGTTCAGCAATATTTAGCAGGTTTGCCTGTTATCTCCTGGCTACTTTGAGAATAGAAAGGGGGAAATTAGCTAAGTGAAGAAATCTAATCCTACCTGGGTGTGTGACCTCAAGGGTGGAGGAAACACTTAACATGAGACCTCAGTTTTCCAGAATTCTTTGAAGAGGCTGTATCCTGTTATTTCAAGCTAGTGTACACAAGGCTTTTTCTTCTTTATCACCCCTTCCATTATGGTCTGAACCAAGTTTGCTTGGAAATTACTCCTTCTAAGTCCCTCTCATTCGTAGTGTTCCATAAACATGTAACTCAATAGCTCATTAGAACTCCAGGGAGAGGGAGTCACTGTTTAAAGCCAGGGTTATCAGTATGAGGGAAATGGCGGTGAGCTTTATTGAATGCAGGACACATTTCTTTAATGAATGGAGAAAATGTCATTCCACTTCCTTCAGGCACCTTTCCCAGAAGAGCAGACCAAGAACCGCTCCCTGTAGCACCTAAGGGCCTTACTTCCCAGAAGTCCTCTCTGTCCTGTACTATGAGGCCAGAACAACAGTTAGAAATCAGGAGTTCTCTAAGCACACTAGAACCACTGTTCACACTAATATAGGGAAAACATTGGCAGCTTTTCCAGTGAAAACATGAAGTTAGTCTCTTCCTTTTCCAAGTAGTAACACCTTCCTCCTTCTGTGGCCAATCAGAAAAGCTATACCCACTGTCTAGATAGGCCTTAACAACTTAGTAACTATTAACTGTCACCAGGAAGAAGCCAGTAACAATTCCTTGCCCTCTCCTCTTCCCCTGGGCACTCCCATTCTGTGTCACATAGTATTGCTAGTCTAAATACACATGATTCCCTTTGTGACTTTCCTCTAACTGCACCTGAGCTCTCTCCTAGCCCCTACTTCACATATTCCTCTGAATAGCACTATACATGTAGTCACATCTCCTTGGCCTCTTCACTAACACAATTCTGTATATGATCAATAAAGCCTCCAAATCCATAATCAGTAGAGCCTCCCTTGTCCTGACTATCACCAATACTCTAATTACCTTTCCTCAACCACAGCTGCACACCCTTTCAGAAATGACTGTCCCACAAAGCTGCACACTCACCCCGATCGTGCTCCTTTTCTTCAGCTCTCCTAAGTTGTTCAAAGTATCTGAATTTCTGTCAGCTATCTCACCCCAGATATTATTTTTCTCTCTTCAACACCATCATACACAAGTACATAGATTTATCTATAACCAGGCTTACAGATCCTGCATGGATCCAGAGGAATGCACACGTAAATACACATGAAACACAGGCTTACCCAAAAAAGAAAATAACTGAGTTAAATTTTAAGAGTGTGTTTGTATAATTTGGATGGTTGTTGGTTTTATCCAAACAAAGTATCAAAGGCCCTTTGACCAAAGAAGGTTAGCACAAATTCATGCCAACTTGTACACACACACACTTGCACACAAGTCTGAAGTCACAAAGGAACACGACCCTTCATAGACAAACCTCATTGTCTGCTGCAGCTGATCCCAGTGGCTCTGCAGAATAGCCTAGCAATAAAGGCTGAGGAGAGCAATCCACAGAAAGCAATTCAATGGCTGGTGACTGCTTTCTGGCCAATCAGAAAAATGTTAATGACCTTTGAATGCAAATCACACCCAAGCTTTTATTTCCAAGACCAGGACTGTTAGTTAATTAGTAATCAGTCTTTCTTTAAGGCAACAGTTCTTAATGTATGGGTGACAACCCCTTTGTGTATGTATCTTTACACAGAGATCATTGAAGAGCTTTGGAAAACACAGATATTCATATTATGATTCATAACAGTAACAAAATTACAGTTATATAGTAGCAACAAAAAATAATTTTATGATTGGGTATCTTCACAATGAGAGGAACTGCATTAAAAAATCACAGGTTAGGAAGGTTGAGAACCAGTGCTCTAAGGAGAAAGTCTCTAAGCCCTTAGGGGAAGAGGTCAAGGCCATAACCCATTTTTTTCCTCCTTTGTGAGTTTATTTAGCCCTCAGGATTTTTAAGGTGTGTGTTAAAATAACACAGAGTTAACTAAATTTGTAGACATTAAAAAAGAAAGAAAAGTAACTGGTCTGGAATCCTAGAATAACTCTGGTTTCTCTCAGATATTATCAACTTCTCAGGAACTTAGTCAAAAATAACTCATGGGTCTGCAGATTTGTGATGGAGGAAAACTGTCTTGAAAATGTCATCAAAGCACTTTGATCTTGATACCATGAAAATTTTTTTAAGATTGTTTTTGGCTATGGAGATCCTTTGGCAACCTCATATCTGGATATGCTTAGAGCTGTTTTTAAATGTATGAGTAAAATATACAAAAGGTATACAAAGAAACTCCTTATACTGAGATGGTTACTAGATCATTTTAATTGCAATACAAATTTTAATTAATTATATTTTGACCAATGGTATAACAACGGGCATAATTATTATTGGTATTTCAAAGTAGTAATAACTATTAACAATATTATCTTAACCATAGGGAGTAATATAGCCTCTTGGACCAAAGTCACAAGTACTGCTTAATACTGCTGTGGTTTGCAGCCAATATTTGTACTGAAAAGCAATGCTAAACCTCAGTTAGGAATTAACAAAGAGTATGTAATTATCTTGCCCTTCCAAGTGCACCAAGTTCTCTGGTTTATGTCTAGAGACTTCAGGTGCAGAGCCCTCTTTTATCACTGAGTATGTGTTCTCTAGATAGGGCAAAGTCCTCCCCAATGACTGCCTGGCATATAATCCATAAACCTGGGATACCAGTCCTTGAAGAAATAAGAACAAAAGTGAAAGATGTGTAGGAAGGCTTTTATGACAATTTATCTGATTTATTTGATGTCTATTAGTCTTAATAATTTTTTAAGTGTGGATTTTATTTTTAACCCTGTTTTTTATTTTTAATTTTATAAAGATCTCACTCTGACATATTGAAAATTTAAAAGATGTGAAGAAAGAGGAACATTCCTCTACTCTTTGGCATATACCCAGAAGATTCTCCAACATGTAATAAGGACACATGCCCAATATGTTCATAGCAGCCTTATTTATAATAGCCAGAAGCTGGAAAGAACCCAGATGTTGCTCAACAGAAAAATGGATACAGAAAATGTGGTATATTTACACAATGGAATACTACTCAGCTATTAAAAAAATGAATTCATGAAATTCTTAGGCAAATGACTGGAACTAGAAAATTTCATCGTGAGTGAGGTAACACAATCACAAAACTGTATGCACTCACTCATAAGTGGATATTAGCCCAGAAACTTGGAATACTCAAGATAAATTTCATAGACCAAACAAACCTCAAGAAGAAGGAAGACCAAAGGATGGATACTTTGGGAGAAGATACAGAGACAAAGTATGCAGCAGAGACTGAAGGAAAGACCATCCAGAGACTGACCCACCTGGGGATCCATTCCATATACAGTTACCAAACCCAGACACTATTGTCGATGCCAACAAGTGCTTGCTGACAGGAGCCTGATGTAGCTGTCTCCTGAGAGACTCTGCCTGTACCTGACAAATACAGAGGTGGATTCTCTCAGCCAACTATTGGACTGAGCACAAGGTCCCCAATGGAGGAGTGAGAGAAAGGACTGAATAAGCGGAAGGTGCTTGTAGCTCCATAGGAGGAACAACAATATGAACCAACCAGTACCTGCAGAGCTCCCAAGGACTAAGCTACCAGCCAAAGAGTACACATGGAGGGACACATGGCTCTGGCTATGTAAGTAGCAGAGGATGGCCTTGTTGGACATCAAAGGGAGGAGAGGTCCTTGGTCATGTGAAGGCTCAATGCTCCAGTATAGGGGAATGCCAGGACAGGGAAGTGGGAGTGGGTGGTGAGCAGGGGCGTGGGGGATCATGGGATAGGGTGTTTTTGGAGGAGAAACCAGGAAAGTGGATAACATTTGAAATTTAAATAAAGAAAATAGCTAATAAATAAAAAATGTAACACTTTAAATCCTTTTTTAAACTAAGCACAATTTCAGGCCCTGCTTAATCTCCCCTTACACTGAGCTCAGTGGACCACTAAAGAGTCAGGAAATATTGAGGCAAAAGAAAATCATGATTATGAGCTATACAACCCAAACTAACCAATTTTACCATCTCTCATCCTGGTCATATCATAATAGCCTGGAACAATCAAAATGGCATCATTTTGTCTTTTCCATAAACTCAGTTCTTATCCTTCGGTTTCTCATATCACCATTTATTGTGAAAATCTTGTCAGGAATCAACCTTCATCAGGGAACCAAAGGAGCAACAACAGCTAATGAGTCTTCTATTCCAAAGACCTCAGGAATTAGAGCTTTATAAACTCAAGGATCTACGCAATGATGCCTTTGACTATTGGCCATTCTCCTTCCTGGAGAGTGTGGCCTACACAGTTGTCTCTCTAAGCATCTTCCTCACACTGGGAGTGCTTTATTCCACAGTGGTTCCTTTAGCCATTGTCACTTTTATCCTTCAAGAGTACCTAATTTTACTATGTAACATATACTATGCTCTCAATGTCCCATCTGAATTCATTCCACATAGAACATAATTACTGGGGAGTGGAATGGAGGCCAGGATAATATCCCAGTAACATTTTACAAATATAGGGGCCCCTCTCCTATTATAGATGAGGAAACAAAGGCCCAGGAATGCTGTGAGGTTTGTTTTGCTGCTAACTGAAGAGAGGTCTAGATCTGAATTCAAAGCCCAGATCTGTTTGCTAAAGTAGGAGCTTGGGTAAATAACTTAAGTGATGATTTAAACAAAGTGGTACCTAGTATAAAATAAAGTAATGCAGGTAGAAGTTGATGTTGCAATTATTGTGAGATTGATGTTCTGCCAAGATGTGAGCTTCTTCTTTGACTGTGTCAACCTCTCTGTCAAGCATGACTCATGATTCTGAACACCGATAGAAAAAGATGGAACATCTATTTCACATCATGCCTACACTTAATACTGTCATGTGTGACCTTATCTGATTATAGTAATAGTAAGATTTAGAAAATTCTGCTCCATGTCCTTGATTTAAAAGACAACTCAGACAAGTCTGAAAAACAAGTTCTAGGATGTTTTGAGTGGTCTTCTGCTGAGTAGCATAGCCTTCCCTTGGCCTTAGAGATGCCATGGAAGCATGGTTCATCGGGAGCTATGAAGATCTTTACATGTAAAAAATGTGTAATAGGATAGGACAGTTCCTCTACCCGTTCAGCCACCACCCTTTGAGTGCCTCACAGATTCCCAAGTCTAAATCAAGCATTGGCCCCCTTGGCTATTCTCCACTTGCAGTGACAAAAACTATGTAATGACCCACTTCTCTACACAGTACAATTCAATGTATAGCTTTTGTGTACTATAAATGAGGCACCATCGGAATTCAAAACTGAGAGAGGGATCCCTATAGCTCATATTGTACTAAATGACTCAAATATTTTCTCCATGTGTTTCTCATACTATACTCTAAAGTGAGTACTTTTATCCCTCAAGATGAAAAACGTGAAGCACCTACAAAAACTTGCCCAACCATGTAACACAACAAACTTTTTAGTATTTAATTCAAAATATGACCTCTCCCTCTCCTGTGGTTCCCAGTAGTACAAATATATCTGGATGAAGAGGCCTGGAAGATGTGCAAGGTATATCGATTGACACAATGTTAAAGTCTATGAGAAAGCAATGACAGGGTTCAGGTGGCCATTTAACATAATCATATGTCATGGCAAGTATATGTTCTTGTTGCTGTTCATATCTCCTTTTTCTCAAGGATCTCCTTCAGTGCATACCCCTGGGTACCCATCAAAGCACTGTTATGTGAGTTTCTTCCAACTCACCACCACAGACAAAGCCCTAAAAGGGCTTAATCTGATATGGAATCCAGAAAGCCAGGAAAGCCCAGTCTGTCTTCTTTTTCCTCCTTGCAGTCTCTTGTGGACTCTCCTTTCCTAGATAAAGCCATTTTATATAAGCATTGTTCTCATCAGTATATATTCTACCAGCTATAGCCTGAGGGTGACTGACACACATCTGAAGGCATCCCTTCAGTCTGAAGCTGTTGAGTATAGCACTTAAGTAAAAGGAAATCATTTTTTGAAGAGTAATTCAGTATTACATCGCTACATGACTGTTTGTAAGTCTCCAGTTGGGATGCAGTGTCATAACAAATCATGGGATTTGAAATGAAATGAGCCTGTGCAAAGGGTCTATATAACTTCTACATATCTCAATCAGGTGCTTAGAGTTTCTGAAACTCAATTTTCTTACCTATAAGTTATGGGTTATAATATAAACACAATTTTTCTTAACAAAACCTGAGATAGTAACTGATCTGGAATGTCAATTTCCAAACCCTCTTTTACTATTATTATTATTATTATTATTATTATAGTAAAATATCACTAAGCAGTATCTCAGCTGAAGTTCTATTAAGAACTGTTTTTCTCCAGTCTTCCTGTGGTGCACACCCATAAATCCGGTACTCAAGAGGAAGAGGCAAGAGATCATAAGCCTGTAGCCAACCAAGGCTAAATAGTGAAACCTTGTCTCAAGAAACCAATGACTAAGGATCTAGCTCAGTGATAGAGTACATATCATGTGCATAGTCCTGGGTTCCAATCCCCTATATCTCAACACAAAGCTGTTTCTCCAATTTCTTATCCTTCAAATAGCTCCCATTAAACTGAGCTAAAAGAAAGGGATCTTTTCCATCACTGAAAACTGGAATAAATGCAAGGAGGAGAATCATTATATCACACACTAAACTGATGCTACAGGATATTGGAAGAAAACTAAACCCATGTACCATGTCCACCCCCACACCCCACACACACATCTACATCCACCCCACCACACATACACACACACACACATCTGCTCAAGCCCATGCCATCTTCCCTCTGACTATTAAAACAACTTCCCCACACACTTTCGACTGCACTTTTATTAAGGCTGAGATCTTTCCCTACCTTTGTTCCACATGGAAGCAGAGCCAGTCACATCACACGCCACCTGGACGAGGAGAAAAGGAATTAAAGCGAGAAGCAGTTTTCTCTGCCCAGAAATGTTAGAGGAAGGTGAAGATATAAACAACACACAGAGAGGGTTGCAGAATTTCCTCCTGTTGTGAAATGCCTACTCTTCCACCATTTTATACTGCCTTTGTCATTCCCCACCCCTGGGCACAGATAAGAGCATGTTCAGGCAGGAATCAAGGAGTGAGGCATTAATGTAATTCGTTACCTAATACTCACGTGTTCATAATAAAACTCTGCATCTGTACAGGACACCCTACAGCTTTCAGGACATTTAATCTGCATCATCTTTTAGATAACAACAGTCACTGGGGATAAGGCAGGTATTTTAACCCCCATCAATAGATGAGGAAAGAGGAAAAGGCATCTGCTAAAGGTCACTCGACACCACACCCGCTGCTCTGATTTTAACCTAGTAATCCAAGGTTCATAGAGTCTACAGTCAGTAAATCTAGAAAAGTGCCTTTCAGATTAAAAGATAGTCCTTGTATTCAACAAATTCAACATGTATTTGTTACCAAGTCTCCAGAACAGAAACCAATGAATTCTACCAGTTATCAGCTTCTACTGTCAGTATCCAGAGATGGCTACCTCCCTCCAACTCACATTTTATATTAAAACTCCCATCATTTTCTCTGTGGTTTCTTCACCCTACTGAGATGTACATACCCCCAGCCCTGAACAGTCCATTTCTGCAACCATAACCTTATGATCACAACCCAAACAAGCAGCACTAAACAGATAATTCAAACTTCCTAAGTGGATTCTCCACCCAGACATTTGGATGGGAGATATAAAATCTGCATTGTCTGGTAAGTGGATATTAGCCCAGAAGTTCAGAATATCCAAGATACAATTTACATACCACATGAAGCTCAAGAAGAAGGAAGACCAAAGTGTGGATACTTCGGTCCTTCTTAGAAGGGGGAACAAAATATCCATGGGAGGAAATACAGAGACAAAATTTGGAGCAGAGACTGAAGGAAAAGCTATCCAGAGACTGACCCACCTGCAAATCCATCCTGTATACAGTTACCAAACCCAGACACTGTTTTGGATGCCAAGAATTGCTGCTGACAAGACCCTGATATAGCTGTCAGTGCCTGACAAATACAGAAGTGGATGCTTACAGCCAACCAATGGACTGATCCCCAATGGAGGAATTAGAAAAAGGACCCAAGGAGCTGAAGGAGTTTGCAGCCCCAGAGGAGGAACAACAATATGAACCAACCAGTACACCTAGAGCTCCCAGGGACTAAACCACCAACCAAAGAGTACACATGGAGGGACCCATGGCTCCAGCTGCATGTGTAGCAAATAATGGACTTGTTGGACATCAATGGGAGGAGAGGCCCTTGGTCATGTGAAGGCTCAATGTCCCAGTGTAGGGGAATACCAGGACAAGGAAGCAGGAGTGGGAGGGTTGGTGAGCAGGGGGAGGGGGATGAGATAGGGGGATTTCAGAGGGGAAATCAGGAAAGGGGATAACATTTGAAATGTAAATAAAGAAAATATCTAATTAAAAAAAGAAAGATGCATTGTCTGGCTGAGCAGTAGGTCTGTGGATTCTGTGACACTGCTGAGAAACAGAAAATAAAGCATTTAACTAAGTACTAGTTTGTCGAAAAAATTTGAATAGATAAACCAGGAACAGCAGGAATATGACAATTCAAAAATCTGCTGTGGCTTGGATATAATTTGTCCAGTAAGGGATGCTATTGTGCTCTGAAAGGAAGCCATGGGACCTGTTATAAGTGGTGCCTGGAGAGTGGGCCACTAAGCAAGCTTGCCTTTGCAAAGAAATAGTGCACATCTCACAGGAGTCTGGCTAGTTCTGGTGACAGTTAGTACAGAAGTGTAACTGCCCCTTCCTTGGGCTTTGGCTTTCTGTCACACTGAGCAATTTCTCTTTCTTGCAAAAGCTCCTGCTGTCAGCCATGATGTAATGAAGCCAACCCAGCCCCAACTCCCAGCCCCCAACTCCTAGCCCCCAACTCCCAACCCCCAAATCCCAACCCCCAAATCCCAACCAGATCCAGCAGCATACTGCTTAGACTTTGATCCCTCAAAACTGTAAGCTAAATAGACCTATTTTAAAAAAAAATAAAAATAAAGCAATAATAATAACAATATTAACTTTCCTTGGGGATTTAATTTACCTACTGAAAACAGACTAGTATAAAAACCAAAAGCAGAGAGGAGAACTGCCGATATTTTTCTAATTTTTGTGAAGCTGATATATAACCTTCATGTGACTCTTCTGATTCTTCATACAAACATTACTTTATTATGCTATCATTCTCATTAATCACAGTGGGAATATGTTTATTTCTGTTGCTGTTTCTGAACATTACCAGGTCATGTAAGCAAAAGGTCCCTGCTAGTCCTCCTCTGACAGACTCAGTGGTCTTCTTCCACCCGGTACAAACAAATATTTCTATGTCACCCCAGTTTATCCTGCGAACTACACATCTCCAGCTACTTGTGTTTTGTTGAATATTATAGTCATCTTCAATTGTAGAACCTCCAAATTTCCACAAAAACCTATGAATTGTTTGGGGGAAGAGAGAGAAAGAGAGAGAGAGAGAGAGAGAGAGAGAGAGAGAGAGAGAGAGAGAGAGAGAGAGAGTTGTATATTTAAGGCAAAAGTCACGTGTCCATAGTTCCATAGTGGGAAGTGCATAATACATTCTTACTTTGAGTCATTTTAGGCTAAGACTGCGGAAGAAAATAAGTAATATGAATCAACTTTGAATCACAAAAAATATGGTGGTAAATATGACCATAAGTAAGTATGCATGGTTTAATAGGAATAAATGGTCTTTATAGTTGTACTTCCTTCCATTCTCACACCATGGATGGACAGTTAATCCAAAGTAAAGGTACACTGTCTAAGTTCACAAATAGTGTCTAACCGCTATGTGTGCAGTCTGCCATTGTGTCCTTGTCTCTAACCCAGCCCACTTTCTCAGAGTGCCTCTCTCTCCCATACTTCTCTCTGGAACCCACTATGGCCACACTGTATCCTGCTTGACCTCAATGTCAATTAGCCAAAGACATCTCAAAGAATGAGTGCTCCGGTGTTCCCTAGCCTTTTACCTTACAATCTGTGAGAGACCTGGGTAGAGCTCATAACCACGCAAGGTATTGTAGCTCTATTAGTTTTAATAAAACCTCCTCCCTTTAGTTCATGGTTGTGTACCAAAGAGAAATTTGAAAAATGCCCAGCTTCCTTTAAAAGGAGTCCCTACCCATGTGACAATGAACTGCCAAGAGACTTGGTAAGGTTGAGAGGGTTAGAAGCCCTAGAGCAGAACTTAAAACCTACCTCTGACCAGACATCTACCATGTGACCACACTCCCTACATAGGAATGTGACCTATGGTCACATAAATCAGAACAGAGTTCTCCACACTAATGAAGACTTAGCCAATAAGCTTCCCTTTCTGGGCATTCCTTCCTGAAAGAGGTATGTAATCTCTGGTCCACCCTAAGGAGTTAGTATGCACCCATTTTCCATAATGAACAGTCAATAACCAGGGAGCATGGAGAAAGCCTTCCTCTAGGGAGTCAGAGCTTAAGTCTCCCTCAGAAGACCCTCTGTGCTCCCAGACAATCACACTGCTGAACTAAGCCAGGGTTCCACATCCTTTCCACCTGTGGCCCTGGGCTCATCCTCAGCCCACGGGCCTCCACCATTCTTGGCTCCCTGGGACTTCCAGTAGTGTCTGGACTTCCTGGAGTCTGAGAAGCCCTGGCCCAGCCTAATAGCAGGCTCCTGGCCCCCCAACCCTCCATTCCTGGCTCTTCTGTGTGTTTTCCAGTGGTGACTGGATGCCAGGGAGTCAGGACACCCCAGCTTCTGCCTCTCACATCTTAGACTATGTTTTCCCACCCCCTGAGTGGTGTATTGGTGCTTCCTTTGAACCCAGCACCCTACTGTGGTGCAGAATAAATGCAGTTTGGCTTATTAGAAGGTTTTGTCTGCCCATCAGAGTTTCCACATCCCAGCAGCAGGGCAAAATGTGGAACCACATCTACCCACAGCCCCTGCCAAAGAAAGTGAGCCTATTTATGCCTCTAATCATAAGGTTTCATGTTGGTATCATTACTGGCTGCATAGGACCTAATCTAAGAACACACAACTGAAGTCTGTACTGTGTGACAACTGCACCATATCCATGCTATCTGCACATAAGACCTCGAGAAATTTGGGAAAAGGATTAATTAGTAATTGGGGATAAAGGACAGAGTAAAATAAATAAGAGCAAGATGTGAGAGAATACTTAACCTCACAGCATACTAGTATGGCTTTGTCCACAGCCCTTTGACAATTATGTGTGATGAAGTGATATGCTTTAAAATGGAAGAACTAAAGGCATCTTTTATTTCCACTCATGTTCCTCCTTTTCTGATTCATTGTGACAGGCAAACTTAGGAATCAAATTCACCTCTTCATTCCATTTCCTGGTCTCACATGCTGTAATAGTCAAATAGATTTTGGACACTTCTTAAACACAAGGTACGTCTTCTTTCTCTCTTTCTACAAATATTTGAGCAATGTATAGTTCTCCTCTGTCCCTCCTACCCACCTCCTTCTTTCCATCCTTCTTTCCACTCTGAATGTTTGAGTTCCAAGGGTTAGATTGCATATCAGATTAGTTAGCATTGGCGTTCATCTTCCAGTAATAGTGACTCAAACATCATGGCTCAGAGACAGGGAGTTTTCAGGTATCATACAATGAAGAGCCTGGAAGACAGAAGTTGCTGGTCTGCACTCAGTTGCTCTGGAATCTGAGGAATCTAGGGTATCAGGGTGAGTGTTTGATATTTGTCTTTCCTCTAATGGGTGTCTCCAATCATAACAGCCAAGTTTCTACACAAAAAGAAAGGTGTCAGAACTTTCTAAGATGTCTCACCTGATAATCTTTGCATACCATCAACTATTATGTGGAAGAAAAGAAATACATATCTTATTGCTAGTTGGGAAAGTTCGTGTATCCAACAAAGGGGTTGTCAGTAATGAAGCAGAGGGCTCATTTCACATAGACACTTGGTACTACTCACCACACTGGACCCTGTTTGGGCTAACCATGTGCTCCAACTGTAAGTGCTGCAGACTACTACCTCAGCACTATGCTTGGTTAGACAAGAACAAAACTCACTCCATCCCTTCACTGTTACATACCTCACAGAAAAGCAATAACGCAGAGAGCTTCTAGGACCCTGGGAACTATAAAATATTCAAAACCAATAAAGATCCTTCAATTCCTAGCTGAATATCTGTCACTATCTGTGTTGGAATTTCACTGTAAAGCTCTGGATGGCCTAGAACTCACTATATACACCAGGTAGGCCTGCACAGAGATATGCCTGTATCTGCCTCTTGAGAGTTAGGATTAAAGACATGTATTACCACACCCAGCCAAAGTGATTTGTGTAATTATATTTATCTGTATGCATATATGATACGTATTCATGCCTGTATGAGTAAATGCCCCATGTATGTGAAAGAGAGCCCACAGAGGCCAGAAACAGGCTTGGAGAGAAAGGTGGTAGTGAGCCACTTGACATGAGTGCTGGGAGACAAACTTGGGTCCTTTGAAAGAACAAGTCATCTTAAACTGCAAAGGATCTCTTCAGCTCCATTGGATCTCATTTTTTAAGCATTCAAGTGAACTAAAAATAATCCCTATATCTAAGAATACAACATGGAGTCATTGTTTTTAATAGCTGTGTAATACTCCATTGTGTAAATATACCACATTTTCTGTATTCATTCCTCTGTTGAAGGACATCTGGGTTCTTTCCAGCTTCTGACCATTATGAAAAAGGCTGATATGAACATAGTGGAGCATGTGTCCTTGTTATATGTTGGAGCATCTTTTGGGTATATGCCCAGGAGTCATACAGCTGGGTCCTCAGATAGTACTACTATCAATTTTCTGAGGAACCACCAGACTGATTTCTACAGTGGCTGTACCAGCTTGCAATCCCATGAACAATGGAAGAGTGTTCCTCTTTTTCTACATCCTTGCTAATATCTGCTGTCACCTGAGTTTTTTATCGTAGTCATTCTGACTGTTGTGAGGTGGAATCTCAGGGTTGTTTTGATTTGCATTTTCCTGATGACTCAGGATGTTTGAACAATTCTTTAGGTACTTTTCAGCCATTTGAGTTTCCTCAGTTGAGAATTCTTTAATTAGATCTGTATACCATTTTAATAGGGTTATTTGGTTCTCTGGCGTCTAACTTCTTGAATTCTTTGTATACATTGGATATCATTCCTCTGTGGTATGTAGGGTTGGTAAAGAGCTTTTCCCAATCTGATGGTTGCTGTTTTATCCTCTTGACAGTGTCCTCAGCCTTACAGAAGCTTTGAAATTTTTCAAAGTCCCATTTGTTGATCTTAAAGCATAAGCCACTGGTTTTCTGTTCAGGAAATTTCCCCCTCTGCCCAAGGCTCTTCCCCACTTTCTCCTCTATAAGTTTCAGTGTTTCTGGTTTTATGTGGAGGTCCTTGATCCACTTGGACTTGAGTACAAGGAGCTAAGAATGGATAGATTTGCATTCTTCTACATGCCAGCACTGTTTGTGGAAAACGCTGTCTTTTTTCCACTGGATGGTTTTAGCTCCTCTGTCAAAGATCAAGTAACCATAATGTGTGTGGATTTACTTCAGGATCTTCAGTTCTATTCCACTGATCTTTTTGCCTATCTCTGTACCAATGCCATGCAGTTTTATTACTATTGCTCTGTAACACAGCTTGAGGTCAGGGATGGTGATTTCCCCAGAAATTCTTTTATATTGTTGAGAATAGTTTTTGCTATCCTGGGTTTTTTTATTATTCCAAATGAATTTGCAAAATGCTCTTTTTACTCTATGAAGAATAGGCAAATGGATGGAACTAAAAAATATCATCCTGAGTGAGGCAATCCAATCACAAAAGAACACACATGGTATGTACTCATGGATAAGTGGATATTAGCCCAAAAGCTTGGAATATCAAAGATACAATTCACAGACCATATGAAGCTCAAGAAGAAAGAAGAAGAAAGTGTGGATGCTTCAGTGCTTCTTAGAAGGGGGAACAAAATATTCAATGGAGGAAATACAGAGACAAAGTGTGGATCAGAGGCTAAAGGAAAGGCCATCCAAAGAGTGCGCTACCTGGGGATCCATCCCATGTACAGACACAAAACCCAGACACTATTGCAGATGCCAAGAAGTAATTGATGACAGGATCCTGATATAGTTGTCTCCTGAGAGGCTCTGCCAGGGTCTGAAAAATACAGAAGTGGATGCTCGCAGCCAACCATTGGACTGAGCATAGGGATCCCAATGGAGGAGTTAGAGAAAGGACTGAAGCAGCTGAAAGAGGTTTGCAACCCCATAGGAAGAACAACAATATTAACCAACAACCCCCCCCCAAAGCTTCCAGGGACTAAACCACCAACCAGAGTACACATGGATGGGCCCATAGCTCCAGCCACATATGTAGCAGAGGATGGCCTTGTCAGGTATCAATGGGAGGAGAGGCCTTTGGTCCTGTGAAGGCTCAATGTCCCGGTGTAGGGGAATGCCAGAGTGGGGAGGCAGGAGTGGGTGAGTGGTTGTGGGAGCACCCTCATAGAAGCAGGGGGAAGAGGGATGAGATAGGAGGTTTGCAGAAGGGAAACAGAGAAAGAAAGGGGATAACATTCAAAATATAAACAAATAAAATATCCAATAAAAAAAAAGAATACAACATGGATCCTGAAGAAAGGTCCAGTGTGCAAGCCATGTCCTAGTTCCTGCAGAGTGGGTGGTCATTGCTGAGCTTCTTTTAAAATTCTTTCCCTCTATATCTTAGTGCTTTTCAAATGTAAGTGTGCAGTGTACATCAGAATCTCCCAGATGGCTTGCTAAGTGCAGACTATGGGGCTGTACCTTTAGGTTTCTGATGTTGTAAGTTAAAGTGGAGACTAGCAAGTTCCACTTCTTAAGAATGAGTTTTTTGGATTCTAACTTCTTGAGTTCTTTATATATTTTTGGATATTAGCTCTCTATTGGATGTATGGTTAATAAGTATCTTTTCCCAATCTGTAGGTTGCTGTTTTTTCCTATTGACAGTGTCCTTTGACTTACAGAAGCTTTTCGGTTTCATGAGGTCCCACTTGTCAATTGTTGATCTTAGAGCCTGAGCCATTGCTGTCCTGCTCAGGAAATTGTCCTCTGTGCCAATGACTTCAAGGCTATTTCCCACTTTATCTTCTATTAGATTCAGTGTGTATGTTCAGTGTAGATCAGCGTATGTTGAAGTCCTTGATCTACTTGGACATGAGATTTGTACAAGGTGATTAATATGGATCTATTTGCATTCTTCTACATGCCGACCACCAGTGAGAGCAGCATCATTAGTCGAAGATGCTTTCTTTTTAACATTGAATGGCTTTTGCTTCTTTGTCAAAGATCAAGCGTACATAGTGTGTGGGTTTATTTCTGGGTCTTCAATTCCATTCCATTGATTGATTTGACTTTCTGTAAAAACCAAATAGTCCAATTAAAAAACCAGGGTACAGAGCTAAACAGAGGATTCTCAGCTGAGTAATCTCAAATGGTTGAAAAGCACTCAAAGAAATGTTTGACATTCTTAGTCATCAGGCAAATGCAAATCAAAATGACCCTGCAATTCCACCTCACACCAATCAGAATGTCTACGTTAAAAACTCAAGTGACAGCACATCCTGGCAAGGATGTAGAGAGCAAGAACACTCCTCCATTGCTGGTGGATTGCAAACTGGTACAACCATTCTGGGAATTAGTCTGGCAATTTCTCAGAAAATTGGAACTAGTTCTATCTGAAGACCTAGCTATACCACTCCTGGGTATGTACCCAAAAGATGTTCCACCATACCATAAGGACACATGCTCCATTATGTTTATAGTAGCCTTATTTATAGTAGCCAGAAGCTAGAAACAACCTAGATGCCCCTCAGCTGAAGAATGGATACAGAAAATGTGGTTCATTTATACAATGGAGTATTATTCAGCCATTAAAAATGAGGACATCATAAATTTTGCAGGCAAATGTGTGAAACTAGAAAATATCATCCTGAGTAAGTTAACCCAGACCCAAAAGGACATGCAAGGTATGTACTTACTGATAAGTGGATATTAGTTTAAAAGTACAGGTGAAACTCACAGACCTTATAAAGTTAAACAAGCAGTAAGGACCAAGTATGGATGCTTCAATCCCACTTAGAAGGGGGAACAAAATAATCACTGGAGGAAGAGGAAGGGAAGGACCAGTATGGGAGAGGAGAAGAGTAGAGAAAAGGGGGACAAGATCAGGTATGGGGGGAGACAGGAAAGAAGCCCAGAGGACCAGGAGAATGAATGGAAATATGCAGCTGTGGGGAGTTGGGGGTGGAGGAAACCTCTAGAAAGTCCCAAAGATCTAAGATATGAGAGGCTCCCAGGACTCAGTGGGGATGATCTTAGCCTAAATGCCCAACAGTGGGAAGATGAAACCTGAAGAGACCACCTCCAGTGGTTAGACAGGGGCCCCAGTGGACAGACGGGGCCCCCACCTATCTTCAATTTTTTTGACCCAAAATTGTTCCTGTCTAAAGGAAATACAGGGGCAAACATGAAGCAGTGACTGAAGGAAAGGACATACAGTGACTGACCCCACTTGGGATCCATCCCATCAGTAGGCACCAAACCCTGACACTATTGCTGATGCCATCTTGCTCTTTCAAACAGGAGCCTAGCATGGCTGTCCTCTTAGAGGCTCTATGAGTACCTGACTGAGACAGATGAAGGTACTTCCAGTCAGCCATTGGTCTGAGGTTGGGGACCTCTATGGAAGAGTTAGGGGAAGGATTGAAGGAGCTGAAAGAAATGGCAACCCTATAGGAAGACCAACAGTATTAACTAACCCAGACACCTCAGAGCTCATGGACACTAAGCCACCAAACAAAGAGCATACATGGGCTGGGTGCCTTCTAAATAGCCACACAATAGGTTAGTTCCTAACCTAATTATTAGTTCCTAACAGACATCTGAATTCAGCTATGGCAGTGCTATACCCATTGTGTAAACAGAAAGATGACAGCACAAAAGACACAGGTAGTCCAGAAGCAGTGATAAGAGAAGACCTCATCCCAGATCTAAAGGGAGCCTGCAGAGTTTTCTTTTCAATGTCTCGTTTTACTAATACCTGTGCTAACCTTGTATGGGGACAAGCATCTTGTTTCAGCAAGTCTATTGAGATTCTCCTGCTTTTTTCCTCAGCCATGGTCTCTTGAAGAGATATGAACCTACCCAGACTCAGTTTTTCCAACACTCTGAGAGCAGAGTTGAACTATCTCTCTCCTTCCTCTGTTGCCCTGATGTTGTTTCCCAATAGCTTGTTTGCCATCTGGACAGTCTTCACCCATTCTTAATACATATTAAAAATGGACGGAGAGCAAAGAACGCTGCCAGACGTCCTCATCCTCTCAAGGCAGGGCATCCTTCTCACTTGGAGAAGGAATACCAACCCTGAATCCTAGCTTCTCACGTTTGTGTTTGGTGACTTGGGCCAAGATATTTGAACATTTGACCTTTCTGAAACCTCTGCTGTCTCATTAACAAATTAGAAGTAGAATTTGCAAGGACATTTGAAATTAAAGAAAATTGAATGAACCATACATAATACATTACGCGGCGTCTAGAGTTTAGTTACTTAAATTATAGGAACAAATTATGACTATATTAAAGTAAATGTCTGGGCCAGAACACTGGGAATTCTAGAAGTCACAGTTGTCTGGTGCCACCTAGTGGGGCTCAACAATGTGAGCCGGACTTTGAGCTTGACTCTGCAATAGAGAATGTCCTGGCAAGTGGCAGGATTATGAACTATTTATTTTGTTTTGTTTTGTTTTATTTTGTTTTGTTTTTGCCTTTCAAACTTGTAATTAAAATGTATAAAACTGTGTAAGTTAGGTAAACCAAATACATAGTTTGAAAAAATACATAATATATATTTCATTTAAAATGACAGAAATAAAATATTTTACTTACGTAAAATTTTATTTTTCACAATAATTTATCTTTATTAACTTTATATCCTGATGGCAGCACCCCTCCCTCTTCTCCTCCCTAGCTGAGATTCTTACTAGTGGCTGGATACAGAGGCTGAAGTGGTGACCTCCCATAGCCAGGCAGGACTTTCAGTGAACTGAAGGGTACATCAACCCACCCACAAAACCTTCAACCCGAAATTTGTCCTGCCTTCAAGTTGCACAGGCATAAAGATTTAGGGAATGACTCACCAATAATTGCCCCAACTTGAGACCCACCCCAGGGGAGAGCTAATCCCTGACACTATTAATGGTGCTCTGCCATGCTTGCAGACAGGAACCTAGCATAACTGTGTCCTGAGAGGCTTCATCAAGCAGCAGATGAAAAGAAATGCAGAGACCCACAGCCAAACATTGGGCAGAGCTCTGGGAGTCGTGTGGAAGAGTCGGGGATAGACTTGAGCAAGCCAGAGGGAACAAGGATCCAGGAGAAGACCTACAGAGCCAAACAAACTGGGCCCAGGGGGAGCTCAGAGAGACTGAACCACCAACCAAAGAGCATGTGCAGTTGAACCTAGTCCCCCTACATATTTATAGCAGACATGCAACTTGGTCTTCATGTAAGTCCCCTAACAATTAGAGCTGGGGCTGTCTCTGACTATGTTGCCTGCCATCGGATCCCCTTCCCCTAACTGGACTGCCTGGTTGGGCCTCAATTGGAAAGAATGTGTTTAGCCTTGCTGGGACTAGATGTCTCAGTGTGGGGTGATACCCAAGGGAGGCTTCCCCTTTTCTGAGGAGAATGGGAGGGGATAATGGGGGTTTGTAAGGGAGAAGCTAGGAGGAGAGGATTATGAACTCCTAATTTTAGTCCCTTGTATTTGTGTGTGTGTGTGTGTGTGTGTGTAAATTGTGATTAGAATAGGAGATGGGAATTAACTAGTCATTTTAAGAGCAGGGAACTAA
Source organism: Apodemus sylvaticus (assembly GCF_947179515.1). NCBI lineage: Eukaryota > Metazoa > Chordata > Mammalia > Rodentia > Muridae > Apodemus > Apodemus sylvaticus. The sequence continues at coordinate 65,009,347 of NC_067473.1, read as the reverse complement.
AAACTGAACAATCCATTGTTGTCTTTGTCCAGAAGCGTGAAATGTTCTTGTTTCTCAGAGCAGGAATGCTGGGGGCGGGGGCACTTTGGTTTATCTTTTCCTTGCTTGACAGCGCTACATGACCATGTGACTGAAACTCCAGTCCAGACACCAACCCCTTCCAGCAAATGGCTTTGGAACTAGGTCTCTGGATATTCATGGTGGAAAGAATTATATTCATTTCCCAGTTTCAGCCATCTCCTGAACAGCATTAGTGTTACCTCTTCAGAGTGAAGAATGTTATAAAAACCTTGATCAGAATTCTGTTGAGGGCTACTAGTGAAAAGTTATGTCTTCCTAGTCAAAAGAATGAAATCTACCAGTAGTCGGCACTTGGAGGAGCTCCCCACTGCCATCTTCACTCCCTGACGGAGCATACGAGCAGCAACAGGTACACAGAAACAACCCGAGTATAACATTGCTTGGGGCAGGACACATCAGGGCTCCAACGGCACCCAAGAGGAGAGCAGCACATCAGCAATCTGTGCCAGGAGAAACCCAGTCATCCAGTGGTGCAAAAATAGCCTTACTGGTTCACAGGAGGTTCAAGCACTAGCCAGTGACAATAGGACCAAATAACGCCAGAGATAACCAGATGGAAAAAGGCAAATGTAAGAACGTTACTAACAGAAATCAAGGCAATATGGCAGCATTTGAACCCAATTAATTCTCCAACAAGAGCAAGTCCTGGATACCCCAACACACCAGAAACACAAGATTTGGATTTAAAATCACTGATCATGATGCTGTTAAAGGAACACAAGAAGGACATAAATAAATCTCTTAAAGAAATACAGGAGATAATGGATTAAAAGTTGGAAGCCCTTACAAGGGATCACAAAAATCATTTAAAGAAATTCAGGAGAATATGGGTCAAAAGATAGAAACCAATAAGAAGGAAATGCAAAAATCACTTAAAGAAATACAGGAGAACTTGAGTCAACAGGCAGAAATCATGAAAGAGGAAACACAAAAATCTCTTAAAGAATTACAGGAAAACACAAACAAGCAAGTGAAGGAACTGAACAAAACCATCCAGGATCTAAAAACAGAAGTAGAAACAACTAAGAAATCACAAAGGGAGACAACTTTGGAGATAGAAAACCTTGGGAAGAAATCAGGGGCCATAGATGCAAATATCAACAACAGAATACAAGAGATAGAAGAAAGAATCTCAGATGCCGAAGATACCATAGAAACTATGGACTCAACAGTCAAAGAAAATGCAAAATGCAAAAAACTTGTAACCCAAAACATCCAGGAGATCCAGGACACAATGAGAAGACCAAAACTAAGGATTATAGGCATAGATGAGAGTGAAGATTTACAAATTAAAGGGCCAGCAAATATCTTCAACAAAATTATGGAAGAAAACTTCCCTGACCTAAAGAGAGAGATGTCCATGAATATACAAGAAGCCTACAGAACTCCAAACAGACTGGACCAGAACAGAAATACCTCCTGTCACATAATAATCAAAATCCCAAATGTACTAAACAAAGAAAGAATATTAAAGGCAGTAAGAGAAAAGGGGCAAGAAACATATAAAGGAAGACCTATCAGAATTACACCAGACTTCTCACCAGAGACCATGAAAGCTAGAAGATCCTAGGGCGGAGCTCATGCAGACTCTAAGAGAACACAAATGCCAGCCAAAACTACTATACCCAGCAAAACTCTCAATCACCATAGATGGAGAAACCAAGATATTCCATGACAAAACGAAATTAAGACAATATCATTCCACAAACCCAGCCCTACCTAAGATAATAGGGGCGAAACACCAATACAAGGAGAGAAACTACAACCTGGAAAAAGCAAGATAGTTACCTTCTTTCATCAAACCCAAAAGAAGATAACCAATCAAATATTAAAAATAACATCAAAAATGACAGGAAGTAATAATCACTATTCCTTAATATCTCTTAACATCAATGGACTCAATTCCCCAATAAAAAGACATAGACTAACAGACTGGATACTTAAACAGAACCCTACATTTTGCTGCATACAGGAAACACACCTTAGTGTCAAAGACAAACACTACCTTAGAGTAAAAGGCTGGAAGGCAATATTACAAGCAAATGGTCTCAGGAAACAATCCAGAGTAGCTACTCTAATATCAGATAAAATTGACTTTCAACCTAAAGTCATCAAAAGAGACACAGAAGGACACTTCTTGCTGGTCAAAGGAAATATACACCAAGAAGAACTCTCAATCCTGCACCAAATGCAAGGGCACTCTCATTCTTAAAAGAAACTTTACTAAAGCTCAAAGCACACATTGCACCTAACATAATAATTGTGGGTGACTTCAACCCTCCACTCTCCTCAATGGACTGATCAGGAAAACAGAAACTAAACAGGGACACAGTGAAACTAATTGAAGTTTTGGACCAATTAGATTTAACAGATATATATAGAAAATTTCATCCTAAAGCAAACAAATATATATACCTTTTTCTTAGTACCTCATGGCACCTTCTCCAAAATTAATCATATAAATGGTCACAAAACAAACCTCAACAAATATAAGAAGATCGATCTAATCCCACGACTCCTATCAGATCACTATGGAGTAAAAGTGGTCTTCAATAGCAACAAAAACAACAGAAAGCCCACATACACATGGAAACTGAACAATACTCTACTTAATGATACCTTGGTCAAAGAAGAAATAAAGACATAAATCAAAGACATTTTAGAATTTAATAAAAACAAAGATATAACATACCCAAATCTATGGGACACAATGAAAGCAGTGCTAAGAGGAAAGCTGATAGCCCTGAGGGCCTCCAAAAAGAAAATGGAGAGAGCATACACTAGCAGCCTAAGGCACACCTGAAAACCCTGGAACAAAAAGAAGCTAATTCATACAGAAGGAGTAGAAGACAGGAAATCATCAAACACAGGGCTGAAATCAATCAAGTAGAAACAAAGAAAACCATACAAAGAATCAACAAAACCAGGAGCTGGTTCTTTGAGAAAATCAACAAGATAGATAAACCCTTAGCCAGACTAACCAAAGGGCACAGAGACAGTATCCAAATTAACAAAATTAGAAATTAAAAGAGGGATATAACAACAGAAACTGAGGAAACTCAAAAATCATCAAATCCTACTACAAAAGCCTATACTCAACACAACTGGAGAATCTGGAGGAAATGGACAATTTCCTGGACAGATACCAAACACCAAAATTAAATCAGGATCAAATAGATCATCTAAACAGTCCCATAACCCCTGATGAAATAAAAGGGATCTTAGAAAATCTCCCAACCAAAAAAACGACAAGACCAGATGGTTTTAGTGCAGAATTCTATCAGACCTTCAAAGAAGACCTAACACCAAAACTCTTCAAACTATTCCACAAAATAGATACAGAAGGAACACTACCCAGCTCATTCTACGAAGCCAAAATTATGCTGATAACAAAACCACACAAAGATCCAACAAAGAAAGAGACCTTCAGGCCAATTTCTTTTATGAGTATAGATGTAAAAAATACTAAGTAAAATTCTTGCCAACTGAATCCAAGAACACATCAAACCGATCATCCACCATGATTAAGTAGGCCTCATCCCAGGGATGCAGGGACAGTTCAATATGTGCAGAAATACATCAATGCAATCCACTACATAAACAAACTCAAAGAAAAAAACCACATGATCATTTCATTGGATGTTGAAAAAGCATTTGACAAAATTCAGCATCCTTTCATGCTAAAAGTCTTGGAAAGAACAGGAATTCAAGGCCCATACCTAAACATAGTAAAAGCAATATACAGCAAACCAGTAGCCAACATCAAACTAAATGGAGAGAAACTTGAAGCAGTCCCACTAAAATCAGGGACTAGACAAGGCTGCCCTCTCTCTCCATATCTTTTCAATATAGTACTTGAAGTCCTAGGAGAGCAATTAGACAACATAAGGAGGTCAAGGGGATACAAATTAGAAAGGAAGAAGTCAAACTATCACTATTTGCAGATGATATGATAGTCTATGTAAGTGACCCAAAAAACTCCACCAGAGAACTCCTAGAGCTGATAAACAACTTTAGCAAAGTGGCTGGTTATAAAATCAACTCAAGCAAATCAGTTGCCTTTCTATACTCAAAGGATAAGCAGGCTGAGAAAGAAGTTAGGGAAATGACACCCTTCACAATAACCACAAACAATATAAAGTATGTTGGTGTGACTCTAACCAAACAAATAAAAGATCTGTATGACAAGAACTTCAGGTCTCTGAAGAAGGAAATCGAAGAAGACCTCAGAAAACAGAAAAATCTTTCATGGTCGTGGATTGGCAGGAATAACATAGTTAAAATGGCCATCTTACCAAAAGCAATATACAGATTCAATGTGATCCCCATCAAAATCCCAACTCAGTTCTTTATAGAGTTAAAAGGAGCAATTCTCAAATTCATCTGGAATAACAAAAAAAAAAAAAAACAAAAAACAAAAACAGGATAGGTAAAACTATTCTCAACAGTAAAAGAACTTCTGGGGGAATCAGTATCCCAAACCTCAAACATCACTACAGAGCAATAGTGATAAAAACTGCATGGGATTGGTACAGTGACAGGCAAGTGGACCAATGGAATAGGATTGAAGACCCAGAAATGAACACACACATCTATGGTCCCTTGATCTTTGACAAAGGAGCAGAAAACATCCAGTGGAAAAAAGATAGCCTTTTCAACAAATGGTGCTTTCAATTCGAGGTCAGCATAAGAGAAGAATGCGAATTGATCCATTCTTATCTCCTCGTACTAACCTCAACTCCAAGTGGATCAAGGACCTCCACATAAAACCTGACACACTGAAAATAACAGAAAAGAAACTGGGGAAGACCCCTGAGGACATCAGTACAGGGGGAAAGTTCCTGAACAGAACACCAATAACTTATGCTCTAAGATCAAGAATTGACAAATGGGACCTCATAAAATTAAAGTTTCTGTAAGGCAAAGGACACTGTCAAAAGGACAAAATGGCAACCAACAAATTGGGAAAAGATCTTCACCAACCCTACATCCGACAGAGGGCTAATATCCAATATATACAAAGAACTCAAGAAGTTAGGCTCCAGAGAACCAAATAACCCTATTAAAAAATGGGGTACATAGCTAAACAAAGAATTTTCACCTGAAGAACTTCAGATAGCTGAGAAGCACCTTAAGAAATGTTCAACATCACTAGTCATTAGGGAAATGCAAATCAAAACAACCCTGATATTTCACCTCACACCAGTCAGAATGACTAAGGTTAAAAACTCAGGAGACAGCAGGTGTTGACGAGAATGTGGAGAAAGAGGAACACTCCTCCACTGCTGGTGGGGTTGCGAGCTGGTACAACCACTCTGGAAATCAGTCTAGCGGTTCCTCAGAAAACTGGGCATGTCACTTCTGGAGGACCCTGCTATACCACTCCTGGGCATATACCCAGAGGATTCCCCAGCATGTAATAAGGATACACGCTCCACTATGTTCATAGCAGCCCTATTTATAATAACCAGAAGCTGGAAAGAACCCAGATGTCCCTCAGCGGGGGAATGGATACAAAAAATGCGGTATATCTACACAATGGAGTACTATTCAGACATTAGAAACAATGAACTCATGAAATTCTTAGACAAATGGATGGAACTGGAGAACATCATACTAAGTGAGGTAACCCAGTCTCAAAAAATCAATCATGGTATGCACTCACTGATAAGCGGTTATTGGTCTAGAAATTTGGAACATCCAAGACACAATTCACATATCAAATGATGTCCAAGAAGAAGGGAGGAGAGGGCCCTGGTCCTGGGAAGGCTTGATCCAGCATTGTAGGGGAGTACCAGGACAGAGAAATGGGAGGGGGGTGATTGGGTAATGGGTGGAGAGAAGAGAGCTTATGGGACATATGGGGAGGGGGGAACCAGGAAAGGGAAAGGCATTTGGAATGTAAATAAAGAATATAGAAAATTTTACAAAGGGGGAAAAAAAAGAATGAAATCTACCTCTGCCTAAACTACATAAAACATAAGTTAATTCAGCTACACCTGTCAGCTACGTAGTAGAAAGCAGCTCCTGGGAAGGCTGACTTATGTCCTCTGACCAGAAGAGACTGGAGGGATAATTATTTCCTTAATAATATGATGTGCTTTTTCCTCCCTGATTCAGTTTCAGCAGCTTATAGAGCTATAACCATGTAGCTGGGTTAAGCCTGACTGCTTTTCTAACTTGGAAATCTGTAACCGTTTTTTCTTCTTTTCTTCGCTCTTTTTTGTTTTCTTTTAATTTATTTATTTATCTTTCTTGGATACTGGCTGTGGTCTGGGCATGCTTTCCTGAACACTCTGAGGTTACTTACTCTTGTCATCTGCAGCAGTTCAGCACTGCCATCTTCCACCATGTGCTAACAAAGGGCTTAGTTTTCTCTTCCTCTTCTCCAACTTCCTTAATGCAACAGTTTCCTGACCAGAGGGGCAGGGGGGAGGTCTTTTAAATCTAATAATATTGTCCTCAAGCTTCCTTCTGAGTCCATTTTTACTCTCATAATAAACAGACTAACAATGAGAGGGGATCCCAGTTTTCCCCCAGTATCGTGTGGTACCCCAGGTAGGGCTACGTATCCCCAAAAGAGCAGAAATGCAGAGATTCCTTCCCAGTCTTCACAGTTGCTGAGAGGAGGTACTCACTCCAGCCTTTCCCATGAGTGTGACCCAAGCCATGCTACATCTGCCTGACCCTAGGGAAATGACGGGAGCAGCTCTCCATGTATGAGGGACGAGTTAGAAAGAGAACCAGACACTGGCCACTTTATATTTTAAGTCACACAAAAAGCCAAAGAAGTCATTTTGGCCCCAGCATGGCCTGACCTCTTCCTGCTGCAGGCCAGCCTGGCTCCCTCGTTTGTAAAGCAACCTTTTTCTCTGTCCCCCTTGAAGTGCTGTTCTCTGCCGCCACGCTCTCCGCCATGGGCCTCCAGTCTCCTCCAGGATGTCACCACCCTGTCTGTTTCCTGCCAACGCTCAATCCTTTTAGGATCAGATTGTTTCTTACTGTGACTTTCCTGCCCTCTCTTTACCTCTGCCCTACTGATTTGTTTTTTTTTTTTTTATTGGTTATTTCATTTATTTACATTTCAAAGGTTATACCTCCTTCCCAGTTTCCCCTCCACAAACCCCTTACCCCTTGCCCCCCTCCCCACTGCTTTCATGAGTGCGTTTCCCCACCCGCCCACCAACTCCCGCCTCACCACTTAGCATTCTCCTATGCTGGGGCATTGGGCTTTCACAAAACCAAGAGCCTCCCTTCCCATTGATACCAGGTAAGACCCTTCAGCTCCTTCAGCCCTTCCCCTAACTCCTCGGTTGAGGTCCCCGGGCTCAGTCCAACGGTTGGCTGCAAGCATCCCCATTTGTATTGATCAGGCTCTGGCAGAGCCTCTCAGGGGACAGGCTCCTGTCAGCAAGCGCTTCTTGGCATCAGCAATAGTATCTGGGTTTGGTGTCTTCCCATAGGATGGATCCCCAGGTGAGGCAGTCTCAGGATGACCTTTCCTTCAGTCTCTGCTCCACTCTCTGTCCCTGTATTTCCTTTAGACAGGAGCGATTCTGGGTTAAATTTTTTGAGATGGGTGGGTGGTCCCCTTCCTCAACGGGGATCGTGCTATGTAGATTGAATTGGCCGTACATTATGGAGGGTGAGGATTCAGAAGTCTTGGGTAGGAACATTCACCTAATCATATTAAAGTATGCTTATGGTAGGTCAGGCCTCAGTTGTGAAATGAGAAATGCAAATGTGAAGAAACCCCATTTCAAAGCCTAATTCACTTACGAGGTCTGTTTTTGCCTACAGGCAGTGTCCGTGGGCCCATAAACAAATCATCCTCTTCTCTGTACCACAGGTCCATGTGGGCATGTAAAACCAGACCCTGCCCGATTAGGGAACTGAAACTCAATCTGGTTTACATTCCCGTTGCTGCAATGTGACTTGGGGCGGGGGTGGGGCTGTTGTAGGTAACACCTGGGATTTTCAAAGCTTTCGCTCCAATCAAGAGGTAGAGCCATCATTGCTCCTGCCTTACCATAAGCTTTCATGCCAAGTCACAAGATACTGTAAAGTGACAACACCCCCTCCAAGTTTCCTACTGGGGATTTTTGTTTCTAGGCTAAAAAATCTGGGCAAGACTTGGAATCCTTGCGAAGGAAAACTCTCGGTTCAAAAGATATCCTTTCCTGCTCTGGTGGGTGAAATCGGAGTTTTGGGTTAGTTTCTCAGAGAAGGGGCATCATGTTGACTCTGACTCCCGTCTTAACTGTGTCCTACGAAGCCAAGATTTCATTTCTGTTCCTTTCAGTCACGGAGTTTGCAGTGGGAATCCTAGCCAATGCCTTCATTGTCTTGGTAAACGTTTGGGATGTGGTAAAGAAGCAGCCATTGAACAACTGCGACATCGTACTGCTGTGTCTCAGCACCACTCGGCTCTTCCTGCAGGGCCTTCTGCTTCTCGATGCTATTCAGCTCGCCTGCTTCCAGCAGATGAAAGACCCGCTGAGCCGCAGCTACCAAGCCATCCTCACTCTCTGGATGATTGCAAACCAAGTGAGCCTCTGGCTTGCTGCCTGCCTCAGCCTGCTCTACTGCTCCAAGATTGTCCGCTTCTCTCACACCTTTCCTCTCCACGTAGCAAGCTGGGTCTCCAGGAGATTTCTCCAGATGCTTCTAGTTACTCTTCTTTTCTCCTGCATCTGCACTGCCCTCTGCTTGTGGGACTTTTTTAGCAGATCTCACTCCATGGTCACATCCATATTACACAGGAACAACACAGAATTCAACTTGCAAATTGCACAACTCAATTTCTTTTACTCGTTCATCTTCTGCAATGTGAGCTCCGTCCCCCCTTCTCTAGCTTTCCTGGTCTCCTCTGGAGTGCTGGTTATCTCCCTGGGAAGTCACATGAGCACTATGAAGTCCCAAACCAGAGGCTCTCATGACCCCAGCCTTGAGGCCCACATCAGAGCCATCATATTTCTGGTCTCCTTTCTCTGTTTTTATGTGGTGTCATTCTGTGCTGCTATGATAACAATACCCTTACTGGTGCTGTGGCACAATAAGGGGGCAGTCATGGTTTGTATAGGGATGATGGCAGCTTGTCCTTCTGGACATGCAGCCATCCTGATATCAGGCAATGCCAAGCTGAGAGGGGCTATAGAGACAATGCTACTCTGGCTTCAAAGCAGGCAGAAGGTGAGAAGAGTCCACAAGGTACTTCCCAGTGCACGCTGATAAGTCATTAAATATGCTCCTCACAAATACACTTCCAATTCTTCATAAATTTTTACAGTTTCTTCCATAAAATCTAACTCAATATAATTCATTCTCCTTGATGTCAACAGACTCTCTAATAAAGCAACTAAAACTATGTGGTCTAAGCAAATATAAGAGTGTTGGCTCCTTAGATGTGTTTGGTAAACTGAATCCCCCTCCAAAACAATGAGTGCTTCATTGTAAATCCTTTCCCCACTGAAGCTCATTATTGATTAAGGTGCCCCGTGGAAAGTCTTCTTTTCTAAAAGAACACGTACTCAAATCACACATGAAAATAGTTACTGCCATAGCGATCATTCAGACCCCAAGGTTCCCATGGAAACATGAGATGAGAAAAAGAAAATTGTGCAGAAACAACTATGCCATATCCTCTGCTTCAAAGTGTGCTATATAAAAACTCTAATGGGGTCCATGACCAGGGTTCATTTTGAAAATATGTTGAATCCAAAGCATACTTCTACATGTTTCACAGAGGAGTGAGGTAGATATTTGCTCTGCCCAAGCTCTGGCTAACAGAACATCAGCTGTACTCCTCCTGATTGCCCAGGTGCCTTCCTCTGTCTGATCAGGCAGTCTGCCAGAGAGGCTGAGTAGCAAGGCAGGACTGGGAAAATCCGGCTCTCTCTCTTCCTGCATAGGAACTGAACCAGGAAGGCTTCCAAAATTCAGATCTAAAGATTCACGGGAGAAAGTTTTAGGTCAGATATTTAAGTCTAACAGAGGGGTCAGTTCACAGAGCTCCCAGGAAGGAAGGTTTTCCTTTTGTGTGGATGTAATTGAAGAGCATTTTCTCTTCTCAGGCCTCTGTTATTGATAGATTCGATTCTTATGTTTTTCCAAGCAAACAAGCCTTTTCTTCAGCTGCAATGACCAAGACTTCCTTGGTGGAGTGGACATCGTTTAAAGTTTCCTTCAGCATCTCTAACCCCCACTCATTATTCCAAGGATAATCACTTGAGAAACTATAATGAAACATTTTAGGCCACATTTTAAGCCAGCAAAATCAAATATTTGAAGATGGACCTAGATGTCACATTTCTAGAGCTCCCTCAGCAATCTATGGTATAGTTAATATCAAAACTCACTCCCCTTGGTACCCTATTGTCTGAGTTAGATGGTGTGATGCCCTCAAAGTACATCACTGCCTGTTGGCTCCATGTCTCCCTACTATACTTGTGGAATATTGTCTGAAAGAGAAGAAGGAAGGGTAATCCCTCCTTTTTTTCTTTCTCTTTTTATTTGAGTATTATCTGAATTATATTGAATTATATTATCTTTGTGATGTCTTCATGTTCTCTATGACTTTTTAAAGACACCATTTGAAGCACTTTGAGGCCACAGAAAATTATGTAGCCAAAATGATACAGCTCATGCATCCTTTTGAGGTTTGGGACTTTCACTTACTGTCCTACATCTGAGGTTTTTCTGTCTTCTTAAAGGTTGGCAGCTCATTTCTTTATGTGCTGTTGGGTCACCAGTGAGCTTAGCTCCACACACACCCACCCACCCTCCCCCCACTCCCTGAGCTGTTTGCACAGGTTTCCTGAGAGCAAAACAACCTATGGCTTAGCTTGATTCCTGTTTTCCTGGTAGGTGTGGTAGGGACTTCCCAGGTACCTGACCTATGGCTGTGATTGTTTTTTCCTGTTGTTCTTCCTGGCCTCTAGTATATATTGCTGGTCGCTCATTAAAGCTTTGGCATTCTTACAGAATGACCCATGTCTGTTTTCTGTCATTCCCCCAGGCCTACGTCCCATACTTGGTACCGTGGCAGCGCAGGCACTGTCACTGTGCTAAATCATATTCTGTAGTCTGAATGAGTCACCCTTGATTCTTTCACTCACTGAAGAATGGCTTGGCTGTTTCTGAAGCTTAGCTATCAGCAGTGATGCTACAATGAACATCTGTGTGCCAATCATCTATGTACATGAGCTTCTGGTTCTTGGATCAATTCCAAGGAAATTGAATTCTGGATTCCATGGTAAGAATGTATTTAATTTTTGGAGGACCTACCAAACTCATCCTTTGCTTTGCCACCACAATGAGTGACAGTTCCTTTTGCTGTGCCTCTCTGAAGATGCTGTGCCTACTCTGGACTCCAGCATTCTGACTGCTGTGTAGTGGATCTTATTGCTTTCACTGCTGTTTCCCTGAAAACACTAGATGTCTGTGATGTACATCTAGTACATCTTCTTGTGTGATTTTCTTTTGCACAAAAATGGTTTTGGAATATTTCTTATATTTATTTGTGGTAAATGAATCCCAACTTACCTTTTATTTAAAAGTTTTTACAGCCTAGATAGATAGATAGATAGATAGATAGATAGATAGATAGATAAATCATATTCTTCCCCAACTCCTTCCAGATCCTCCCTACCTCCCTAGCCACCCAACTTTATGTTCTTTCTCTCTCACACTTTCTCAAAAAGAACCATTAAACAATCAAAATAAGCACAACCAGTAAGAAGAGAAATACTAAAACCACAATTTATTGTCTCACTCTAACTGATGCAGCACTTTGTAGAGTTAGCAGATTTTATTAATAAAGTTTCTCAAAATATTCTTGAATTTATCCTTTTGCAAGCAAAGCTTTTGTGTCTCTTAGATAAGAAGGTGTGCAGTTGCTGTGTTAAAAAGTTACTGCAGGGCTAGAGAGATGACTCAGTGGTTAAGAGCACTGACTGCTCTTCCAAAGGTCCTGAGTTCAAATCATGGTTTACAACTATCAGTAATAAAATCTGATGTCCTCTTCTGGAGTGTCTGAAGACAGCTACAGTGTACTCACATATACAAAATCAATAAATAAGTCTTTAAAAAAAGTTAACTACGAGAAAGAAAAGATCAGGGCGGCGGCGGCGGCGGCGGTAGCAGTGGCTGCTCCAGCTGAAGGGCCATCAGCAGTGGAACCAAGGCGACACAGGGTCCAGTTAGGCCCTGCGCCCACGACCACTGACCTTCGCTGACCAGCCGGGCGGCAAGCAACTGCGGTTCTGCGGAGCCTTTCGCTGCACGGAAGCCACTTCAGAACTCGGCTGCCCGCCAGTCAGGAGAGACTCACCGCCATCTTGATCCCGGGCTCCGGAGATCGGTCAGACTGAGGTACACAAACATAATCCTAGGCCCAACACCGCAGGGGTCTGAGCCAGACGGGCGTTGGCCTGCACCCAGGCCCTGGGCTGTTCGAGTGGCCATCGGGGCGCCAACCCAGCCAGGAGTTTTTTTTTTTGCCCCGGCCGGTGCACGCGCCGCCATTTTGCCTACAGGAGCCAGAGTGCTCGGGAGGGCAGAGACTGCTAACAAGCGTAGCCTGAGGCTAACAAAACGGGGGTCTAGGCCCCAAAAGGCACAGGACTGACCCCAAGAACTGGGCGGCTTGGTGGGCCATCTGTGTGTCAACCAGCCCAGGAGGTTATTAGCACAACAAACTCTCCCGGTGCTTTCGCGGAGCGCGGACGCGCACGCCCGCCATCCGGGTCACCTGGCGGACCCAAATAACAGACATAGCCCTAGGGGAACTTTGCTCGGACCTTGGCCTCCCAGGCGTTTGCCTGGACTCAGGGCCCAGGCGACAAGGCTAACCTAGTGTGCGCCAGCCCGGTTGGGGAAATCGGCTGCCCAGCGGAGTGAGCGGAGCACAGGGGAGGTCACAGCAACATTCACCTTCGGAGCTCCCTGGGGGTGCACACGGGTTCCACCTGGTCCACAGACACAATCTGGGGCAAGGCCTCAGGCAGAAGCCCCCAGCTCAAATCTCTCCGCTTCAGATCAGCCTGGGTGGCCGCCACATCTCCAGGTCCCTCAAGAGGCTAGTGGGGGCTTCCGGGCGGCCAGCTGGGAAAAGTCGGTGTGCTCCGATAAATCCTGCGGGCCCCAGCGGGAGCCTTCAGGTGCCTGCTTTGGGATCTGAACAGCCTGGAAAACAGCACCCTGTCTATAGGCAGTGCAGAGTGTAAGCTGTGCACCAGAGGCCAACTGGGAAGGGGCAGCTTGCACTGGTGAGTCCAGCACTGACAAGACCAAGTAACACCAGTGAGAGCTAGATGGCAAAAGGCAAACGCAGAAACGTCACTAACAGAAATCAAGGCAATATGGCAACATCTGAACCAAATTCTCCTCTACCAGCAAGTCCTGGATACCCCATCACACCAGTAAAACAAGATTTGGACTTAAAATCACTGGTCATGATGCTGGTACAGGAACACATGAAGGTCATTGAGGAGAAAATGGATCAAAAGTTAGAAGCCCTTGCAAGGGAAACACAAAAATCATTGAAAGAAATCCAGGAGAATACAAAAGCCAACAAGGAGGAAATGCAAAAAACACTTAAAGAAATACAGGAGAACTTTGCTCAACAGGCTGAGGTCATGAAAGACGAAACACAAAAATCTCTTAAAGAAATACAGGAGAACTTTGGTCAACAGGCTGAGCTCATGAAAGAGGAAACACAAAAATCTCTTAAAGAATTACAGGAAAACACAAACATGCAAGGGAAGGAGCTAAGCAAAACCATCCAGGATCTAAAATCAGAAGTAGAAACAACTAAGAAAACTCAAAGGGAGACAACTTTGGAGATAGAAAGCCTTGGGAAGAAATCAGGGGACAGAGATGCAAATATCAACAACAGAATACAAGAGATAGAAGAAAGAATCTCAGATGCTGAAGATTCCATAGAAACCATGGACTCAACAGTTAAAGAAAATGCAAAGTGCAAAAAGCTTGTAACCCAAAATATCCAGGAAATCCAGGACACAATGAGAAGACCAAACCTAAGGATTATAGGCATAGATGAGAGTGAAGATTTACAACTTAAAGGGCCAGCAAATATCTTCAATAAAATTGTGGAAGAAAACTTCCCTAACCTAAAGAGAGAGATGCCCATGAATATACAAGAAGCCTACAGAACTCCAAACAGACTGGACCAGAACAGAAATACTTCCCGTCACATAATAATCAAAACACCAAATGTTCTAAACAAAGAAAGAATACTAAAGGCAGTAAGAGAAAAAGGCCAAGTAACATATAAAGGAAGACCTATCAGAATCACAGCAGACTTTTCACCTGAGACTATGAAGGCTAGAAGGTCCTGGGCAGATCTCATGCAGACTCTAAGAGAACACAAATGCCAACCAAAACTACTATATCCAGCAAAACTCTCAATCACCATAGATGGAGAAACTAAGATATTTCACGACAAAACCAAGTTCACCCAATATCTATCCACAAACCCAGCCCTAAAAAGGATAATAGGAGGACAACACCAATACAAGGAGGGAAACTCCACCCTGAAAAAAGCAAGATAGTAACCTTTCATCAAACCCAAATAAGTTAAGCAATCAAATTTAAAAAATAACGTCAAAAATGATAGGAAGTAACAATCACTATTCCTTAATATCTCTTAACATCAATGGACTCAATGCCCCAATAAAAAGACACAGACTAACTGACTGGATACGTAAACAGGACCCTACATTTTGCTGCTTACAGGAAACACACCTAAGGGTCAAAGACAAACACTACCTTAGAGTAAAAGGCTGGAAGACAATTTTACAAGCAAATGGTCTCAGGAAACAAGCTGGAGTAGCCATTTTAATATCAGATAAAATTGACTTTCAACCCAAAGTCATCAAAAGAGACTCTGAGGGACACTTCTTGCTGGTCAAAGGAAAAATACAACAAGAAGAACTCTCAATCCTGAACATCTATGCTCCAAATGCAAGGGCACCCTCTTTCATAAAAGAAACTTTATTAAAACTCAAAGCACACATTGCACCTAACACAATAATTGTTGGTGACTTCAACACTGCACTTTCCTCAATGGACCGATCAGGAAAACAGAAACTAAACAAGGACACAATGAAACTAATTGAAGCTTTGGACCAATTAGATTTAACTGATATATATAGAACATTCTATCCTAAAACAAAAGAATATACCTTTTTTTCAGCACCTCATGGTACCTTCTCCAAAATCGACCATATAATTGGTCACAAGACAGACCTCAACAAATATAAAAAGATAGAACTAATCCCATGCCTCCTATCTGATCACTATGGAATAAAAGTGGTCTTCAATAGCAACAGAAACAACAGAAAACCCACAAACACGTGGAGATTGAACAATACTCTACTCAATGACACCTTGGTCAAGGAAGAAATAAAGAAAGAAATTAAAGACTTTTTAGAACACAATGAAAATGAAAACACAACATACCCAAATCTATGGGACACAATGAAAGCAGTGCTAAGAGGAAAACTCATAGCCCTGAGTGCCTCCAAAAAGAAAATGGAGAGAGCATACATTACCAACTTAATGACACACCTGAAAGCCCTAGAACAAAAAGAAGCTATTTCACCCAGGAGGAGTAGAAGGCAGGAAATCATCAAACTCAGGGCCGAAATCAATCAAGTAGAAACAAAGAGAACCATACAAAAAATCAACAAAACTAGGAGCTGGTTCTTTGAGAAAATCAACAAGATAGATAAACCCTTAGCCAGACTGACCAAAGGGCACAGAGAAAGTATCCAAATTAACAAACTTAGAAATGAAAAGGGAGACATAACAACGGAAACTGAGGAAATCCAAAAAATCATCAGATCCTACTACAAGAGCCTGTACTCAACACAACTGGAGAATCTGGAGGAAATGGACAATTTCCTTGACAGATACCAAATACCAAAATTAAATCAGGACCAACTAGACCATCTAAACAGTCCCATAAAGCCTAAAGAAATAGAAGGAGTCATAGAAAGTCTTCCAACCAAAAAAAGCACAGGACCAGATGGTTTCAGTGCAGAATTCTACCAGACCTTCAAAGAAGAGTTAACACCAATACTCTTCAAACTATTCCACAAAATAGAAACAGAAGGAACACTACCCAATTCCTTCTACGAAGCCACAATTACGCTGATACCAAAGCCACACAAAGATCCAACAAAGAAAGAGAACTTCAGACCAATTTCCCTTATGAACATCGATGCAAAAATACTCAACAAAATTCTTGCCAACCGAATCCAAGAACACATCAAAACGATCATCCACCATGATCAAGTAGGCTTTATCCCGGGAATGCAGGGTTGGTTCAATATACGGAAATCCATCAATACAATCCACTACATAAACAAACTCAAAGAACAAAATCATATGGTCATTTCATTGGATGCTGAAAAAGCATTTGACAAAATTCAGCATCCTTTCATGCTTAAAGTCTTGGAGAGAACAGGAATTCAAGGCCCATACCTAAACATAGTAAAAGCAATATACAGCAAACCGGTAGCCAGCATCAAACTAAACGGAGAGAAACTTGAAGCAATCCCACTGAAATCAGGGACCAGACAAGGCTGCCCCCTTTCTCCTTATCTTTTCAATATTGTACTTGAGGTACTAGCTCGGGCAATTCGACAACATAAGGAGGTCAAAGGGATACAAATTGGAAAGGAGGAAGTCAAACTATCATTATTTGCAGACGACATGATCGTCTACCTAAGTGACCCAAAGAACTCCACTAGAGAGCTCCTACAGCTGATAAACAACTTCAGCAAAGTGGCAGGTTACAAAATCAACTCAAGCAAATCAGTGGCCTTCCTATACTCAAAGGATAAGCAGGCTGAGAAAGAAATTAGGGAAATGACCCCCTTCACAATAGCCACAAACAGTATAAAGTATCTTGGGGTGACTCTTACCAAACATGCGAAAGATCTGTATGGCAAGAACTTCAAGACTCTGAAGAAGGAAATGGAAGAAGACCTCAAAAAATGGGAAAACCTCCCATGCTCATGGATCGGTAGAATCAATATAGTTAAAATGGCCATTTTGCCTAAAGCACTATACAGATTCAATGCAATACCCATCAAAATCCCAACTCAATTCTTCACAGAGTTAGAAAGAGCAATTATCAAATTCATCTGGAACAACAAAAAACCCAGGATAGCTAAAACTATTCTCAGCAACAAAAGAAAATCTGGGGGAATCAGTATCCCTGACCTCAAGCAATACTACAGAGCAATAGTGTTAAAAACTGCATGGTATTGGTACAGTGACAGGCAGGAGGATCAATGGAACAGGATTGAAGATCCAGAAATGAACCCACACACCTATGGCCACTTGATCCTCGACAAAGAGGCTGAAAACATCCAATGGAAAAAAGATAGCCTTTTCAACAAATGGTGCTGGTTCAACTGGAGGTCAGCATGCAGAAGAATGCGAATTGATCCATCCTTGTCTCCTTGTACTAAGCTCAAATCCAAATGGATCAAGGACCTCCACATAAAGCCAGACACTCTGAAGCTAATAGAAAAGAAACTGGGGAAGACCCTTGAGGACATCGGTACAGGGAGAAAGTTTCTGAACAGAACACCAATAGCGTATGCTCTAAGAGCAAGAATTGACAAATGGGACCTCATAAGGTTACAGAGTTTCTGTAAGGCAAAGGACACCGTCAAGAGGACAGATCGGCAACCAACAAATTGGGAAAAGATCTTCACCAATCCTACATCAGATAGAGGGCTAATATCCAATATATATAAAGAACTCAAGAAGTTAGACTCCAGAAAACCGAACAACCCTATTAAAAAATGGGGTACAGAGTTAAACAAAGAATTCTCACCTGAAGAACTTCGGATGGCGGAGAAGCATCTTAAAAAATGCTCCACTTCATTAGTCATTAGGGAAATGCAAATCAAAACAACCCTAAGATTTCATCTTACACCAGTCAGAATGGCTAAGATTAAAAATTCAGGAGACAGCAGGTGTTGGAGAGGGTGCGGAGAAAGAGGAACACTCCTCCACTGCTGGTGGGGTTGCAAATTGGTACAACCACTCTGGAAAGCAGTCTGGCGGTTCCTCCGAAAACTGGGCACCTCACTTCCAGAAGATCCTGCTATACCACTCCTGGGCATATACCCAGAGGATTCCCCACCATGTAATAAGGATACATGCTCTACTATGTTCATAGCAGCCCTATTTATAATTGCCAGATGCTGGAAAGAACCCAGGTATCCCTCAACAGAAGAGTGGATACAAAAAATGTGGTATATCTACACAATGGAGTACTATTCAGCCATTAGAAACAATGAATTCATGAAATTCTTAGGCAAATGGATGGAGCTAGAGAACATCATACTAAGTGAGGTAACCCAGACTCAAAAGGTGAATCATGGTATGCACTCACTAATAAGTGGTTATTAACCTAGAAAACTGGAATACCCAAAACATAATCCACACATCAAATGAGATACAAGAAGAAAGCAGGAGTGGTCCCTGGTTCTGGAAAGACTCAGTGAAACAGTATTTGGCAAAACCAGAACGGGGAACTGGGAAGGGGTGGGAGGGAGGACAGGGGAAGAGAAGGGGGCTTACGGGACTTTCGGGGAGTGGGGGGGGGGGGCTAGAAAAGGGGAAATCATTTGAAATGTAAATAAATTATATCAAATAAAAAAAAAAGACAAAAAAAAAAAAAAAAAAAAAAAAAAAAAAAAAAAAGTTAACTACAAGAAATTGTTCAAGTTTTCTGAAGTGACCCTAGTATTTGACGCCACCCACCGCGATATAGGGAAGTCATTCCACGTTCTCAACAATAGAAACGTACTACTTCTAGTCTCAATTTTGGTCATTAAAGTGAGTCTGAAATGTCTTTAATTTGCATTTCTCTGATAACTGTCAACATGGACCACATCTCTATGCATTTCTTGGCCATGGACTTAGACATTTTCTACTACAAACTAGTTTGCATGTGTTTTATGCAGAGATATCTTTTTATTACTTATTTTTAGTACTTCATTGATCTTGACATTTTGCACATATATTATATATATATGCTATACAACTCATACATATAAATACACACACAATTTATCATTTTTAAGAGTTCCTTTTTACTTATTATTTATATTTTATATATGTATACATAAGTTATAGACACATGTGTCATATTTGCATATGTATCTATTCCAAGTATATTCCAGAATCCATTCATATGAAATTCATTCATGTGAAATATAGCTACTATTATAGCCCAAAGTATGGTTTATCTTTACATTTGCCTGATCATACACTGATAAACAGAAATTCTGGATTTTGATATATTTAATTTTTATACTTAACATTTGTGCTTTTTATATTTCCTCTAAGATGTATCTACTTGCCTCTAAAAGACCTCATTGGTCTTCTCTGAAGTTTAAATAGACTTCATTTTTATGTTTAAGACTAAAATTCAGGTTAAATTAATTTTGAAATGTGCATTATGTTGTAATTTATTGAAAGGACTGCTGAAGTTTCTTTGTATTCCATCCATGTCATTCAATATCATTTATCAAAATCTTTCATGTTCTTCATGTCTTCATTAAACTAACTCTAATGGTTCATACATATTGATTATTCACTGGTTCCAATATTTCGCTCAATCTATTTTTCTAAGCATTAATCATAACACTACTTTTGTGGTTACTGTAGGTGACTAGTAAGGTTTGAAATTAGACAATTTAGACATTAAATTTAAATGTCTAAACTTTATATATATGTATATGTGTGTATACATACGTATATATGAATACATATATATATGCACATATTCATACACAAAGCTTTGCTGGGATTCTAGGTGTTATTGTAGTGAATCTGAATATCAATGTGAAAGAATTCACTTCATAAAAATATTCAGTTTGAGTGTGAACATGAATATCCTTGTTTATTAACATTGGTAATTTTCCACATGTTTTATGACTAATTATGTCTAAATACTAAATATCTCAGCATCATTCCTGCATTCAGATTTGAATGTGCTATTTGTTTTTTATTTTTGTGTATTATTTTTTGCATTTTTTGAAGTACATTGAAGTCTCTGAGTTCTAGGTTAGTAAACTACTTTTTTTGCTGTGGTAATTATTTTTTTTTTAGTTTTCTTTAATTGGATATTATATTTATTTGCATTTCAAATGTTATCCCTTTTCCCAGTCCCCCCACCTCTGAAACTCCTATCCTATCCCTCCTCCCCCTGTTTCTATGAAGGTGCTTCCCCATAGCTTTCTGTATCAATCATTATAACAGTCTACTTAGACTTAATATTGTATAAAAGGGCCAGTAAAATGGCTCAGTGAGTAAGGGCACTTGCTATCAAGCCTGACATGTCTGAATTCCATTCCCAGGTCCCACATGAAGAAAGAGAGACCTAGCTTCTGCAAGTGGTCATCTGACCACCTCTCTCTCTCTCTCTCTCTCTCTCTCTCTCTCTCTCTCTCTCTCTCTCTTCTGCCCCCACCCTGCTCTGTGTGTGTGTCCACATTCATCTTTCTGGTCATCTGTCTGTTTATCTGTCTGTCTGAATTAAAATGCTGAAATACAATACATTTAGGTTATTGTGATGGTTGTCTATGTTCTGCCCAGAGAGTAGCACTATTAGAAGGTGTGGCCCTGTTGGAGTGGGTGTGGCCTTGTTACAGTAGGTGTGTCATTGTCCATGTGGGCTTTCAGACTCTTGTCCTAGCTGCCTGGAAGGCAGTCTTGCACTAGCAACCTTTAGATGAAGATGTAGAACACTCAGCTCTGCCTGCACCATGCCTGCCTGGATGCCGCCATGCTTCCACCTTGATGATACTGGACTGAACCTGTAAGCCAACCTCAATGATGTTGTCCTTTATAAGAGTTGCCTGGGTCATGGTGTCTGTTCACATCAGTAAACCCCTAACTAAGACAGTTATTTTGAGACTATTGTGAATAGGGTGACAATGAACACTACTGATCATTGTATCTGTGAAGTAGGATATCAAGTTCTTTGGGCATATGCCAAGGAGTGGTAGAGCTGGGTCACACTGTAGATTTATATTTGGTGTTTTGAAGATTCTTCATACTGATTTCCAGAGAGTGATCACACCAATCTGCATTCCTTTCAACAGTGAATAAAGGTTCCTTTTTCCACAGCTTTATCAGCATTGTTACCAGTTGTTTTTGTGATCTTGGCCATTGTAATTGGCATGAAATAAAATCTCAACGAGGTTCTAATTTGCATTTTCCTGACTGCTAAGAATGATGAATATCTTTGAGGTGTATATTAGCCATTTTTATTTCTTCTATTGAGGACTCTCTTAGCTATTTGTAATTGGGTCATTTGTTGTTTTTTTTTGTTGTTGTTGTTGTTGTTGTTTTTTTGACTCTTTGTTTTGGAGTTCTTTGTATATTTAGGATATTGATACCTGCCAGATGTATAGATGACCAAGATTCTCTTCTATTCTGTGGGTTTCTTCTTCACTTGAATATTTGTTTTCTTTGTTGTAAAAAACACTTTTCTATCGGGTCCCAGTTGTCTATTGTTGATATTAATTTCTGGGACAAATGGAGTTCTATTCAAAAAATCTTTCCTACACCTATGTCTTGTCAGGTATTATCTATGGGAATGACCTAAATATCCTTCAACAAATGAGTGAATAACAAAAATATGGTAATTATCCACAATGGAATGCTATTCAGTTGTGAGGAAAATAAACTCATTAAATTTGCAAGCAAATGGTCTGTAAGACTATATTATGTGAGCTAAATTATACCCAGAAAGACAAACATCATGTGTTTTCTTTCATCTGTGGCCCCTAGCTCCAAGTCCTCAGATGTAAGTATAGCTGCATCTCCTATCAAAGAAACTGTTCTTTACAACAAATGGAAACTATCACAGAAAGCCACAACTTAACACAATGCAAAGATCAATGGCTCATAGCTCACTCAGCCCAAAACAAATACATCTGCATCACAGCTCCTGCATCTGTGGTTCAGGGACTATTTCAAAATAAGGGGAGGAAAGATTGTAGACCAGGATACTGGGATGTCTACAGTGAAACAGTAATATCACCTAGAAATGGCTGAACAATGGAAATATCAATGAATATATTAATGTGGAAGAAGAGAATTTTCTAGGCATCCTACCATTAGACAAATAACTAGAGGCAACTCATGACTTCTGGGAGAAACAGAATTAACCTCTTTCAAGGATGAGACTCCTTAGTGGTTGTCCCATGCAGAGTTGTCAGCCCTGAAACCATATACACACAAACAAAAGCAATCATATTTAGTTATCTGTGTATACATATACATACATATGTATCCATGTATATAACAATAATAATCAAAAAACAGGCTATCAATTAGAGATTGGGAAGAATGTGGAGGGAGTTGGAAGGAAGGTTCCTGAGGGACTGGAAAAGAAAATGGATAGAGGACAGTGATATCATTCTATTTCAATGAAAAATATATTAAAATTAAACATAATAAATGTTTTTTGCAATTTATTTGCAGAAGAATAGTAATATTCCTCATCTTTTGTGCTTTTTTAAAAAGTTACAATCATTACCAACTATATGATATAATATCACTTTTCCCCATTCATCTTGATAATTAACAACTATATAATCTTAAGTACAAAATGTTGTGTTGAAATATGTATATATTGTAAAGTGACTAAATTAAGCCAATCAATTGAATTGTCAAATGTATCCATTTTCAAATATGAATACTTGTAATCTACTATATAATTCTTAAGAATACAATATATTATTTTTAATCATATTCACTGTGTTTTATGATAGGGTTCATGAACTCTTCCATTTTATATTTCACTAGAATTTTGAAGCCTTAACCAACATTTCTCATCTTTTCCCTTCCTCTAGTCCCTGGTAACCATCAATACAATCTCTACTATTATATTTTTACTTTTTAAAATTCCACATATAATTTTCACCTAAAATAATCAATGCCTTTTGGAGATTTGAAGGTGATTAAAAGAAATTAAAGTTATTAACACTAAGCATGCCTAATGTGCCTCAGCTCTTCCTGCAAATCAAGGGTATTATTTATTTTCATTTTTTCTGCCTGAAAATATTGTTTAGTTAATATTTTAGTTCAAATACGCAGACTACAAAGCTTGCATTTTATATATACAAAAGAATAGTTATTGTATCCTCATTGTAGAAACCTATTTATAAAATTTCAAGTGTTTATCTTTACAGTTATAGGGTTTGATCATTATATTTATAGAATTGCAATGTAACATGCTGGATACAAAATTAACTCAAAAAAATCAGTAACCCTCCTTTACACCAATGATAAATGGGCTGAGAAAAAATTAGGGAAACAATACCCTTTATAATAGCCACAAATAATATAAAATACCTTAGTTTAACTCTAAGCAAGCAAGTGAAAGACCTATATGACAAGAACTTCAAGTTGCTAAAAAAAAAAAAAAAAAAGACATTAAGGAAAATAATCAGAAAATGAAAGATCTCCCATGCTCACAGATCAATAGGATTAATATGCTAAAAATGACCATCTTGGCAAAAGCAATCTACAGTTTGAATGCAATTCCCATCAAAATTCCAATACAATTCCTTACAGAGCTTGAAGAGTAATTCTCAACTTCATACAGAAAAAAAAAAAACATGATTAGTTAAAACAGTCTTATATAATAAAAGAGCTTCTGAAGGTATCACTATCCCTAGTTTCAAGCTATACTGCAGAGCAATTGTAATAAAAAAAAAAAAAAAACAGACAGGCTGATCAATGGAATAGAGTAGAAGACCCAGAGATAAACCCACACACCTACGGACATTTGATTTTGACAAAGAAGCCAAAACCACACAATGGGAAAAAAGAAAGTATCTTCAACAAATAGTGCTCATCTAACTAGATATCTGTATGTAGAAGAATGCATATACACCCATATCTATCACCCTGTATAAAACTCAACTCCAAGTAAATCAAAGACCTCAACATAAAACAGACACACTAAATCTAATAGAAGAGAAAATAAGAAATATCCTTGAACTTATTGGCACAGGAGATAACTTCCTAAACAGAGCATTAATAGCTTAGGCACTAAGATCAACAATTAATGAATAGAAACTCTTGATACTGCAAAGCTTTTAAAGACTAAGGACACCATGAATATGTCAAAACAGCAGCCTACAGAATGAGAAAAGATCTTTGGGAGCCCTGCATCTGACAGAGAGCTAATATCTAAAACATGTAAAGAACTCAAGACATCAACAAACCAAGTAACACAACTGAAAAATGGGGTACAGATATAAACAGAGAATTCTCAACTCTAATGGCTTAGAAATACTTAAAGAAATGATTAACATCCTTAGTCGTCAGGGAAATGCAAATCAAAACAGCTCTGAAATTTCATCTTACACCCATCAGAATGATTAAGATCAAACATTGAAGTGATAGCATATGCTGATGAGGATGTGGAGCAAGGGAAACATTCTTCCATTGCTGATGGGAGAGAAAATTTGTATAACCACTTTGGAAATCGGTTTGGTGGTCTCAGAAAATTCTTCTACCCCAGGACCTGGCATATACCCAAAAATTCCCCACTATACTACAGGAACATTTGCTCAGCTATGTTCATAGCAGCTTTATTCTTAATAACCAGAGACTGGAAACAACCTAGACATCTTTCAACTGAAGAATGGATAAAGAAAATGTAGTACATCTACTCTGTGGAAAACTATTAGCCATTAAAAACAAAGTCATCATGAATTTTGCAGACAAAAGAGAAAACTTGAGAATATCATCCTGAGTGACACCAAGAAAGAAATGTATAGTATGTACTCACTTATAACTGGACATTAGCCATAAAGTGCAGGATGGTCATGTTACAATCCACAGAGACACAAAGAATTCTCAATTGAAAAAAAAAATTTCAAAGGGCTGAGAAGCAACTAAAGAAATGTCCAGCATCCTTATCAGTCATGCCCTAGTCATCAGGGAAATGTAAATCAAAAGAACCCTAAGATTATACCTCACAACAGTCAGAATGGCTAAGATCAAAACCTCAGGTGACAACAGATACTGGAGAAGAGGTGGAGAAAGAGGAGCACTCCATTGTTCATGGGATTGCAAGCTGGTACAACCACTGTGGAAATCAGTTTGGCGGTTCCTCAGAAAATTTGACATAGTACTACCTGAGGACCCAGCAATACAAATCCTATGCATGCTCCAACATATAACAAGGACACATTCTCCACTATGTTCATAGCAGCCTTACTTATAATAGCCAGAAGCTTGAAAGAACCTAGATGTCATTCAACAGAGGAATGGATACAGAAAATGTGGTACATTTACACAATGGAGTACTAGTCAGCTATTAAAAGCAATAACTTCATGAAATTCTTAGGCAAATGGATGCCTAAACTAGAAAATATCATCCTGAGTGAGGTAACCCAGTCACAAAAGAACACACATGGTCTGTATTCACTGATAAGTGGATACTAGGCAAAAAGCTCAGAATACCCACGATACAACTCACAGACGAACAAGGAAGACCAAAGTGTGGATGCTCAGTCCTACTTAGAAGGAAGAACAAAATAATCATGGGAGGTGAGGGTGGGAGGGACTTGGGAGGAAGAGAGGAGGAGGAGGAGGAAACGGGGGGGGGGGGGGCAGGATCGGGTATGGGAGGAGATAGAGTTATCTACAGAGGGTCAGGAAAGTGAACAGAGGTATGTTGCAATAGGGGATGGGGAACTGGGAATAGCCACCAGAAAGTCCGAGATGCCAGGAAAGCAAAAGGCTCCCAGGACCCAAAGTGATGACATTAGCTGAAATACCCAACAAAGGGGGAAAAGAACCTGTAGAGAGCACATCCAGAGGCTAGGCACAGGCCCTGGTTGAGGGATGGAGCCACCCACTCATCTCCAAAATTTTAACCCACAATTGCTTCTGTCTAAAGGAAATATGGGGACAAAGAATGGAGCAGGGAGCAAAGGGAAGGCCATCCAGAGACTGACCCACCTGTGGATCTTTCCCATATGCAGACACCCAGACACTATTGCAGATGCCAAGAAGTACTTGCTGACAGGAGCCTGATATAGTTGTCTTCTGAGAGGCTCTGTCAGAGCCTCAACAATACAGATGCAGCCAACCATCTGACTGAGCATGGGGCCCTGAATAGAGGAGTTAGAAGAAGGAGTGAAGGATCTGAAGGGATTTGTAACCCTATAGGAAGAACAGCAATATCAACCAAACAGACCCTCCAGAGCTCCCATGGACTAAACCACCAACCAAAGAGTACACATGGAGTTACTCATGGTTCCAGATGCATATGTAGCAGAGTATAGCCTCGTCTGACATCAATAGGAAAGGAGGCCCTTGGTCCTGTGGAGGTCCGATGCTCCAGTATAGGGGAATCCTAAGGAGGTGAGTGTGTGAATGGGTGAAAGAGCACCCTCACAGAAGCAGGGGGAGGAGGGATGGTATAGGGTTGTTGCAGAGGGGAAACCAGGAAAGGGGATAACATTTGAAATGCAAATAAATAAAATATCTAATAAAAAAGGAAAAAAGAAATAAACAAAGTCAAGTTAAAATATATTCTAAAAATTTAATATTGTGTAAAAAAAAATTCACAGTTCCAAAGAAACTGGACAGTAAGGAGGACCTATGGGAGCATTTTAAATTTCCCTCAAAGGGGGAAATAAAATAGTTATCAGAGGTGGATGGACAGAGGGAACTGGGTGGGAGAGGCAGTGAGGAGGGAATGGGGATGGCATGGCGATAGGTGTGGGGAGAGGGGGCAGGATAGGGCTAGAAATGGTAATAGTAATTAGTGGGGGGCATCTCTGGAACTAGCTGGAGGTCTGGGCCAGGAAGCCACAGGGAGTCTAGGGAGGTGGCCCGAGCTAAGATTCCTATAAGCAGGAGGTAAGTAGGCTATCTCCTGTAGCCAGACAGGACTTTTAGTGAAGGAAGGGGGACATCAACCTACCAATAAAACCTACCCAAAATTTATCCTGCCTTCAACATGTGCAGGACAAAGATGGAAGAGAAACCGAGGGAACAGCCAACCAATGACTGGCCCAACTGACACATCTCATGTGAGACAGCCAATCCCTAACACTATTAATGATACTCTGCCATGCTTGCAGACAGGAGCCTAACAGAACTGTGCCTTGAGAGGCCTCATCCAGCAGTGGATGAAAACAGATACACAGGCCCACAGCCAAACTTCAGACAGAGATCAGGGAGTCTTGAGGAAGACTGGGGACAGAACTGAGCAAGCTAGAGGGTCAAGGACACCACAAAAAGATCTACAGAGACAGCTAGGCCCAGGGGAGCTCACAGAGACTGAACCACCAACCAAAGAGTATGCATGAACTGAACCTAGAACCACTACACATATGTAGCAGATGTGTAGCTTGGTCTTCACGTGAGTCCCCTTACAACTGGATCGGGAGCTGTCTCTGACTGTGTTGCCTGCTATTGAGTCCCCCTCTCCTACTTGAACTACCTGGTAGGGCCTCAGAGGGATGTTCCCAGTCCCACTGGGACTAGGCATCCCAGGGTGGGGTGGTACCCAAGAGCTCGTCCCGTCTCTGAGGAGAATAGAAGATGGTAATGAGGAGGGATTTGTAAGGACAGGGCTGAGAGAATAAGAGGGAAGGGGACTGTGATCACGATGTAAATTAATAAAAATGTATAAATTATTGAGAAAAAACAAGTCAGCATGCTTTCTTAGTTTTTCTTCATCACTATAAAGTCATCTTTTCATTGTTTTACAGCCTAGAGTACTTTTGGATCTTCTTCCTTCCTGCTTTTAATATGACAGTTTTCTATAACTGTCTTCAAAATATTTAGTTTTCAGTAATCTGATCATGAACCATGTAGATATGAGTTCCTTTGTATAGATCCTATCTAGAGTGTGATAACTTTCCTAGATCTACAACCTGAGTTAAAAGTCTTGACGATCAAACCCAGGACCTCAAATGAGCTGTAAAAATGTATTATTTCTGAGCTATATCTCTAGCAGATTCAGTACAAAAGCCTTAACGTGTAGGATGAACTGACCACAAGGATTTCTCATTCTGATGATTTACCCATCATATGAGGCTAGACTATTCTCTCCAACACTAGGTGTTCCACCCCTACTCTCATCTTAATCTTCAATTCAGTGAAGAATTAAAACTGAATTCTTCAAGGATCTGATTTGAAAGGATAACAACCTTGATGTCTTCTGTGTCACCCTTTGAGCCACCACTCACATGGGGGTTGTTCTCAGCCATGAAACTTACTTTTTCTTTCTAGGCCTCTTTAAAAGATTCTTAAGAAAAAATGTCTCAGTGTGCCCCCGACTCAAGCTTTATGTCCTCAAGCATTTACTAGAGAGACCTTAAGAAAAAGATTGTCCAGTGGCAGAACTGCAACTGAGTGAGTGGGCTGAGGGACTCCAGTGTAGCCCTCACTAGGCACAGAGACTAATCAGACACAGTCAGTACTTGATTATTAGTTCAGAAATATATACACGCTTACAGACAACAATAAAACAATGATAGGGTGCGTCTATTCCAACCATAGTTTGGATTAGAATTTACATAAATGATATGGAGTAAAAGGTTTAGTTTGACTAGGTTGAATGACCAGCGCCAAGGTTTGACTTCTCATATTAGTGGTTATTGCAGAACCTAAGATAAAGAAGTGACATGATTATGACAATTATTTTATAAAGACTCAAATGACAATGTTGTATGGGATTATTTTGAAAGAGTGAAGGCTCAAACTATTCCACAAAATAGAAACAGAAGGAACACTACCCAATTCCTTCTATGAAGCCACAATTACGCTGATACCAAAGCCACAAAAAGATCCAACAAAGAAAGAGAACTTCAGACCAATTTCCCTTATGAACATCGATGCAAAAATACTCAATAAAATTCTTGCCAACCGAATCCAAGAACACATCAAAACGATCATCCACCATGATCAAGTAGGCTTTATCCCGGGAATGCAGGGTTGGTTCAATATACGGAAATCCATCAATGCAATCCACTACATAAACAAACTCAAAGAACAAAACCACATGGTCATTTCATTGGATGCTGAAAAAACATTTGACAAAATTCAGCATCCCTTCATGCTTAAAGTCTTGGAGAGAACAGGAATTCAAGGCCCATACCTAATCATAGTAAAAGCAATATACAGCAAACCGGTAGCCAGCATCAAACTAAATGGAGAGAAACTTGAAGCAATCCCACAGAAATCAGGGACCAGACAAGGCTGCCCCCTTTCTCCTTATCTTTTCAATATTGTACTTGAGGTACTAGCTCGGGCAATTCGACAACATAAGGAGGTCAAAGGGATACAAATTGGAAAGGAAGAAGTCAAACTATCATTATTTGCAGACGACATGATCGTCTACCTAAGTGACCCAAAGAACTCCACTAGAGAGATCCTACAGCTGATAAACAACTTCAGCAAAGTGACAGGTTATAAAATCAACTCAAGCAAATCAGTGGCCTTCCTATACTCAAAGGATAAGCAGGCTGAGAAAGAAATTAGGGAAATGACCCCCTTCACAATAGCCTCAAACAGTATAAAGTATCTTGGGGTGACTCTTACCAAACATGTGAAAGATCTGTATGACAAGAACTTCAAGACTCTGAAGAAGGAAATGGAAGAAGACCTCAAAAAATGGGAAAACCTCCCATGCTCATGGATCGGTAGAATCAATATAGTTAAAATGGCCATTTTGCCTAAAGCAATATACAGATTCAATGCAATACCCATCAAAATCCCAACTCAATTCTTCACAGAGTTAGAAAGAGCAATTATCAAATTCATCTGGAACAACAAAAAACCCAGGATAGCTAAAACTATTCTCAGCAACAAAAGAAAATCTGGGGGAATCAGTATCCCTGACCTCAAGCAATACTACAGAGCAATAGTGTTAAAAACTGCATGGTATTGGTACAGTGACAGACAGGAGGATCAATGGTACAGGATTGAAGATCCAGAAATGAATCCACACACCTATGGCCACTTGATCCTCGACAAAGAGGCTGAAAACATCCAATGGAAAAAAGATAGCCTTTTCAACAAATGGTGCTGGTTCAACTGGAGGTCAGCATGCAGAAGAATGCGAATTGATCCATCCTTGTCTCCTTGTACTAAGCTCAAATCCAAATGGATCAAGGACCTCCACATAAAGCCAGACACTCTGAAGCTAATAGAAAAGAAACTGGGGAAGACCCTTGAAGACATCGGTACAGGGAGAAAGTTTCTGAACAGAACACCAATAGCGTATGCTCTAAGAGCAAAAATTGACAAATGGGACCTCATAAAATTACAAAGTTTCTGTAAGGCAAAGGACACCATCAAGAGGACAAATCGGCAACCAACAAATTGGGAAAAGATCTTCACCAATCCTACATCAGATAGAGGGCTAATATCCAATATATATAAAGAACTCAAGAAGTTAGACTCCAGAAAACCAAACAACCCTATTAAAAAATGGGGTACAGAGTTAAACAAAGAATTCTCACCTGAAGAACTTCGGATGGCGGAGAAGCATCTTAAAAAATGCTCAACTTCATTAGTCATTAGGGAAATGCAAATCAAAACAACCCTAAGATTTCATCTTACACCAGTCAGAATGGCTAAGATTAAAAATTCAGGAGACAGCAGGTGTTGGAGAGGGTGTGGAGAAAGAGGAACACTCCTCCACTGCTGGTGGGGTTGCAAATTGGTACAACCACTCTGGAAATCAGTCTGGCGGTTCCTCCAAAAACTGGGCACCTCACTTCCAGAAGATCCTGCTACACCACTCCTGGGCATATACCCAGAAGACTCCCCACCATGTAATAAGGATACATGTTCTACTATGTTCATAGCAGCCCTATTTATAATTGCCAGATGCTGGAAAGAACCCAGGTATCCCTCAACAGAAGAGTGGATGCAAAAAATGTGGTATATCTACACAATGGAGTACTATTCAGCCATTAGAAACAATGAATTCATGAAATTCTTAGGCAAATGGATGGAGCTAGAGAATATCATACTCAGTGAGGTAACCCAGACTCAAAAGGTGAATCATGGTATGCACTCACTAATAAGTGGATATTAACCTAGAAAACTGGAATACCCAAAACATAATCCACACATCAAATGAGGTACAAGAAGAAAGGAGGAGTGGCCCCTGGTTCTGGAAAGACTCAGTGAAACAGTATTCAGCAAAACCAGAACGGGGAAGTGGGAAGGGGTGGGTGGGAGGACAGGGGAAGAGAAGGGGGCTTACGGGACTTTCGGGGAGTGGGGGGCTAGAAAAGGGGAAATCATTTGAAATGTAAATAAATTATATCGAATAAAAAAAATTAAAAAAAAAAAAAGAAAGAGTGAAGGCAAAGTGTTTGGGTCATTTGCACCTCAATCATAATCATAAGAAACAAGTTTCCTGTTTCAGGATGTGGTAGTGGAAATAGAGAAGTGAGAAGAGATGTAAGAATGCTTTGGAAAAGCATCATCATCTAGTGTCTAGAGAGAGTGGTCAGTAGAGAAGGAATTATGACTGATTCATTGCTGGGTGCTGCTATGATGCAATCACCAGCAAGAAGCAAAGAAGTTGAGAGAAGTTCTCCAGCTTTGAGAAAATGCTAGTATAGCTTAGGACTTACTACAACAGGGGTGACAACAGGTCACTAGCAGAGGTTTAGAAGTGAGGAGCAACTAATTCACATTAGATGTCAGATCTAAAACTGGACTCATAATCAAAAGAGAAATTTGTCTTTACAAATGTAGGTTTGGTGTTAGGTTGAAAAGGAGAAGGAAAATGTTAGCAATGTTAGAAGAGGCTATAGTCTTTTTATTACTGTTGGATATTTTATTTATTTACATTTCGCATGTTATCCCCTTTCCCTGTTTCCCCTCAGGAAACCCCCTGTCCCATCCTCTGCCAGGCTCCCCACCCCCGCTTCTATGAGGGTGCTTCTACACACACACACACACACACACACACACACACACTCCTGCCTCCCTACCCTGGCATTCACCTACACTGGAGCATCAAGCCCTCACAGGACTAAGGGCCTCTCCTTCCATTGATGTCCACCAAGGCCATCCTCTGCTACATACTCAGCTGGAGCCATGGATCCCTCCATGTGTACTCTTTGGTTGGTGGCTTAGTCCCTGGGAACTCTGGGGGTTCTGCTTGGTTGATACTGTTGTTCTTCCTATGGGTTGCAAACCCCTTCAGCTCCTTCAGTCCTCTCTCTAACGCCTCCATTGGGGACCCTGTGCTCAGTCAAATGGTTGGCTGTGAGCATCTGGCAGAGCTTCTCAGGAGACAGCTATATTATGTTCCTTACATTAAGCACTTTGTGGCAACTGCAATAGAATCTGGGTTTGGTGTCTGTATATTGGATGGATCCCCAGGTGGGGCAGTCTCTGGATGGCCTTTCCTTCAGTCTCTGTTCCATACTTTGTCTCCATATTTCCTACCTTGAGTATTTTTTCCCTTCTAAGAAGGACTGAAGCACCCACACTTTTTTCTTCCTTCTTCTTGAGCTTCATATGGTCTGTGAATTGTATTTTGGGTATCCCAAGCTTTCAGGCTAATATCCACTTATCAATGAGTGCATGCCATATATGTTCTTTTGTGCCTGAGTTACCTCACCAAAAGCAAGAAAGTAATCTTCTTTCAACAAACCCAAAAGAAGATAGCCACACAAACAAAATTCTACCTCTAACAACAAGAATAACACAAGGCCATAAAGTTTTGAGAGGAGCAGGTGGGTGAGAGATAACAGGGAGAGTTGGGTTGTCACGTATAATTTTTTCCTTTTTTTCTTTGTTCTACCTCACACATATATTGCCTAATGGTGGCTGTTTGTCCTTACATACCTGTCACGGACTGACCTAGTGGGGGGATTCAGACTGAGGGAGGACTTTGGATATCAGGAAAGGCACAGGTTCGGCGGTGACAAATAGAGACAAACACAGGAGACGGTTTGAATCTGAATGTATTTTGCAGCTCTCAAGCAAGGATTTTTATACATAAAAAATTGGCATTACAATTCTAAAAAATGTATCCAGTGAAGCAATTACAAAGAACAATTATCATAAACATTTGGTACAAGAAGATACAAAATCAATCAGGTATAAATTTAGAAGATCACATACGAAGCATCCCATTTTTTGATCAGAATAAATTTATATAAAATCACCTGAAATTAATGACAAACTTACAAAAGTTCAAAAGTTCTCAAGAACACTTAGCTATGGCTCCTAAGTCCTGATCACTTGAAGGAATTTTCATGAGTAATCCTTATGTAACATCTAGTTTCTATCTCTTTAACGCTCCTCAAAATTCACTTTAAAACTATACTTTTTTTTTGTTTGGTTGGTTTTTTTTGTTTTTTTTATTCGATATAATTTATTTACATTTCAAATGATTTCCCTTTTCTAGCCCCCCCCATTCCCCAAAAGTCCCGTAAGCCCCCCTTCTCTTCCCCTGTCCTCCCACCCACCCCTTCCCACTTCCCCGTTCTGGTTTTGCCGAATACTGTTTCACTGAGTCTTTCCAGAACCAGGGGCCACTCCTCCTTTCTTCTTGTACCTCATTTGATGTGTGGATTATGTTTGGGGTATTCCAGTTTTCTAGGTTAATATCCACTTATTAGTAAGTGCATACCATGATTCACCTTTTGAGTCTGGGTTACCTCACTTAGTATGATATTCTCTAGCTCCATCCATTTGCCTAAGAATTTCATGAATTCATTGTTTCTAATGGCTGAATAGTACTCCATTGTGTAGTTATACCACATTTCTTGCATCCACTCTTCTGTTGAGGGATACCTGGGTTCTTTCCAGCATCTGGCAATTATAAATAGGGCTGCTATGAACATAGTAGAACATGTACCCTTATTACATGGTGGGGAGTCTTCTGGGTATATGCCCAGGAGTGGTATAGCAGGATCTTCTGGAAGTGAGGTGCCCAGTTTTCGGAGGAACCGCCAGACTGCTTTCGAGAGTGGTTGTACCAATTTGCAACCCCACCAGCAGTGGAGGAGTATTCCTCTTTCTCCACACCCTCTCCAACACCTGCTGTCTCCTGAATTTTTAATCTTAGCCATTCTGACTGGTGTAAAATGAAATCTTAGGGTTGTTTTGATTTGCATTTCCCTAATGACTAATGAAGTTGAGCATTTTTTAAGATGCTTCTCCACCATCCGAAGTTCTTCAGGTGAGAATTCTTTGTTTAACTCTGTACCCCATTTTTTAATAGGGTTGTTTGGTTTTCTGGAGTCTAACTTCTTGAGTTCTTTATATATATTGGATATTAGCCCCCTATCTGATGTAGGATTGGTGAAGATCTTTTCCCAATTTGTTGGTTGCCGATTTGTCCGCTTGATGGTGTCCTTTGCCTTACAGAAACTTTGTAATTTTATGAGGTCCCATTTGTCAATTCTTGCTCTTAGAGCATACGCTATTGGTGTTCTGTTCAGAAACTTTCTCCCTGTACCGATGTCCTCAAGGATCTTCGCCAGTTTCTTTTCTAGTAGCATCAGAGTGTCTGGCTTTATGTGGAGGTCCTTGATCCATTTGGATTTGAGCTTAGTACAAGGAGACAAGGATGGATCAATTCGCATTCTTCTGCATGCTGAACTCCAGTTGAACCAGCACCATTTGTTGAAAAGGCTATCTTTTTTCCATTGGATGTTTTCAGCCTCTTTGTCGAGGATTAAGTGGCCATAGGTGTATGGGTTCATTTCTGGATCTTCAATCCTGTTCCATTGATCCTCCTGCCTGTCACTGTACCAATACCATGCAGTTTTTAACACTATTGCTCTGTAGTATTGCTTGAGGTCAGGGATACTGATTCCCCCAGATTTTCTTTTGTTGCTGAGAATAGTTTTAGCTATCCTGGGTTTTTTGTTGTTCCAGATGAATTTGATAATTGCTCTTTCTAACTCTGTGAAGAATTGAGTTGGGATTTTGATGGGTATTGCATTGAATCTGTATAGTGCTTTAGGCAAAATGGCCATTTTAACTATATTGATTCTACTGATCCATGAGCATGGGAGGTTTTCCCATTTTTTGAGGTCTTCTTCCATTTCCTTCTTCAGAGTCTTGAATGAAGTTCTTGTCATACAGATCTTTCACATATTTGGTAAGAGTCACCCCAAGATACTTTATACTGTTTGTGGCTATTGTGAAGGGGGTCATTTCCCTAATTTCTTTCTCAGCCTGCTTATCCTTTGAGTATAGGAAGGCCACTGATTTGCTTGAGTTGATTTTATAACCTGCCACTTTGCTGAAGTTGTTTATCAGCTGTAGGAGCTCTCTAGTGGAGTTCTTTGGGTCACTTAGGTAGACGATCATGTCGTCTGCAAATAATGATAGTTTGTAGTTTGACTTCTTCCTTTCCAATTTGTATCCCTTTGACCTCCTTATGTTGTCGAATTGCCCGAGCTAGTACCTCAAGTACAATATTGAAAAGATAAGGAGAAAGGGGGCAGCCTTGTCTGGTCCCTGATTTCAGTGGGATTGCTTCAAGTTTCTCTCCATTTAGTTTGATGCTGGCTACCGGTTTGCTGTATATTGCTTTTACTATGTTTAGGTATGGGACTTGAATTCCTGTTCTCTCCAAGACTTTAAGCATGAAAGGATGCTGAATTTTGTCAAATGCTTTTTCAGCATCCAATGAAATGACCATGTGGTTTTGTTCTTTGAGTTTGTTTATGTAGTGGATTGTATTGATGGATTTCCGTATATTGAACCAACCCTGCATTCCCGGGATAAAGCCTACTTGATCATGGTGGATGATCGTTTTGATGTGTTCTTGGATTCGGTTGGCAAGAATTTTATTGAGTATTTTTGCATCGATGTTCATAAGGGAAATTGGTCTGAAGTTCTCTTTCTTTGTTGGATCTTTTTGTGGCTTTGGTATCAGCGTAATTGTGGCTTCGTAGAAGGAATTGGGTAGTGTTCCTTCTGTTTCTATTTTGTGGAATAGTTTGAAGAGTATTGGTGTTAACTCTTCTTTGAAGGTCTGGTAGAATTCTGCACTGAAGCCATCTGGTCCTGTGCTTTTTTTGGTTGGAAGACTTTCTATGACTCCTTCTATTTCTTTAGGCATTATGGGACTGTTTAGATGGTCTAGTTGGTCCTGATTTAATTTTGGTATTTGGTATTTGTCAAGGAAATTGTCCATTTCCTCCAGATTCTCCAGTTGTGTTGAGTACAGGCTCTTGTAGTAGGATCTGATGATTTTTTGGATTTCCTCAGTTTCCGTTGTTATATCTCCCTTTTCATTTCTAAGTTTGTTAATTTGGATACTTTCTCTGTGCCCTTTGGTCAGTCTGGCTAAGGGTTTATCTATCTTGTTGATTTTCTCAAAGAACCAGCTCCTGGTTTTGTTGATTTTTTGTGTGCTTCTCTTTGTTTCTACTTGATTGATTTCGGCCCTGAGTTTGATGATTTCCTGCCTTTTACTCCTCCTGGGCGAAATAGCTTCTTTTTGTTCTAGGGCTTTCAGGTGTGTCATTAAGCTGGCAATGTATGCTCTCTCCATTTTCTTTTTGGAGGCACTCAGGGCTATGAGTTTTCCTCTTAGCACTGCTTTCATTGTGTCCCATAGATTTGGGTATGTTGTGTTTTCATTTTCATTGTGTTCTAAAAAGTCTTTAATTTCTTTCTTTATTTCTTCCTTGACCAAGGTATCATTGAGTAGAGTATTGTTCAGTTTCCACGTGTATGTGGGTTTTCTGTTGTTTCTGTTGCTATTGAAGACCACTTTTACTCCATAGTGATCAGATAGGAGGCATGGGATTAGTTCTATCTTCTTATATTTGTTGAGGTCTGTCTTGTGACCAATTATATGGTCGATTTTGGAGAAGGTACCATGAGGTGCTGAGAAAAAGGTATATTCTTTTGTTTTAGGATAGAATGTTCTATATATATATCTGTTAAATCTAATTGGTCCAAAGCTTCAATTAGTTTCATTGTGTCCCTGTTTAGTTTCTGTTTTCCTGATCGGTCCATTGAGGAAAGTGCAGTGTTGAAGTCACCCACAATTATTGTGTTAGGTGCAATGTGTGCTTTTAGTTTTAATAAAGTTTCTTTTACGAAAGAGGGTGCCCTTGCATTTGGGGCATAGATGTTCAGGATTGACAGTTCTTCTTTTTGTATTTTTCCTTTGACCAGCAAGAAGTGTCCCTCAGGGTCTCTTTTGATGACTTTGGGTTGAAAGTCAATTTTATCTGATATTAAAATGGCTACTCCAGCTTGTTTCCTGAGACCATTTGCTTGTAAAATTGTCTTCCAGCCTTTTACTCTAAGGTAGTGTTTGTCTTTGACCCTGAGGTGTGTTTCCTGTAAGCAGCAAAATGTAGGGTCCTGTTTACGTATCCAGTCAGTTAGTCTGTGTCTTTTTATTGGGGCATTAAGTCCATTGATGTTAAAAGATATTAAGGAATAGTGATTGTTACTTCCTATCATTTTTGACGTTATTTTTTAAATTTGAATGCTTAAATTCTTTTGGGTTTGATGAAAGGTTACTATCTTGCTTTTTCCAGGGTGAAGTTTCCCTACTTGTATTGGTGTTGTCCTCCTATTATCCTTTTTAGGGCTGGGTTTGTGGATAGATATTGGGTAAACTTGGTTTTGTCATGAAATATCTTAGTTTCTCCATCTATGGTGATTGAGAGTTTTGCTGGATATAGTAGTTTTGGTTGGCATTTGTGTTCTCTTAGAGTCTGCATGAGATCTGCCCAGGACCTCCTAGCCTTCATAGTCTCAGGTGAAAAGTCTGCTGTGATTCTGATAGGTCTTCCTTTATATGTTACTTGGCCTTTTTCTCTTACTGCCTTTAGTATTCTTTCTTTGTTTAGAACATTTGGTGTTTTGATTATTATGTGACGGGAAGTATTTCTGTTCTGGTCCAGTCTGTTTGGAGTTCTGTAGGCTTCTTGTATATTCATGGGCATCTCTCTCTTTAGGTTAGGGAAGTTTTCTTCCATAATTTTATTGAAGATATTTGCTGGCCCTTTAAGTTGTAAATCTTCACTCTCATCTATGCCTATAATCCTTAGGTTTGGTCTTCTCATTGCGTCCTGGATTTCCTGGATATTTTGGGTTACAAGCTTTTTGCATTTTGCATTTTCTTTAACTGTTGAGTCCATGGTTTCTATGGAATCTTCAGCATCTGAGATTCTTTCTTCTATCTCTTGTATTCTGTTGTTGATATTTGCATCTCTGTCCCCTGATTTCTTCCCAAGGCTTTCTATCTCCATAGTTGTCTCCCTTTGAGTTTTCTTAGTTGTTTCTACTTCTGATTTTAGATCCTGGATGGTTTTGCTTAGCTCCTTCACTTGCTTGTTTGTGCTTTCCTGTAATTCTTTAAGAGATTTTTGTGTTTCCTCTTTCATGACCTCAGCCTGTTGACCAAAGTTCTCCTGTATTTCTTTAAGTGTTTTTTGCATTTCCTCCTTGTTGGCTTTTGTATTCTCCTGGATTTCTTTCAATGATTTTTGTGTTTCCCTTGCAAGGGCTTCTAACTTTTGATCCATTTTCTCCTGAATTTCTTTAAGTATGTCCTTCATGTGTTCCTGTACCAGCATCATAACCAGTGATTTTAAATCCAAATCTTGTTTTACTGGTGTGATGGGGTATCCAGGACATGTTGGTAGAGGAGAATTGGGTTCAGATGTTGCCATATTGCCTTGATTTCTGTTAGTGACATTCCTGCGTTTGCCTTTTGCCATCTAGTTCTCACTGGTGTTAGTTTGTCTTGTCAGTGCTGGACTCACCAGTGCAAGCTGCCCCTTCCCCGTTGGCCTCTGGTGCACAGCTTACCTCCTGCACTGCTTGTAGACAGGGTGCTGCTGCCCAGGCTGTTCAGATCCCAAAGCAGGCACCCGAAGGCTCCCGCTGGGGCCCGCTGGATTCACTGGAGCACACTGACTTCTCCCAGCTGGCCGCCTGGAAGCCCAGCTAGCCTCTTGCAGGACTTGGAGATGTGGTGCTGCCGCCCAGGCTGATCTCAGTCTGTCTGATCCCTGGAGTCCGGAACCAAGATGGATGCACCTCTCCTGACTGGTGGGAGGCCGAGTTCTGAAGTGGCCTCCGTGCAGGAAAGGCGCCGCACAACTGCAGCTGCTTGCCGCCCGGCTGGTCAGCGAAGGTCAGTGGTCGTGGGCGCAGGGCCTAACTGGACCCTGTGTCACCTTGGTTCCACTGCTGATGGCCCTTCAGCTGGACCAGCCACTGCTGCACTGCCGCCGCCGCCGCCGCCGCCGCCGCCGCCGTCCCTCTTAAAACTATACTTAAACAGTGTTTTTCATACCACAATATCAGAGCTAAACTCATCTACACACATAGCCATACAAATTCATAAGTTGTTGGGAGGTTATTTTAACAACATATTATGTTATAGTTATGTAACTGATTATTAAGCAAAGCATTGAACTTCTAAGAAAGAGGTCATGGCCAGTGACTATATTTCAAAGAATGAACTTTCATTCAACTTTCTCGCTTGGATACTCTCATCCCATGCTATCAGGAACATCTCATGAATATAGAGATAGAATAGGGGGAACCAAAGCAGGCAAACTGCCATGAGAACTATGACTCAAAAATATTCTTCGGCTAGAGAGTTCCACAACTGGTTCCAGGAGACATCCTCCTGCAGGAGTCAACGCCTCAGCCTGTGGAACTTGTCACACAGAATCTACTGGAGGTGGTGTAGTACATACCACCAAGATCCTGCCCATTATCATATTTAATAGCTCATTCTAGACCCATAGATATACATTCCTGAGTCCTTTCTAACTCAATCTGAGAAAAGTTTGTAATTCATGATGTGCTTCAGATTCTTATGACCAATCTCCCTGTTGCGATGCTTTGCACACACAGGAGTGAGCAGACAAGAGGCCTAGGTTTATTTGCCTCCTGTTTTTGCAGAGATCCAGTTGTATCTTAACCCACTTTGGTTTGTGTGTTTTGTTTTTGTTTGTTTTGCTTTGTTTTGCCATGAGGCTGAGCACTGACCCTAGAGCCTCACACATGCTTGGCCATGCGACCAGCCACAGAGCCACATCTCCAAGTGCCTCTTCACCTAGTTTACTTTACACTGTTTCTTTTGTTTCTTCTCTGGGGTTCTAAAGATGGAACCCTGGGCATGTTAACTGAGCCCACCCCCAGTTGCTTCTTCATCCACTTTGATTTAAATCTGTGGCCACTTATATTCCATGAGCCACTCTGTCCCTGTCCCTTAAATTCTCTTGAAGCTCTAACATTGCTGTCAAATACCTGTGATAAAGTGTTGCAAAACCACTTGGGTGGAACAGCTAAGCCTATGGACAGGAGGGAAGGAATAAACATGTAAGTCTTTTATGGATTAAGAAAACAGTCTTTAAGAATTAGAATGACCTAGTTCAGAGTTAAGGGAAAATGTGAATAATGGAGGATTTATGTCAGTAAAATCAATAACAATCTCAGAAGGTCCGGAGTGGGTTATTGATATAATCTATTCAAAG
This sequence comes from Apodemus sylvaticus, assembly GCF_947179515.1. Classification (NCBI taxonomy): domain Eukaryota; kingdom Metazoa; phylum Chordata; class Mammalia; order Rodentia; family Muridae; genus Apodemus; species Apodemus sylvaticus. Next base: position 64,968,713 of record NC_067473.1, on the reverse strand, counting down.
TATGTTTTATTCTATTAGGTTACAAAGCATATGTCACTCAATATCTTTATGATCAAACTTAAATAAGGCTTTTCAGTCACTCTCTTAAACACGTCCCGAGAAGGTGATATGTTTTAAAAGAGCACAAACAATACAGTTGTATTCAGCTACTGTGAAGAAAAAAATCTTCTCATATCTTGGATGAATATGGAAGATATTATGTTAAATAAAATAATTTAGACACAAGAAATTAAATACTACATTATTTCCACATATTATTCATATGTGGAATCACAACAGTTATTCTCATAGAGAGAAGACTGGTAATTTCCAGAGAATGAGGAGGGTTGGGGATTGAAGGAAAACAAAGAGAGCTGATGTAAGAACTACGATGTTACAATTAGATAGGAAGAAATGGATCTACTATACAGTCAAGTAAACAATGCTTGTATCATATATTTCAATACAGCCAGTTGGTTTTGAGGGTCTGAGGTGATGGAAGTGGTACCCACACTGATTTCCTCATTATGCATTATTAACATATACCAAAACAATACATTGTATCCATTCTGTACCTATCCTAGTTTGCTTTTATATTGGTATGATAAAACACTGACCAAAGTAACCATCATCAGAGAAGCTTCCTCCTGCAGCAGATGGGGCCATATACAGAGACCCTCAGCCAGACACTACTCTGACACATACAGAGACCCTCAGCCAGACACTACTCTGACACATACAGAGACCCTCAGCCAGACACTACTCTGACACATACAGAGACCCTCAGCCAGACACTACTCTGACATATACAGAGACAGACCCTCAGCCAGACACTACTCTGACATATACAGAGACCCTCAGCCAGACACCACTCTGAGAGCGACCCCTTGGAACACAAAGCTCCAGGGATGCCTCTATCATATCCCTCCCCTTGGAGCTCAGGAAACCCCACAGAAGTGGAAGTAGAAAAAGTGTAAGAACCAGAGGGGATGAAGACACAAGAGAAGCAAAGCCCTCTATGCCAACTGAGCAAAGGTCATATGAATTCAGAGACTAGAGCAGACAGCACGGGGCTGGCATGGGGCTGCATGAGGTCCTCTGCAGATATATCATAGCTTTGAGTTGAGCATTTTATGGAGCTCTTGAATGAATGGATCCCTGAATGGGTGGGTCTCCTATTCATGTGGGGTTTTTTGGGACTTTTTGTTGGTTTGCCTTGTCCAACTTCAGTGTGATGTTTTTTGTTTCATCTTAGTATGTTTTATTATGTTGAGGGTTGCTTCAAAATGATAAAAAATGAAACTGAATGGATAAAATGAATCAGAAAGATGAATAAAAAGAAAGAAAGAAATGCCCACATAAATGTCATGGCCAATCTGATAGAAGCAGTTTCTTAGCTGAGCTTCCTTTTCCCCAAAACCACTCAGGTTTGGATCAGGCTGATAGCTGATATCAGTACCACATAAATAGCTTTAAGATAAAAATGCTTATGAAATTTCAAACTTAGGCTTCACATACAAATTGCTACTTACAAAACTTGGTTTTCTGCAGCTTACACTTGACAGTTTTGCCAGAAATCTTAGGCCAAATTTTAAGAATATTTCAAGTCTTCTATTTCCTGTGTTAATTTAGTCAGTAATATAACATGGTTCGTAAAGTTTCGAATTGTTATGGATTTAATTGGTGCTGTTCTTTATTATTGTATTTCATGGGATCTAAGATGATATCAATGGGATGATTCCTCATTGTATTATATAAAACTATGAAATAAAAATTAAAATATTAGAATATAATGAACAAATAGCCATTTGTATAAATGAATTTTATTTGTAAATTCAATTGTCAATCAAAAATACTTTTAAAATTACATTTGTAGAAATCTAAAAAGTATTAAAGTGTCTAAGAGAATTGCATAGGTTGTTTGCAAAAATGGTATCTTTTGCATAAGGACCTTAACCACCCCTGATTTTTAGAATATGAGGTTGGGAGAGGTGGTTCTCTGTGACTATAGAGTGCTGTATTAACCACACTTTGATTGCTGATACAGAATACATAACCTAAAGGAGGTAGAATTTATTTTGGCTCCTGGTTTCAGATGATGCAGTCCATGCCTGGTTCCATTGTTCTGTGGCCATGTTGAGAGAAAGTGCCAGAGTAAAGGGAGTGATACAGTAGAATGGTTCACTACATGATAGCCAGAAAGAATAAAAGAGCAGGAAAGGGCCAAGGCAGGAAATAACCATTAGGGACATTCTCACCACTTCCCAATGATCTACTTCTCTCAGCTAAGCTCACCTTCCACTGTCCTACAACCTACTAATTGTCTATTCAAACTCAAAATCCTCTGAGGAGTTAAGTCATTAATGAAGGCAGATGCTTCTCAGAGGCCCCTCTTCTGAATAATATGTATATACATACATACATGCATACATACATACATACATACATACATAGCCTTCATACATACATAGCTTTCATACATAAGTCATTGGGACAAATAGTACATATCCTAACTATAACATGGGAAAAACCTTCTTGTTGTTGGATAAAAGATATTCTGAGTGAATCTTAGAGCCAATGAATGTGATACACTTTAAATCTGCACACACACACACACACACACACACACACACATATCTTTTCATTCTAATGTTGATAATACATCTTGTGCTATAAATCCAATTCATTCTCCAAAGCCCTAGGATTTGTATGACTCCAGACATTCAAGGCTGCATAGTACCCAGCCTTAGTTACCACATTCATGAACATACTAACACAATGTGTTTCCTGATAAATGATGCAATGAACAGACTTCAGTTCTTTGTCATTGTGAAAGGTGGCCACAGTGGTCTTAGTTACTGTTAAGCATGACTTTAAGATGGTTCACACGGAACTTCTGTCTCATTATGCTTTCTCTAACATATAAAAATAAATCATACCATGATATTTTATACATTATAGAAAAATTCATAGTACAAAACTGTTTATCAATACTACAAATTAATATTACTAACTACTCACAATTGCTATTTATATTACTTATATCTTTATAGTTAATTGTTGTCTCCTAAGATCTGATCCATATTAACTATCTTCAGCAAGTGTGTGTTTATCTAGAATAGATTTCACATAAAATTTTATTTAAACAATATGTTTTTCCTTCACTCAGTAGACATCCTTTGGGAAATATGTGATCTATAAAAGAATCACAATAGCATCATGAATTTACTTGCAATTGAAATCCTACTTCTTAGTTAATTTAACTTTCATCGGTATCTTTTATGTAGAGGACTTATTCTTTAATTTACTTTATAATAGTATCTCTAGTTGTGTTTTCATTAGATCCAATATTAATGTCTCTATATTTCTTCTCTAATTATCACTTTTTCTCTTTTCCTCTGACTTCTGAATTGCTTCCTTAGTAATATCTGACTTTCTCATTCTTTGGCTATGGTAACTAATGTACTATTCAGAGCCTTTCATCCTACTGTTCGTTGCTTTTTAATCATCTACTAAACCTCCAAGTGACTCTTGTCATTTTAATGGCATTTTCCTTATACAGAATCAAGGTTTTCTAACATCTTTCCAAAAGCATAGGTGAGGTGTGGTCTAGTATTTCCTGTGTTGTAAAGCTTATAGCTCAGAGATTGAAACTCGGTCTTTCTTTATAATCCTTGCTTCATTTTGAGCTATATTCACATATTCATTTTTTTATTTTTCTTAAACTTTTTGGGGGGATGAGGGACAGATTCTGAGACAGGGTTTCTCTGTGTAGCCCTGACTGTCCTGAAACTAGCTTTGTAGATCAGACTGGCTTCAAACTCAAAGATCTGCCTGCCTCTGCCTCTCCAGCGCTGGGACCAAAGGTGTGGATTACTATGCCCAGCCTCCTTTACATTACACTTTTAAGTGAGATATTAGAAAGTTTTAACCATATGCACATCTGTAATGGCTCCTGATAGACATTATAAGAGTCAGATCTTGCAGGACTTAATGAAAAAAGATGCAGCTTATTTTTTTTAACAACTATTTTTGTTTTTGCTTAAAGATATATGAGTAGGAAGTCTGTCTTCTGAGTATTGTCCTATATCTGTCAAGAACTAAAACAGCTTGATATTAATGAGGTAGTGTCTTTAGCATCTAACGAGAATGATTCCCCTTTTCATTAGGACTTGCAGTTTATTCCTTTGGTCATTACAGTAAGTAGGAGCCAAGTGTGTTTCCATGATAGCTCTGTTCCTGGTAGACTGCAGACCTGAGAGCCTTACACTGGCTTTGAATCACCCCTGTCCAGGCCCCACACCTTCCGCTCACCACCATTTCCTAACATATCAGTTTGGTTATATCACAGTGATCTATTAGAAAGCATGTCTATTAATTAAAAAAAGGATTTTTCAATGAACTCTGAGTTGCTATAAAGCTGAGTGGCAATTTACATTAAAATCACATACTATTTGTAATATAGGTTAACTTAGTTTACAAACGAGGAGATGATTAGTTATCATTCTGAGTACTGTCATCACAGTCTACAATTCATGGGTTTTAATCAGGAATCTGGATGTTTGGAAGTCCTCTATCATCTACATTATCTTTGAAAACAAAGACAACCAATTCATCAATTTGGATAAGAGGTCTTACACAAAAATCAAGGACCATAAATATTAATTTTATGGGTCTAATGATCAAGTACAGTGATCCAAGGGCTGTGGCTGTGCCAGGTCGACAGCTGTGAGGAGTTCAGTCTGGATTATTTCAGAGTGTGGACATTATAGTGCACAAGTAGATAATCATGCAAAAATTCTCCCAAGATCAGGCACTGAGTATTATGGTACTAGGTAAGGGATAGCTAAACCCAACAAGCAAGTGGAGGATTAGCAAAATAATTTTCCTGAAGGAAGTGAGGTCTAAGAGATACACCAGAATTATCTAGTCAAAGAGAACATCAAGGAGTCTGTTGTTTATCTCAGAGAGAGTGAGCTGGGGGAGAGGGAGAGAGGGAGGGAGGGAGGGAGAGAGAGAGAGAGAGAGAGAGAGAGAGAGAGAGAGAGAGAGAGAGAGAGAGAGAGAGAGAGAGAGATCAACAAAGGTGTGTCATGTGACTATGTGATAAAAACATGATACCAAAAAGAAAAGTTTCAGTTCGGCAGATAAGACCAGAGCAGATTAGGTGCCAAGGAAAGGTACAGAACCACCACATAAATCCCAGGCTAAGAGAATATCTAGCATGTGTCTGAGCACTTAGCATCCATGAAAGAAGGCGTATGCAAAGATTTATTTACTACACTGAGGAGCCAACTCTCATCCTACAAGCAAAAGAAAGTTAATAGATAAAGGGTAAGTCTGTGCTGGGGCATGTGGTTTTCCAAATCCCTCTAGAAAGTTTCCCCTGAAAGGAACCTTCCTCCTACAGAGATAGAGGTTCCCTTCCCCTTTTTGCCCCGCCCACTCCTGTGCCAAGAGCACTGAACAGGAAGAAGTGTTTGCTTAGAGATGGTGCTAGGACAGAGAGGCTGTGAACAAGGACATTACCCATTACCCAAGCAGGAGCATCCATCCAGAAGACAAGGAACCCTGCTCACCGCAACAAATATTAACTTATCAAAAAGACTCCTATCTGTATGCCAACCCAGGCTTCCAGAAAAAGGTCAGGTAAGTCAGTCTTGTCTGTCTGTCTGTCTGTCTGTCTGCCTGCCTGCCTGCCTGCCCTCTGTTCATCTGACACATGCCCCTGACACGGCTGAGACTGAAGCTTTTATAAGTGAAATTAGCATCGCCAAGTCTATAAGCTTGTGAGCAGGGGTCATTTCAACTAAATATTCTTGAATTGTGGGTCAAATTACTTAATAGACATGATTTATGAAAACACAAATGGAGATAATGTCAAGACCTAATGCTCAAGTATCTGTGAAGGAGTTTCCCATCAGTGTTCTGGACATGAAAGAGTGACCTCCTCTCACCTGTCAATGAAAGTCCTGCCTTCCAGCTCTCCCCTGAGTACTCTGAGAAAGGAACAAGGCTAACTAGGGCCAGCAGCTTCACCCCAGATTCTGATGATGTTACTCTTGTCCCCACAGGTCCCTGAATCCCCATCATCATGAACTGGCATATGATCATCTCAGGGCTTATCGTCGTAGTGGTCAAAGTTGTCGGAATGACCTTTTTTCTGCTGTACTGTGAGTATTGCTGGAGCCTCTCCCCAGCATCCTCATTGCTTTATTCTGCTCAGAATGACAGATTGAGTGCAGCGGTTCAGTGCCCAAGTTCTTCCACATTGTCTTCTCACACTCTAGCAGAAGTGTGAGGTCAGGTTCCATGACCTACAATGGAGATAGACAACTGTATAATACAGACAACTGACTGTAAAAAGGATAAAACCATTACATGAAGCTTTGTAGAGAGTCTTCACTGGATAATCTAAACTAGAATATTTAGTCTGGCTTTTTATTGTTGCTATAATTTTAAAAATTAGTTTCAGTTCAATCCAATAAAGCTGTCTGAAGAGCTAACTTTAAGAACAAGATTTAACAAAGGGAAGTGTGTGTGTGTGTGTGTGTGTGTGTGTGTGTGTGTGTTATACATAAATTCTTCTCAATATACATAAGCAGCCCCATAGACAAAGATTTAGTTCTGAAGCCAATAGGAAAAAAATGAAGGAAGGAAATGTGGGTAAATTGCAGCAGTTGAGTAAGAGGTATTTTCCTTGTGACCCAATGTGAACGCGTAATAACCATAACGGGTGCAGAACAGATGCACAGGTAGGTGAGCGAAGTGTGACTATGCACACACCCCATGGAGGTAGAGAGCTCAGTGCTTCCTTCTGTGGACACAGTTTCCTGGCATCCCCTGTGGCTCATTTGCTGCCTTTCTTTGCAGCCACACTGGGGCTGAGCCACTAGCTGGTTTTCTTTGCAGTCCCACAGGTTTTTGACAAAAGTAATGATGGATTCATCCCCACGGAGAGCTATGGAACCACTAGTGTGCAGAATGGTAATCTCTCTAGCATCCAGCTTCTATGTCCTGAATTCCAACCGTTCCAATGAATTTGCATACAAACCCTACTACACAAAAGTCCTGTTCTCCTTTACAAGTATGAAAATGAACAGCAAACTCATTCATCATTTTCTCTTCCTGATTTTCTCCCCTATTAGTACTAGGGATCAAATTCGGGTCCTTGCTCATAGAAAGCACAAAGTCTAGTGCTGAGCTACACACCCTCAGTCCATATATAAAATTTATGATGCTCAGTTCTCCTCCTGGGCTTGAGAATGATTTGCGTGGGACTACTCTAATGTATTGTAAGTGAATTTCATAGATTCTTACAAGGAATTGTTACAAACCAAATTCTATCCAGGTGTGGTGGCCACACCTTTAATCCCAGCACTCAGGATGCAGAAGCAGGTAGATCTGAGTTTGAGGCCTGTCTGGTCTACAGAGTGAGTTTCAGGCCAGTCCAGGCTACACAGAGAAACCCTGTCTGGAAAAATAGAAAAGAAAGAAAATTCTGGCATTAGAAGATGGTTTGAGTTGGGCAGTGGTGGCACGCCTTTAATCACAGCACTCTGGAGGTAGAGGCAGGCAGATTTCTGAGTCCGAGGCTAGCCAGGTCTACAGAGTGAATTCCAGGACAGCCAGGGCTACACAGAGAAACCCAGTCTAAAAAAACAAAACAAAACAAACAAACAAAAAATAACATGGTTTGTTTGTTAAAGTGTCTGCTCTTCATGCATGAGGACCTGAGCATAGATCTCCAGCACAGAAGAGAAAGTCCAGTCTTAGCTGTGTGTGTCTGTAACAGCAAGACTGGTGGATGGAGACAGAGATGGGGGGTATCCCTGGTGCTCCTTGGCCAGTCAGTGCAGTTGAATTAATGAACTCCAGTTTTAGAAAGAGATCCTGTGTTAATACGTGAGATGCACAAAGATTGAAGAAGGCACTCAGTGCCAGTCACTTGTCCCCTCACACACAAATGTGAACACATCCTCACACACATGTACATACATCCACCCAAGCATGTATATACAACACATACACACAAACACATGCACATGTGCGCATGAGCACATGCACACACACACACACACACACACACACATGAGAAAAGTCATGTTTCACAAAAATAGGACTAGGCATCATTTTGTGAGCTAAAAATTATGCTAGACCCACCATGGGATAAGAATAAAAACAGGTTGATAATAAAGCTATATTTATAACACCAAAAAATATGTCAGATATTTCACATACAGAGGCCGTGGTGCTTCTAATCCCACTTCTCTTCTTTTATTTGATTTATTCATTTTTATGTGTGTGAATGATTTATCTCCATGTATATATGTGCACCATGTAGCCAGGGCTACACAGAGAAACCCTGTCTCGAAAAACCAAAAAAAAAAACCAAAAAAAAAAAAAAAACAACAACAAAAAAAAGTGAACTCCTACTCTTAGAGAAGTCTCGAGATCAGTTACCTATTTCCTTATCTGCTGCAGCTCCCTGAATCCTGGATCCACTTTAATCAGTTACCATCCATAGAGCTGAGGAAATATTAATGAGAAAAGCATCTAAAGGTTGCCTGGGATAATAGATAATAGCCTCTTATAGAGGGTTTGAACTCCAGAAATAAAGGCAACAGCCAAAGAGCTGTGTGGAGCCTGGAGTAAAAGTAAGTGTGGGGAAAAAAAAAAAAGACTTGGAATTATTTATTTTCCCCTTCTTTTGTTTTGTTTTGTTTTGTTTTGTTTTGTTTTGTTTTGTTTTGTTTTTTCAAGACAGGGTTTCTCTGTGTAGCCCTGGCTGTCCTGGAACTCACTCTGTAAACCAGGCTGGCCTCAAACTCAGAAATCCACCTGCCTCTGCCTCCCAAGTGCTGGGATTAAAGGCATGCGCCACCACTGCCCGGCCGCTTCTTTTTTCTTGGAAGACATAACAAGGGTGGATGAGAGTGAGGGAACTGGGAAGTGGGTGTTATCAGGGTGCCTTATGTAAAATTCCCAAAGAATTGATATAAAAATATTCCATTGGATAAGACCAAAATAAAGTGCTTTAAACAGCAATCTGGAAACAGTATCAAACATGTATATAAGAAAGGAGTGAGAACCTCCCTAGGCGTCTCTCTCTCTCTCTCTCTCTCTCTCTCTCTCTCTCTCTCTCTCTGTCTCCCCCCCCCTCTCTCTCTCTGTCTCCCCCCCTCTCTCTGTCTCCCCCCCCTCTCTGTCTCTCTCTGTCTCTCTCTCCCCCCTTAATCTCCTAAGCATTTCACATCTACTACCATAATGGGGGATGGATGGATGGGTAGATAGATAGATAGATAGATAGATAGATAGATAGATAGATAGACAGACAGACAGACAGACAGACAGAGAGAGAGAGAGTAGGACTTGAGTACCAAGCATAATAGATTGTGGTAACAGTTGGATGGTTCAAAGACAGTGTTTTTGACAATTCTAATACAGAGTGCCCAAGACCCTTGTCTTCTCCATAGCATCTCTTTCAGTTTCTTCTTCCTTCTTCTCTCCTTCCCTTCTTCCCTCGTTTTTTTTTTTTTTTTTGTACCTTCCTATCTCAAATCTGCCTGTCCCAAATAGGATCTTCATCAAGGACGGTGGTTTTTCTTTCCACCTCTGGATCATCTACAAGATCAGGGATGTTTAGAAACAAATACTCAGAATTCAGCAGCCCACAGCCTGTGTTCCCTGTATAGTAACCATCAGGATTTCTTTTTATTTCAGTCTCACAGATTTTTGGGAGAAATGATGAAAGCTTCATTCCTACAAGGAGCTATGGAACAGGTACAGTGCATGATCCTGGGCTCCTCCCACCCCCTTGGTATTCACAAGCTGGACTCTCAAGGGCCTTTCTCAATACCTCTTTTCTTGTGGGACTTTTGCTCAAAGGGACTATGAAGAGCTTTCATTCCCTTTGTGTGAGGAACAGGAAAGAAGACTAGAGTGGTGGAGTTTCTTCCTGTATTGGGAAGAATTTATATCATGATGTAGTTACAAAGAAATGTGCCCCATCATTTTATGACTTTGTTCCAGGGATCACACTCTAAACCACTAATCATGTGTAATTTTTTCTGCCTCTGTCTCTGATCTGTCCTCCTTCAATCTCTCCAGTCTGTCCAAAAGACTGGGATTTTCACCAAGGAAGATGCTTTTTCTTCTCTACCTCTGAATCATCTTGGAAAGACAGCAGGGATTATTGTGCAACAAAAGGATCCACATTGGCAGTTGTCAACACTCCAGAGAAACTGGTAAAGCATTGGGATGGTGTAAGAAAATAGTCTTCCCTACACTTGCTGCAGTTTGTGGAGTTTATGGAACAACCTGATGATGTAAGGGTAGGATGGTGGTGAGGAGTAGAGTTGTGCCTAGCTGGGAAGTTCACAGCCCTTGTTATAACCTGAGATTGGAAGGGTCTTCATTTTCATCTAGACTAGAAATCCAGATTCAGTTGTCTTCCCTATAAACTCCAGCATCAGGCTACTACCCTAAGGATGGACCAGGACATTTAAGTGCAAGAACTGACCAAAGAACTGAAGAAGGAGCTGAAGGACTGGAGGAAAGTACAATGGGTAAAGTCATGTGCTACCGAGCCTGTTGACCTGAATTCAATCATAGAGATCTGAGATTCACATAATACAAGGAGAGAAGCAACTCCCACAAATTGTCCTCTGATCTCCACAGAAAGACTGTGCCACTCACATGTGAGCACATACATATGTATAAAATAAATACATTTAAATACATATATACATACATACATACATACATACATAGTCATAGGAACCTATTAAGATGGCTTAGCAGACAAAGGTTCCTGCCACTGGGCCTGGTGATCTGAATTCAGTCCCTGAGACTCATATGATCCCAGAGAGAATCAACTTGCACAACTGGTCCTCTAACTTTCAAAAGTGTCATATATATGATTGTACACATAAATATATACACATAAACTCACAAAAACATGCTGGCATAAAAATGAGTGAGGACAGATCGGCAACCAACAAATTGGGAAAAGATCTTCACCAATCCTACATCAGATAGAGGGCTAATATCCAATATATATAAAGAACTCAAGAAGTTAGACTCCAGAAAACCGAACAACCCTATTAAAAAATGGGGTACAGAGTTAAACAAAGAATTCTCACCTGAAGAACTTCGGATGGCGGAGAAGCATCTTAAAAAATGCTCAACTTCATTAGTCATTAGGGAAATGCAAATCAAAACAACCCTAAGATTTCATCTTACACCAGTCAGAATGGCTAAGATTAAAAATTCAGGAGACAGCAGGTGTTGGAGAGGATGCGGAGAAAGAGGAACACTCCTCCACTGCTGGTGGGGTTGCAAATTGGTACAACCACTCTGGAAAGCAGTCTGGCGGTTCCTCCGAAAACTGGGCACCTCACTTCCAGAAGATCCTGCTATACCACTCCTGGGCATATACCCAGAGGATTCCCCACCATGTAATAAGGATACATGCTCTACTATGTTCATAGCAGCCCTATTTATAATTGCCAGATGCTGGAAAGAACCCAGGTATCCCTCAACAGAAGAGTGGATGCAAAAAATGTGGTATATCTACACAATGGAGTACTATTCAGCCATTAGAAACAATGAATTCATGAAATTCTTAGGCAAATGGATGGAGCTAGAGAACATCATACTAAGTGAGGTAACCCAGACTCAAAAGGTGAATCATGGTATGCACTCACTAATAAGTGGTTATTAACCTAGAAAACTGGAATACCCAAAACATAATCCACACATCAAATGAGATACAAGAAGAAAGCAGGAGTGGTCCCTGGTTCTGGAAAGACTCAGTGAAACAGTATTTGGCAAAACCAGAACGGGGAACTGGGAAGGGGTGGGAGGGAGGACAGGGGAAGAGAAGGGGGCTTACGGGACTTTTGGGGAGTGGGGGGGCTAGAAAAGGGGAAATCATTTGAAATGTAAATAAATTATATCGAATAAAAAAAAGAAATACAAAAAAAATAAAAAAAATAAAAATTTAAGTTACTGAAAAATTACAGAATATTTTGTGAGATGTTAATGTATATAGTAAAGGAGGAACATATGAGTTACTAAGATATGAATGTATCATTTTATTGTACATAAGAAAATTTTGTTAATATAATTAGTAATGTGAAAAACAAATAATTAGATAAAAGTTTGCAGTTTACTTTTGTGGTAATGAAAATAGACTTTGTTTATTGTATCCTTTTATCTTGTGATGATATTATTATGCATATTTATGCATATGAAAGGAGGAAATTAGAGAAAAGAAAAGTAGTGTTTTAGTGTGTGTGTGTGTGTGTGTGTGTGTGTGTGTGTGTGTGTGTTCTTGTGGGCACACATGTGCCACAACAAGCATGTAAATGTCAGAGAACAGCCCCACCTTCAATCTTGCTTGAGACAGGGTGCCTTATTTTTTTTTAAATTTTTATTTTCTATATTCTTTGTTTACATTCCAAATGATTTCCCCTTTCCCGGATCCCCCATCCCCATATGTCCCATAAACCTTCTTCTCTCCACCCATTCTCCAATCACCTCCCTCCTTTTTCTCTGTCCTTATATTCCCCTCCAATGCTAGATCAATCCTTTCCAGGATCAGGACCGACAGGGTGCCTTATTATTCACCACTACATAGCTAGATTAGCTGCTTCCTGCCCCCAGTCTTCCAGGGATCCTCCTGTCTCTGCCTCTCATCTTGCTATAGAGAGCTAGGATTGCAGACATTCATTGCCTCATTGGGCTTTCCCATGGGCTCTAGGAATTTGACCTCAGGTAGATACACACTTATACAGCAGATTCTTCTCTGACTGATATACTTTCTCTGCCAAAATAAGTCATCTGACCAAGATCTTATATATAAACAATAGAACATTATATTCATCAATTTATGGTGATCTCTTCTTCAAACCTTACCGTTGGTTGGATGCTAGTTACTAGGCTATACACTATTCATGTTTTTCTCCTTTATCCCTTCCTCCCAAAAAATCAGTCTCTGGTGGGGCAGTATTTTCAAGAAGGCTGCCCCTGAACAGATAATCAAGGTTAGCAATCAGAATCCCACAAATTCTCTAGGATGAAGCACTCACATGGAAAAGCAAGATGTTTTCAGGTAGCAAGAGAGAAGCAGAGGATGGGAAGTGAAAGCAGGGTGAAGAGAAGAGTGAATGAGAAAGCTTGAGCCCTTCATTTCCTCTTTTCCGCATTAAGTTTTGGTGTGTCGTCTTTCCACCACACTACTCTGGCCAGCCTCCTCTGCATATTGACCACAGGAAAAAGATCACAACATTGATGCTTTGCTGATAACTCTCAATACATTCTTTTTACCTTATTCAACTTAGTTGGGATTGTGATATTTTCTGAAATGATGAAAATCCCTACAAAGACAATCACGCCAGACATAAAATGAAATGACCTGGTTTTGACTGTGGTGTCTTCCTTCCCCATTCCTTCTGCTTGACTCAGAAAAACAATACTGACTTCACTAGGATATGTATCTATAATGTAAGTCCTTCATCCTCTGCATTAGACCCTATGCAGAAGCCAGGCACTCCGGGCTTGGTCCAGATATCCAGGTGATCTTACTTCCTGCAGAGTTTTAGAACTTCTAAGGGATTAATGGCAAGTGTCATGTCAGCTGGCATTTAATCCATGGCTGCCTTCCTGATTCGCAGAACAAGGCCAACCATTTGCCACCAGCTTGGAATGCAGCAGTGAAGAGCTCACTGATGAGCTTCTTTTTTAATTTCTAGAACTTTCTTCAGGACATAGCTGGTGCTGAGAATTACTTTATTGGTTTGATACGTCAGCCTGGACAGAAAAAGTGGCTCTGGATCGACAACTCTGTATTCAATGGCAAGTACGTGAACAACCTCTGTTTCTCTATAGATTTTCGCATAAGACAAAACCTGAGAGTCAGATTAAAATAGCTTAGAGGCTTAGGCTAGGCTCTGTTCTACTTTTCTAGTTGCTTCCAACCCATTTATTTCCTATTTAACTTTTATTCTTTTTATTTATATTATAATAATATAATATTATATTCCATATTATTGTATTAATGTATTATAATATGTTATCTCATTATATTAATGTATATATTATATTAATATTATAATGCATATTATAATACATATTAGAGCTGCTGCTGTACCTTATATGATATTTCATAGGCCATTAAACTATTTGTCATGTAATTTCCCCAGATACTGCTCCTTCAAAGTTTATTATTTACGTAAGCCTTATCTATGCCTCAAAGTTGAACCTGTAGCCCTCAAGAGCCCTTCAAGGCATCACTCCATGGAGTCAAGTTTGCAGGAGACTAAAATATTCTGAAGTTTGCAGGCAGCTGTAATATTCCTGTATTCATATGGAAATGATAAGTCAGACAATGACCAAGCTGGATCTCCAACCTGTAAATGGAATCCTTACAGGGGGAGGAAAAATTGATAGCCACTCAGTGTCAACTCTCCATCAGGCACTGTGCTGTGCTAAGCATTGATTACCTCTTCGTCTGTTCACTGGGAAGCTATGGAGAAAGCTTTTATTACTCCCAAGATGTTGAATTGAGTGTGAGAATGGTTCATATACCAACAGGGTAGAGCTATCATTTGGTTCCACAGTCCCTTGATCCAAAATAGCATGCAACTTTTTCATGAAATGAGACTTTGCAGTCAGCCCAAAAGGATCTGAATGACAGAAAGGAAGTATAAGAATACCCACAGTTGCCTTCACCAAGTTTTTCCTAGAGCCAGCTCAAATCCGGGAAAGGATTAAAAAATCATTTTCCTCCTGCCTTGGGTCTTCCTGTTATAAACATGCATCCAATACTAAAATATGATTAGGATGACAGCACATGGGATGTTTTCAACCTAATATGAGCAAGTTAGACCTAGATTCTTAGAATCTGTGGATGTTCACAGAAAAGTAGAGAAGAAGCAGTGGGTATGAGCTGGGTTGGTGACAATGTTTTGAAAAGCAGGGATCTAAGTTGGGATAAAAGACCCAGTGACAAGGAGGAGGGTATGTGGTTGCATGAAGCTGCATTCTGGTCATGCACAGCTCCCATGAGAACCTCACCTCACTAACAGCTGAAGTCAGAATAGAAACCAGGAGTCTAACTAAACTTTCTCTTTTCATTTAGTGTTACCAATCAGGATCAGAACTTCGACTGTGTCACTATAGGTCTGACAAAGACATTTGATGCTGCATCATGTGATGTCAGATATCGCTGGATCTGCGAGGGGACTGCCAAATGATCATAGATCTCTACAAGAATGGATCTTTACACAGCCAGCAAACGAGATTAGCTGTGACCGAATCCAGTCCAGGAAATATAGAGCTTCAAAGACTGTGACCATCTTCCATAGCTGGAGTTCCCTAATGAATCCTCGAAGTCAATATGTTACTCCCTTTCACAAACATCTTCACTTGGTAAAACTCCTTTTCTGTACCAGGTATTCCCGAAGACCACACTTCCTGTGAGAGCAGACTGGATTCTAGTTATCTCCAGACAGGGCCAGGTTTCTGGAGATGAAATCGATATGGAAATTCAGTCTGTTTCTGTAGAGATGAGCCTTTTGACTAATCAGTAAAGTTTTGTCTGTTGACAGAACTGCTTCATCCTTAGAGAACCTGCCAACACTGCTGAGGAGAAAATGCCCGGGGAACAAATATGAGAACTGTTAGGAAACACTATGGACAGAAGAATATAAACTCTCGGCTTCACAACTTCCCCCATTCCCAAAAGCCTCCCATTCCCATACTCCATCTTAGAAGCAGAGGCCCTCCTGAATTGGGGGAGGACCTCTACAGCTAGACTTGGAGCTGAACAAATATTCATGGAATGAAGAAAGCTCTAAATAGGACAGAGATAAACGAGGAGGATAAGGAAAGAGATAGGAAGAAAGGGGAAGGAAGTGAGAAGGAGGGGGAAAGGGAGTGATGGGCAGAAGAAAAAGAGACAAGAGGGGCCAGGAAAAACACTCAAGCTAAATTTGTTTTCAGGTTTTGGATAAAAGTCTATTATGACATATATAATACTTTTTCATTAGAAGAGAAAAGGCAAAATTGGGGATAAACAGAAATCATGAGAGATGAAACGGAGGTTAATTTGATCACAATGAAAGAAAGGCAGGAATGAAAACATCTTGGGCACCTTAACTGTTATCACAAGAAGACACAAGCTACATAAAGTATAGGAGAAAAGAGATGTATTGGTTGTTTTAAGTAGCAATAATAAAACTACAGAGAAGCCTTTAGAAAGCTAAAGGAATTAAAGCCACTCAATAAACAATTCATTATTTTCAACTAATAGCAATATGTATGTGCATCACTAGTCAAAATAAAGTGTAAATTTGTTATTACAATGTTGTTATTTTTATAATTTCTAGGTTTCATATTTGGTATATTAGTAGATTCTTTTTGTTTTTTTTTTTTTTCTGAGACAGTGTTTCTCTGTGTAGCTCTGGCTATCTTGGAACTCACTCTGTAGACCAGGCCAGCCTCAAATTCAGAAATCCGCCTGCCTCTGCCTCCCAAGTGCTGGGATTAAAGGCGTGAGCTACTACTGCCCAGCAGTAGATTTATATTTTAATGGGACAATGTACTACCTAGTAAAGCCTGCTTGAAGAAGGCCATCAGAAATAATCTAGTAGATACTGAAATTACATTTGCACCCAATGAGCTGTGTTTTCTGATGGTCTTAACACATCAAAGCTGGGACAAGGTGGGCTGAATCTATGGTAGAGAGAAGCAATTGGGTTCTAACCAAAGGTAAGACCTAGAACTCAGACAACAGAAAGGAAATCTTGGTCCTTTTGAGAAAAGGGAACTTTCATTGACACACTTCCTGTCTTATGATAAAAGAGTTGCAGACTCCTAGGGTCAGGAAATTAGGACATCTAGTGATTTCTGTGGTTGAAGTCTGACTATCCCACAAGATGAGAAGTTACTCATGTACAGGTTCTTAGAGAAGCCTGCACAGGGACTGACGTGAGAAAGAGAATATTCAGGGAATGTATTAGTCAGAGTTTTCTAGAGTCACAGAACTTATGGTAGTCTCTATATAGTAGGGGAATTTGTTGGTGACTTACAGTCTATAGTCCAACTCCCAACAATGGTCAGCAGCAGTTGTGAATGGAAGTCCAAGGATCTAGCAGTTGCTCAGCCCCACAAGGCAAGCAGGAAAAGAGAAAGAGTGAATCTTCCTTTTTCCAATGTCCTTATGTAAATCTCCAGCAGAACATGTGGTTCAGATTAAAGGTGTATGCCACACTCGCCTGGATCTTGGACTTGCTTTGTCCCAGATGACTTTGAACTCAGAGATTTTCCTGTCTTAATCTTCTAGGATTCATAGCCATTATGCCTTAAGATCTCCAAGCCAAGATCCAGGTCAGAAACTTGTATCTCCAAGACTTCCAATTCTGGATTGTAGTTCATTCCAGATATAGTCAAGTTGATAATCAAGAATAACCACTACAGGAACTCTGTATATTGTTTCAGTTACTGGGGAAGGGACTCATGAAGGGTAGCTAAATATGGCCTTTGTGAAGGAGTAGTGATGTGAGTTTTTAAATGAACTTATTAAGACATCTGAGTTGGAGTTTTGACTTTGCTTCTAATATACTTTACCTTACACATCAGGCACACTAGGTATAGTCTTTATAGCTTCATTAGGATACAAGTAGCATGTCCGAAAATTTACCCATTTGAAATATATAGCTCAATAGGTTTGGTACATTCACAGTAGTTTACACCCATCACCTCAAAAAGAAATCCTGTAAGCATTAGGTATCACTACACCATCGCTGTACTCCTCTCAGTCCTATGAAGGACACTGGTCTACTTCCCATTTCTACAGAATTCCTTGTGCTGGTGTCATATGATTAGAATTATACAAAGTATGCCCTTTTTATTGTTTCCTCTGCTTAGAATAAGATTTTCAAGATTCACCCATGTATTTCAGCAAATAGTAGTGCTCCCGTCTATATTCTGAGTGTCCCCCATAGGTCAAAGGCTCCTTCCCTAGAATTGTGATATTGGAACATGGTAGAGTCTTTAAACTCCTGGAATTTATTTAAGTCACGGACAGTGTGCTTTCTATGGGGGCTGTACTATCCTCAACCCTTTGATTTTGCTCCCAAGCCAAGAGTGGTTGTCCTCTATGCATGCTTTTAACATAAAGTGTGGCCAACAAATTATGGATTGAAATCTCCAAAACCTTTTGATAAGTTATTTATCTCAGGTATGTGTTACAGTGGTACAAAGCTTGTTATCACAATTTGTATTTCATTCTATGGATGAGTACTATTTGATTTGTTTATTTCTTCAAAAGTTGATTGGCATTTTAGCTTTGTACCTATCAAGTATTACAACTATTACAAACAACTGTTTCTGAAGTATAGACCTAGGAGTGGGATTCCTAGTTCATATTGTACCTCATACATTGTTTAAAGAACTCCCTGTCTTCAAAAGCTACTGAACTGTTGCCCCTTCCCATCAAGAATGTGTATGAATTCTAATATTTTCCACACCCTTGCCGACATGCACTGTTACCTAGCTGCCTTGCTTTATGTAAATGTGTTCCCATGGTGATTTAGATTTTTATTTCGTCTCCATTCTTTGTCATCTTTCTTGTACTTTGTGTAATCTCTTCTGCTGAGAATGATGCTTTTGTTCATATTAGAATTTTAACTTAAGACAGAAGGAAAGGATTTGGTCATATGAACATGTCTTATTTTGTTAATAGTCTTGAGATCTCAGCTTCTATGTAAAAATCTAGAAGTACCTCCATAATTGTATTTTTATGACATGTTGAAGATGAAACTCAGAATTTTCTACATACTATGCTACCTTTTTAGCAATAAGCTAGAATGTCCTTCCTTTGTTTTTAGTGGGGATTTAAGTAAATTTTATTATTAAAAACTTGCATATAAATAAAAAAATCACACACCAAAATCAACCAGACCCAAAGTCTATACATTTAAATGAATTTTATATATAATTAGAAATGGCATTTGAAATGGAAGCTGTGTGAATGTAGTTTAAGCACTTATCTACCACTCAAGACAAAAAAATGGCAGAATTAGAACTTTATAAAACAAAAAGCTTTATGTCTTCTTTCGCAGCTCCTTTGTTTTAAGATGGGCATCTCTACACAGTTAATGCCAGCCTCGAAATCAACGTGCAACTCAGCATAGCTTTGGATTTACAATCCTCTTCCCTCTGCCTCCTAAGTACTAGGATTATAGGTATGCATCCAAAACTGTTCCCCAAAATGTCATGATTTAACATGTGTACCCATCAGAAATACTTAACAAAATCTCTTTGCTTGGACAAATGTACGTGTGTGTGATGACAATCTCAGGCCTGTGGCATATATTAAAATTGGATTGGCGTTTGACTTTGCAAACTCTTTCAGACAAATCAGAGAGATTCAATTATTTTACTTTGTACAGAAAATTTTATTTGTGATTCATAATACAAATTAGTATGTGTTTACAGAAATAAAAAGAATATTGAAAGGTGCACAGTGCCAAGTCCTCCTTCCTGCCTACCCACTTCATTGTCATCATTTCAGGACAACTAGTTACCACTTCCTTATGCTGTCCTCCACAGCAGCTGTGACTGTGCAGCCACTTATATTCCATACACTCTGCTTTCCTTGCTTAAGAATATAGAGTTTATAACATTTCCAGCCATTGCAGAAAGAACATCATGTTCCTGCAGCTTCATGATAGTTCATTGCATGGAGAGAATGTTGTTTAAACAGCTCCCTATGGACAGCCCACACAGCATCAATTCATAGCTTTTAAAAATGCTACAGTGGGTTGCTTCACAAAGCAGCCAAGACCAAAGAAATGGAAACAGTGACTAGGAGCAGGGTGGAGCCGTCGGGAAAGAGGGAAGCTGGACGTGAGAGCAACACTGGAGACAGCTGGACAATTGAATGGAAAACTTTTGATTATTTTGAGTAAGGGAAAAAGCAGAACCCAGGAGGACACTGTAGAACTTGAACCACCAAAAGAGGAACTCAGGGATGAATGGGGAAGCACGGTAGAAGAGAATGAGCGAATGAAGGACGGAAGCAAAGGAGGCATGACAGACCTGGAAAAGGAGGACTGACATCCCGGAGGGGAACAGAGGTGGCCTTTTCTTGAGCCCTGTGCTCTGCACCCCTCAGCCCGGGACGATGGGAAGCCCAGCCCTCTTCGCATTCTATCTCCATCACCTAACTCCTTTGTGGCAGCAGTAGGATCTGGGTGGTAATGTAAGAGAGTATACCTTCTCCAGCTCTTCCTCTAACACTCAAGAAAACTCTCCAATGAGGGAGGTGATTGCTAGGTCTCAGGCAGTCCATATGTCTAGGAGTGAGCTCATGCTGGAATCTGCAAGGATTTCTGGTGACTAGATAAAAGCCAGCATTTCTCAGGAACTTGTAAAAACTGATTTCCATCTGCCTGAAGGAGTCATTTCCCTTATCTCTGGCAGAAGGGACATATGGCTACCTGTAGTTGCATGCTGGACTCCAGATTCCCTCAGTCCCTATTAACAAGTACTTGTATGTTTCCAGATCTACACTGCTCTCCTCACCCTTCCCTCTCCTGAGCAAGCTTGTCCTTCTCATACTCCACACGATTCGTCCACCATCCCTCACACTATCTGGGGCCATCCTCTTGCTCTCTTGCCTCTCTCACTTCATGATCCAGGAAGCACGAACCAGGCTTCACAATCACAGAAGAAATTGTCCACCACATTTGATTTGCAGTAGTTAAGGTGAAATGTGGCATAAACTGGCCAAGTTTGATAAAGGAACCCAAATACCCATGACACAATTACCACAGAGTTGCAGGTGTGACTGTTCATGGTGATGCTATACCTCAAAGAGTTGCAGACAGCTACATAACGATCCACAGCCATTGCTCCAAGCAAAGAAAACTCCGTGGTCCCCAGAGTAAGTTACAGAAAGAATTGGGCAACGCACCCAGCCAAAGATATAACTTGCCCTCTCTCTCTCTTTCTATGCTCCATTCTCCATCTCCTGTTATCTCCACTATGTTCTCCTACTTCTCTAGACCTGGATGTGCCCCATCTGTTTTCTTTTCTCTCTGTTCCAGACTCTTTCAGGTACCAGATATATTCTCTCTCTTATAATAAAAACAACTTCCCCCAATTATTAGCTCTATTAAAAATAATAGCTCTATTAATAATAGCTTTGTCAACAATTTCTTTACTATATGCCCTCTTGCATGGTGTTAAAATTTCCCATAAAAAAGCAGGACAGATACACAGATGAACTCACAGGGAATGTGGCAGAATGCAGAAGTTCAAGTTCAAGCCAGAATATAAAATCCCAGCATGAAGGAGGGGAAATGGGCACAAGTTCCCACTCTTAGCCAAGAAGCTATTTGTAACTGATAGCTTCCCAGAAAGAGAAAGTTGATTTTCTTCAAAGGAGTGACACTGGGCATATCAACCACACTCCACAGCAGACACTAAGCTCGGGAGTAGTTTGTCAGCACAGAGAAGATGGGTGTTTTTTTAGTAGTTTTTATTGTTGTTTTGTTTTTAAGAGAATGAGAATATGAAGTTGGGTAGGTAGGGAATGGGGAGGATCTGGGAACATAATAAATGTGGTCACAATTTAGTCTTTGAACACAGATTATTTGATAATCATGGTGATTGCGGTGCAGCTCAGAGATGGTTTTCTCAGATTATTCCAGGATTCCTAGCATGTGTTTGGCTACGTAGATGCGTCAAGACAAGGCTAGCTCTTGAATAACTGATAGCAGCGTTTCACGCCATCCCGAAGGGCTTCTATGACTTTGTCATTACGGAGTGTGAAGATGAAAGGGTTGAGGAAAGGAGTTACGATTGAAATCATCAAGGAAACGACCCTATTGTAGTCGGCTGCCTGTGTCTGCTTGGGTTTCACATATAGGAACAAGCAGCAGCCGTAGCCAATGACCACGCAGGTGAAGTGGGAGGCACAGGTGGAGAAGGCTTTCCTTCGGCCAGAGGCTGAGGGGATTTTGAGGATCGTAGCAATGATATAGGTGTAGGAGACAATTGTGGGGATCAAAGAACCAAAAAGAACAAAAACTGCCATTAAAAAGAGGATAAACTCTATGAAAATAGTATTATTGCAGGATAATTTGAGCAACTGCCCTCGGTCACAGAAGAAATTGTCCACCACATTTGATTTGCAGTAGTTAAGGTGAAATGTGGCATAAACTGGCCAAATTTGATAAAGGAACCCAAATACCCATGACACAATTACCACAGAGTTGCAGGTGTGACTGTTCATGATGATGCTATACCTCAAAGGGTTGCAGACAGCTACATAACGATCCACAGCCATTGCTCCAAGCAAAGAAAACTCCGTGGTCCCCAGAGCAAGTTGCAGAAAGAGTTGGGCAACGCAACCAGCCAAAGATATAACTTGCATTCCAGGGAGCAGCAGCCCCCAAAGCATCACAGGCACAATAACAGTTGTGACCAAGATCTCCAGGATGGATAGGTGAACAAGAAAGAAATACATGGGGGACTGTAGACGTTTGTCAACACAGACGATCACAATGATGACCGTGTTTCCCACTAACGTCACTAAATAGAAGAAGCAGAAGGTAGCAAAAAGGATGTGGCGTAGTTTCTCAGAGCCAGGAAAACCAACAAGATAAAATTCAGTGGCACTAGTGTGATTCCCCAACATTTAGTTCCGAGTCCTTGTTCCTTGTGAAACCTAGATGGCAAAAGAGAGAAGAGGACAATGTTTCTCAGCTCAGAATTATTACCAGATTCAAGAAACACCCCCTTGAGTTCCTTAACTCCAAAACATGACTATTATTTCTATCCAAAGTTGTTAAATGTTTAAGGAATTCCATATGTATGAATTCATATATGCAAATAGATGTGGATACATAATAGAAGTGTGCAGGTTCAAATGGGTAAGTGCTAATCATCAATATCACAACATTTACATCATAAACAGGGAAAGTCACCCAGTATAAATAACCTTTGTCTGTCAACAAGATAGAGATCCTCCTGCATTCTGCCATGATCAGTCGTCACAGTACCTCCATGATCATGGTCTGCTCAGTTATAGTGTCTTTTTTCTGCAATTGTGTCCCAAGCTTACAAGGGCCTGCTGTGCTTCGGTGATTTTAAGTACTGGTCAATATGACTTAGACAGGGCTCTTTGTATCCTTTACATGCTCCAAGCACAGGCTTCATTTCTATTGTGTTCATGTGTAAGTTTCTGCCTCTGTAATACGGACCAGTTATGGGATGTGGCTGGGAAGTAGAATCCTCACAGGATACTGTCATAAGACATGGCTTTTTCTGAAAGAAAGTATCATATCTTCCTCTGACTCTGGGATTGCTCCCTGACATAGTTTACACTCCTCCACTATTTTTTTTTTGTATGAAAAAAAGGTGTCCTCATCTCTTACCTTAACTTCTGCAAGCAAGCAAAGAAGAAGCCAGACTATGTAAGGTGGCTCAAACTTTAATCTTCAATTTCCATCTGTCCTGAGAAGTCTCCACCTGAGACCAGAGACAAGAAAATAAGTGGAGCAGAGACAGCATCTCCTAACCCCTTGGGTCTCAAGTGCTACTTTCCATGGGAGATAGAACTTCAAATGACTAGTGTACTAGTCTAAGCTACTGTTGACTCAGTCCCACCAAACAGCCTCAGAAATGGCACATCAGCTCTACCGTGACTTTCTGTTTCCTCCACAGTCCTGAGGGGAAAGAAAAACACCAGAATGCATCAATGAGTAGCCTGGGTCCCTTCTCTCACCTCATTCAGATCTCTGCACAAATGTCTGCGCATCACAGCCTTTCGTTTAGAGAAAGCCCATTTTCTCAAAAGCAGCACAGCACACCTCTGATCCCCTCCATTAGGCTGTAACTTTCCCTACCATCACTTTTATTGGTAAGATCTACCATCAAATCATATGCTTGCCTGCTTACAAATGTAGCCTGGAAGCCCATATTTAATGAACACTGCCCCAGCGTACCCTTCCCTCACTTTCTCTCACTTGTATTGCCAGTGTCAAAAAAAGCTTAATGCCATGTGAACTCAGTGGTTTTTTAATGAGTGTGCCAATGATTAGGGAGGGTATGAGGACTGAACAGAGAGAATAGCATGATTTTATAGATCTTCCAGTCCTAGAGCTCTACAGAATGGCGAGCAGATAGAATGTGGAGAAGAGAGAGGTGGGATTTGAGAACAAGGCAGCACTTTGTAGCAACCCTGCGCAGAGCCAGAGAGATGTGTTTTCTGCAAAGGAGGAAGATGTGACTCCAGGCTCACCCCTTGTGCAGCTCCTCAGTTTCTCTTCAGTGTATGTGTGTGTTTAGAAGGTGACAAGCCAAGCATTTCTATGATGGTGCTTTACCATTCGGTAGCTCACAGGCAGGAGCCCCTGGAAGACATCTCCAGACAAGGGACTCAACTAGAAAGTTCATTGCCTTTCCAGGGATTACCCACACTGGCAATCTCCTGGCTAGTCCAGCCCTAAGGCCACAAGGCAGAGCGAGCGGCTCCTTTCCCCATTCATAATGAAGAACACTGTCCACACACAGTGAGCCTTAAACAAACATCCAGAAATCATATTGTTATGGAAAGTTCATTTGTCTTCTCTTATATTTTCTGCTTCCTTCTATCTTTCTTATATCTGCCCCCAAGGATAGTTAGTTATCCACTAAGGCATAGTTTCTAAAAGTTCAAAGATACACAAGGGATACTGGCAAAGAAAAGCTGAACAGAACCTTTATCCTTCTCTCTGGAGGCTAATCAACTTCTGGAACCCTGAAACGTCATTTAGTCAGGAAACTTGAAGCTTCCCTCATCAGGAACTTCTGAATCCCCAGGTTAATTTCTCTCAAGTTCTAAGTTATGCATAAACAACCAAGGATAGGAAATGGCAAACTCCTCATCAGATCTGCGCCTATTGTTGATGCAGTTTAGCCCAACAGAACCTCAGCCACACTGGCCTAGTGTTCACACTATGGGCTCCTACAGGAATATCAAAAGCCAAAGTCCCAAAATGAACTGCCACAGATTGCCTCTGTGTCTCCATGTTAGGAACCCACTTTCCCAGCTGAGCTCCATCTTCTGTCAGATATACTCTGCCTGAGGTTCTGTGAATTATGGTAAGAAAAGACAAATGGGGGAGAACTTTACCCTATTTAAGCATCCTAGTCTATTAGTGTCAGAGATCACTGAGTCTCTCCAGCATGCGCACATTCCAATGGAGGCCACTCAGCTCAGCCATGCGTTTTGTGAGTCTTCTCATGCTATGCCAACCTGCCTGAATTGAAGAGTAAAATATAATATAATATAATATATATATATATATGGAAGTGACAGAAAATATTATATAAAAATAAAGATATATCGAATTCTGGAAAAACAAAAAATTACATTTAAAATATTATTTTTAGGACTGGGAATACCTCATGGGGAAAGTGCTCATTGCACAATCATGAGAACCTGAACTCAGAGCCTTAGAACACAGGTAAAAGGATGTGATTTGTAGTCTGAGTCTATCATCCCAGAACCAGGGGACTCCTGGGGTTTCCTAGCCAACCAGTCTAGCCAATCAGTATGCTCCAGGCACAGTGAAAGAGTCTGTCTTTACAAAAGAATAAGATGGATTCCAGCAAACAAGATAAAAGCTCTCACCTCTATATGCACAGGCACAAAAGAGCACATCCACATCACATATGCACATATGTGCATATGCCATACACACCGAAATAATAAATAATCACTGGTTTTACATTTTGTGAAACATATACCATTTTTTCAAGTAACTAATGTTGATTACCATTTTAAACCAAGCAGAAAGCTCTGCTCTGTCCCCTGTGCCCTCCATTGTGCAGACCACAGATCTTTCTGAATTCCTGGAGGCCTGCTGTCGTCAGAGACTACCAGAGGGCCTGCTGCCATCAGGGACTGCCAGGCCTACAAACACCAAGGACAACCAGATAGCTAAAGCTCAGCATAAGAACACAATAAATAAGAGCAGAGACAAGATGGCACCAACAGAATTCAGCCCTGGATATTCTAACATAACTGAAGCACTAGAAAATGGCCTTAAATCCAATCTTACAATGATGATAGAAGACTTTAAAGAGGAAATGAATAAATCCCCTAAAGAAGCACAGTAAAATACATTCACCAAGCCTATATCCACAGAGGACTGACATCCAAAATATATAATGAATTCAAAAATTTAGACACTTACAAATTAAATAACCCAATGAAGAATGGGGTACAGGGCTCTTCCTGTAAGTGGCCAGTGATGACCTGTGAAAATGATTCACTACTCTCTTGACCCAGAAAACCCTACAAAATCATGCAAATCAAGAGGTTCAAACCTTCACGTTCACTTTAAGAACACCTGGGAAACTGTCCAAGCCATCAAGGGTATGCATATCCGCAAAGCCACCAAGTGTCTGAAGGATGTCACTTTAAAGAAACAATGGGTGCCATTCGGGCGGTGTGATGATAGAGTCAGTCAGTGTGCCCAGGCCAAACAGGGGGGCTGGACATAGGGACGGTGGCCAAAAAAGAGTGCTGAATTTTTGCAGCACCTCCTTAAAAATGCAGAGAGTAATGCTAACGTAGATTCTCTAGTCATTGAACACATCCAGGTGAACAAGGCACATAGGATGCACTGATGAATCTACAGAGCTCATGGCCAGATTATCCAACACATGAGTTCCCCTGCCACATTGAGATGATCCTCACAGAGTAGACGAAGATTATTCCAAAGCTTGAAGAGGAGGTCATACAGAGGAAAAAGATATCTGGGATAAATGCAGCATGAAACAAATGCAGACAAAGTAAAGTTAAAAAAAAAAGAGAGAATGGGGTACAGAGCTAAACAGAGATTTCACAACAAAAGAATAGTCTAGAAGCACTTAAGAAAAGCTCAACATCCTTACTCAGCAGGAAAATGCAAATCAAAACAACTGTGAGATTCCACATTACACTCATCAGAAAGCTAAGATCAAAAAGTCAAGCAACAGCACATGCTGATAAGCATGTGGAGCAAAGCAACACTGCAACACTCCTCCATTGCTGGGGGGGTGGGGGGGCGGCGGGGCGGAGTGCAAACTTGTCCCTACTCTGGGAAGCTGGGAAGTCAATCTGGAGGTTTCTTGGGAAATCAGAAATAGTTCTATATGAAGACCTAGCTATATCACTCCTGGGCATATACCCAAAAGATGCTCCACCACCCCACAAAAACACTCAACAATGTTCATAGCAGCTTTATTCATAATAGCCAGAATCTGGAGAAAACCCAGATGTTCCTCAACCAAAGAATGGATACATAAAATGTGGTTCATTTACACAATGGAATGATACTCGACTATTAAAAACAAGGACATCATGAATTTTGCAGGCAAATGGATAAAACTAGAAAAAATCATCCTGAGTGAGGTAACCTATACCCAAAAGACATGCATGGCACGTGCTCACTGATAAGTGGATATTAGCCATGAAATAAAGGATACCCAAGCTACACTCCGCAGACCCAAAGAGGCTAAACAAGAAGAAAGACTCAAGCAAGGATACTTTAATCTCAACTAGAAGGGCGAATAAAATAGTCATAAAAGGCAAATGGATGGAGGGAACTAGGTAGAAGAGGGGATTGGAAGGGGGTGTAGGGGATTTCAAGATCAGGTGTGGCAAGATACAGGAGAGAAGGCCAGAAGACCAGGAAAACGAATGGAAATTGAGAGCTGGTGGAGTTGTGGGGCTGGGGACATCTCTAAGATGTGGATGGGAGAGGCTCCCAGGAGTCTACTGGGGTAATTTTAACTGAGATTTCTAGAAGCTGGGAATACTGAATCTGAAGTGGCCCACCTCCTTTAGCCAGGCAGGGTTCCAATATGGGATAAGGACACCAAACTACCCACAAAACATTTGACCCAAAATCTGTCCTGTCTATAAGAAATACAGGGACAAAGATGGAGCAGAGACCGAGGGAACGAGTAACTGGCCCAGCTTGAGACCTACCCCACTGGCAAACACCAACCCCTGACACTATTAATGATACTCTGTTTTGCTTTTAGACAGGAGTGTAGTATAACTGTTTCCTAAGAGGCTCCACCCAGCAAATAACTGAAACAAATGCAGAGACCCACAGCCAAACACTGGCTGGAGCTTAGGGACTCTAATGAAAGAGATAGGGGAAGTATTGAAGGTCCCAGAGGGGATAGGAACTCCACAGGAAAACCAACAGTCAGCTAACCTGGACCTTGGGGGTTCTCAGAGACTGAACCACCAAAGGACATGCATGGGCTGGACCTAGCCCCCCCCCCACACACACACACATGTAGCAGATATACAGTTTTCATGTATATCCTCCAACAATGGTAGCAGGGGCTATTCCTAAAGCTGTTGCCTGCCTGTGGATCATATACCCCTAACTGGAGCTGTCTTGTCTGGCCTCAATGGTAGAGGATGTACCTAGCTCTACAGAGACTTCATGCTCCAGGATCAGGGAGATACCCAAGGGAGTCTCCACCCTGTCAGAGAAGAAGGGAATGGGGGAGGGACTTGTGAGAGAGTGACCAAGAAGGGGAGGCAGCAGGATGTAAAGTGAATGAATGAATGAATGAATGAATAAATAAATAAATAAATAAATAAATAAATAAATAAATGGAAAAATAAAAACAAGGACATCATGAAATTCCCAGGCAAATGGACAGAACTAGAAAATATCATCTTAAGTGAGGTAATTCAGACTTAGAAAGACACACAAAGTCACTTATTAGTCACAAAGGACAGAATAACCATACAACAATCTACAAATACAAAAAGCTAAGTAATAAAGAGGGTCCAAGAGAGGGTTAGTAAATCTCACTCTAAAAGGAAAATAAAATAAACATCTGGAGTAGATAAAGGGAGGAAACTGGGAGGAACAGGCAGCTGGGAGGGGGAAAGGGTGGAGATTTGGTGTAAAGAGGGTAGGGCTGGGAGAGAGAACAGAAATCAGGGGGTCAGATCTGATACTTGGGGGAAACTCCCAGGCATCTTTGGGGGTGAACCTAGCTGAGACTCCTAGCAGCAGGGAATATGAATAATAAAGAGGATATCTCCTGTAGCTAGGCAGGACTTCCTGTGGTAAGAGGGAGACACCAACCCACTCACAAAATCTTCAACCCAAAATTTGTCCTGTCTTACAAGAAGCACAGGGATAAAGATGGAGGAGAGAGGGAATGCCCAACCAATGGCTGGCCCAACTTGAGACCCATTCCATGAGAGAGCCAACCCCTGATTCTATTAATGATAGTTAGCTATAGCTGAAGACATGAGCCTGGCATAACTGTGTCCTGAGAGACTTCATTCATCCAGCAATGGATGAAAACAAATGCAGAGACCCACAACCAAACAATAGGCAGAGCATGAGGAGTCTAGTGGAAGAGTAGGGGAAGGAATGAGGGAGCCAGAGTGGTTAAGGACATGACAAGAAGACCTACAGAGTAAACTAACCTGGGCCCACTTGAGCTAACCTGATCCACCAAACAAAGAGCATTCATGGGCTGGACCTAGGCCCCTTACACAAATGTACAACTTATTCTGCATGTGGGTTCCCTAATAATTGGTGTTCGGGCTGTCTCTGACTCTGTTGCCTGCCTTTGGATTCTTTTCCTGGAGCTGGGCTGTCTTGGCTGGCCTTAGTGGGTGAGGATGTGTTTAGTCCTGCTGCAGCTTGATATAACAGGGTGGGTTGGTATCCGGGGAGGGCCCCCCATTCTCTGAGCAGAGGAGGGATGAATGAGGATGACAAGGTATAAGTGTGGGACTGGGAGGAAACAGGGAGGGGGCTATGATCATTATGTAAAGTGAATCAATGAACAAATAGGGAAAATGTATTGATTTTGTGAAGGCCTTATTCAGGCATTACCTGTTGACTTCATGAGTGCCTTCTATCATATCCAGAGGACATTGTTTCACCCTGGCCCTCTCTGACCTCTGACTCCTACAATCGTTCCTTGCTTCTGCAATGATTCCTGGACCTTGCAAAGCCAAGAATGAGATATAGATATTCCATTTGTGACTGAGCCCTTAACTGACCCTTATTTTCTTTGACCAATTTGCTCTGACCAATTGACTTATTTGCTTTGACCATTTGTCAACCACTCTTCACTACACAAAGAAACTTCTCTAATAAGGTCACAAAAAGTCATGAATATATGAAGATAGAGATATAAATTTAGAAGGTTGTTTGCTATACATACATTTAGCAAAATAATAGTAGTAAATTCACCCCTGAGGCCTCTATCTCTCCAATCACAGGTTTTTGGATGTATTTAAAGTACCAAGCATGTTTGTTTTCCTTTCTATGGAGCTGGCCTTAAATCCCATGAGAAAGTGCCAGGTACATCCATAATGTCCATACCACTGTTGAATCCATGAACACATCTTATCAAGCTGCCCTTTATTTGTAATTCAAAGGATTCACAAGCTGGGTAAAATGACTGATGCTGGCTTATACTTCCCCAAGTACCCTACACAGCACTTACCTTATGGTACTATAAATCTTCCTAGAAGGAAGAAAAATCCAAGGCCAATACCAAGGCAGCCAACATTTTAGCACAATGGGGGAAGGTCTAAAAAGCTCCTGCTCCTAGCTAAGGAGCTTTTGATAACTTATGGCTGCTGAAAGGAGAATCACTTTTTCTTTAAGAATGTAGCCCCTATATTAGCCATAAAGCACAGGACAACCACACTACAGTCCAAAGAGCCAAAGAAACTAAGTAACAAGGATGGCCCCGGGGGACATTTGAATCTTACTTACAAGGGGATTAGACGTTGTGGCTAAATGGGACATTGGGAATGAAAACAGGAAGGATCAGGTTGGGGAGGACAGAGTAATAAGATAGAGACTGGGATTGGAGTGGCGTCTCTGGGATAAACTAGAAATTTCCGGGCAATGAAAACTCCTAGAAATCTATGACTATGACCCTAGCTAAGACTCCTAGCAATGGGGGAAATGGAGCCTGAACCTGCTACCTCTATAACCAGGCAAGACTTCCAGAGGAGATATTTGGACACCAGCACAGCCACAAAACCTTAGACCTACAATTTGTCCTGCCTACAATATGTTCTGGGGTAAAGTTGAAGCAGAAATTGAGAGGGTAGCCAACCAATGACTGATCCAACTTGAGACCCATTCCATGAATAAAAGCCCACCCCAGATGCAGCTAATGACATTCTGCTATACTTGCTTACAGGAGTCTAGCAGAATTGTCATCAGAGAGACTTCACACAGCAACTGATGGAAACACATGCACAGCCTGAGATCCAAACATTAGGTGGAGCTTTGAGAATCTTTTGGAAGAGGAGAATGAAAGATTGCAGGAACCAAAGAAATCAAGGACAGACCCCACAAGAAAACCCTCAGTCAACTAACCTAGGTTCACAGGGGCTCACAGAGACCAAACTACCAATCTGGGGGCCTGCATGGGCCTGACCTAGGCCCTCCACATATATGTCACAGTTGTTTAGCTTGTTCCTCACTTGGGACTCCTAAATCAGGAGGAGGGGCTGTCTCGGACTACATTGCCTGCCTTTGGGACTCTTTCCTCCTACTGGACTGCGTCATCTAACCTCAATAGGAGATGTGGTACACAAAGTCTTACTGCAACCTGATATGCCATAACTGGTCAGTATTCATGGATGCTCTCCCCTTTTCTGAAGAGAATGGGGGAAGCATAGACTGGGAGGTGGGGGCCTGAGAGGAAAGGGGGGAACCCTGGTCAGATTGTAAAATTAATTAATTAATTTAAAACAGAGTGTAGACCCTGATAAGTCAACCAGGATCTAGTGAGTGGCTCCATACTCATGAGGAAGTATCTATGTAGTGTTTTCTGTCCCCTTTAAATGTGGTCTTGTTGTGTTTAGTCCTCAGTTCAGGCAGGTCAGGGCCATAACACATGAAGAGTTACAAAAGAAATGCACAGCTGAGCTGGGTTATTAAAATGGCATGAGGTTTCTAAGAGAATGATAAGGTATATCTTGGAGGAGTTAGGGTGAGGACTAATAGGGGAAGATGATCAAAGTATATTGTATATGTGTATGAAATTATAAAGTAATTAATAAAATACCATATATTTTGAAATAAAATTGTATAAAGTGACATATTATAAAATATTATTGTTCCCCATTCCCTCATAGTAGGGTATCCACCAGAGAAGACTACTTGTACATAAATTTAAGCCAATAAAAAGTCTTTATTAGACAGCAGGCTATTACAGTGAGTGTTCAGGATCCCAGGTAACACCAAGCCTTTCTCAGGGTGATATTTTAAGCAAAAAAAGAAAAATACATCCTGGATTGGCACTCCTAAGTTAGTAAGAAGAGTTAGCCAGAAGTGGAACTACAGAAGCCAAAAGCAAGGTTAGTGCATTTAGAGACTATCCCAGAACCATGGACTTGCATAGAATAGGTCTTTGTTTTCACTTTGGCAAGTAGTGTTGTCTACATGATGAGTTTTGTGACCTCAATGGTACTTCCACTGTGGTGTAAGTTGTGCTGAGGTCTAGAGACCTGTTACACCCTGTGCTTGATCCTCTTGATGCTTATGATATGGGAACATCTGCAGGCAGCGTGGACACAGTCATATGTGGTTACAGATGGGGGAAAAATATATATATATGAGTGTAAGCATGAAGTAAACTTTTCCAAATTTCTAGTTACATACTTATCACATTTAAATGAATATTTAATAAATATAGGTATATTATACCTGTAATAATATTTATGTAATTAGTATGCTATCCATAAACATTTCATTTCTTTCACGTTTTAGTGTCATAATGTTCTACTTTGTTTTCTGTTGCTGGGACAACACATTTATCAAAACCACTTGGAGAGTACAGGGTTTACTTCAGCTTACGTGTTTCCATATCACAGCCCATCACTGAGTGAAGTCAGAGCAAGAACTCAAAGCAGGAGGCTGAAGCAGACCCTCAGAGGAACAGTGCTTGCTGGCCTCTCCTCAGCTCACATCCAGCCACTTCCCTATATAGTCCAGGCCCATCTGCCTACATGTGATACTGCTCACAGTAGACCAGACCTGACATTTATTAACAATTAAAAATACCCCAATAATGTATCTGCAGATGAATCTAATGGAGGCAATATATTTGTATAGATTTTAATGTATGAAATCATGCTAAATTTTAGCTATTATCCAAAGATTCTACAGTCAGGCACAGAAATCTGCAACCTCATTAAGTGACATCATATCGTGACTACCTCTAGAGACTCTTGATGAGATGCTACAGTGTTAGTTATATGCAGGTCTCAGGAATGCAATAAGGACATATCAAAGGTCCCTATCCCCATGTCAGCTGTGCCTCCAGTTCCTCAGATAGTTGCAATTTAGTACCCAGGTGATAGCGTTTGAATTTCTCTCTCTCTCTCCATCTCTCCCTGATATTATAAAACTGAAAAAAATTCCCTATTTCCAGGCATAATTCAGTGTCTCCATCTATTTCTCCAGAATTATTAACTATATGTTAGCATAGTAGAAAGTGGAAGAGAAGCAAAGAATATAAAGTGATAAAACTCCGTTTGGAAAAAGACTATTTCTGGTAAACATAAATTTACAGCTACCATAATACCCACCAATTCCACTTTTATATAGTTGCCAAAAATAAATAAAAAATGGGTCTTCACATTATATTTCATTGTGATGCCCATGTTAGTTTATTGGTTTCATTGAACATTGACTAAGATAAATATCCATCAGCAAGAGAACTTCATACAACATTCACACAAGGACACACTTCTGAGCAGTGAGAAGGATTGGGTGGTGATATATATACTCCAGGAATAATCTTGGAGTCCTCATACTAATGGAAAGATGAATAGACCTAAGCACTGCACACTTTGAGGTGCTATCACAGCATGATAAAGAATGGGAAGAATGCACAACAAACTACTCCCTGGGATCAGTGTATCTCTGCTGGTGGGAAAGGTGGGAATGATATGGGATGATTTTGGTAAGTTATTACCTTTAACAATGACTGATTTATGTTTGGCTGACTTTTTACTTTCTTTACAAGAAATGAGCTAATGAGAAATACTATCCCATTATTTAAAATCCCAACTCAGTTCTTCAAAGAGTTAGAAAAAGCAATTCTCAAATTCATCTGGAATAACAAAAAACCCAGGACAGCTAAAACTATTCTCAACAACAAAAGAAATTCTGGGGCAATCAGTATCCCTGACTTCAAGTAACACTACAGAGCAATAGTGTTAAAAACTGCATGGTATTGGCCCAGTGACAGACAAGTGGACCAATGGAATAGAATTGAAGATCCAGAAATGAATCCACACACCTATGGTCACTTGATCTTTGACAAAGGAGCCAGAAACATCCAGTGGAAAAAAAAATAGCCTTTTCAACAAATGGTGCTGGATCAATTGGAGGTCAGCATGCAGAAGAATGGGAATTGATCCATTCTTATCTCCATGTACTAAACTTCACTCCAAGTGGATCAAGGACCTCCATGTAAAACCAGACACACTGAAACTACTAGAAAAGAAACTGGGGAAGACCCTTGAGGACATCGGTACAGGGAGAAAGTTTCTGAACAGAACACCAATAGCGTATGCTCTAAGAGCAAGAATTGACAAATGGGACCTCATAAAATTACAAAGTTTCTGTAAGGCAAAGGACACTGTTAAAAGGACAAATCGGCAACCAACAAATTGGGAAAGGACTTTCTTGTAAAGCTCTTTCATAGGTTTTCACACTAGAAAATCTTTGCTTTTTGTGAAAGCTTCTGAAAATATGCTTATATTTAAATTACTATCACTTTATCTGAAATATTTGGAAAGCATTATCAATGAAAATATCTAGACTATGAGTTTTAAACTACGTGACTCATAAGATAGTTTTATTTTATCTTACTTTAACCTTAAATGATTCCCTTCTTTCGTCTTTTGTTGCAATTTTGAGCTTTTAATTTGTGTGTGGTGGGGGTGGTTACTAGAAACTGAATGCAAAATTGAGTTTAATGGATTCCCAAAGCAATATAGCTTATTGCAATTGCCCTTGGTTGCCTTCCAGAATTTAAAAATAAGTCCCTATTGCTGAAGGCACCATATACTTGCTCTTTGGACATAGGATTCAAAGGATCTGAGGTGTCACTAATTAGAAAGTGGCCTTCCTAAGGAACAGCTTTGATAATACCAGAAGGTAAGGAAAGTAATCAGCAGCTATGAACCATAAAAATAACAAGATATTCCTAAGTAATAGTGTCACTTATTTCTAGGTGGCAATTAACAATTGTCTAAGTGCCTCACCCTGCTTAACAGAAGGAAAAATCATGCCTGACACTATAAACCTAGCCAACTGCATGTGACCAGTGGGGTCATGGATCTTACAAGATCCTACAACTGCTACCTGCTAAATCATTCTAAATGGATTCTAAATATTTGTCTTTTAAAAACAACTGTTTTAAGCTTTTTCATATTTTCCTTTTCTTTGAAAATGTATTAAAATGTATTTTGATAATATTTTGATATTATTTTCCCTCCCCTCAACTCCTCCCAAAGTTTCCATATTCCCTTACCTGTCCAATTTCATGTTCTACCCACCCCCAATCTTCATACACAAGTATATCTCTCTCCTCTCATCAAAGAAGTGTCTTTTTGCAACAGGAAAAGACTGTACTCAAAAATCTATAACCAGCAAAATTTGGAGAATATCAAACTGTAGAGTGCATAGCACCAATGGGTACTTGTACCAACTCCTGAACCCAACCAAGGCTCAGGGATCTTTGTAGAAGACGGTACAGAAAGATTGTAAGCCATGGGTCCATGAGAGTGTGCCTTCCAGCTCTGAGAGAGAAGCTACATCAATGAAATAGAATCAGCATCAAGAACTGAACAATTCCAACAGTTGACGTTCCAGCACAGAATTCTCACATGGAGGCCCCAGCGCTGGACGAAGAGCCACGGGCAATCAACAATTAATAAGAGAATTAGTCTTCCCCAGGATGAGCTCCCTCACTGTTCACTCCCATACTTAATGGTCAGTCCGAGAAACACTTACATGCAAGCTGAACTGTTGAATCAGCAGTTTGTTTTTATATGCTTACTTGTGCCGGGAGCCATCCTCAGAATTCAGTGCCAAGAACTCTCCATACCAGGAGCCATCCCCACCTGGCTCTCAATGCCAGGAGACCTCGATACCAGGAGTCATTCTCACTTAGATCTCCATGCCAGGAACTATTCCTACGTAAATCTCAAAACCCCTCCTTTTGACGTTCATCTGTAGATAGGTTACTGTAGCAACCCCTTTCCACTTCACCGCCTCATGACTCCCCTTTTATCATGCCAACATTCCAATAGCAATAACTAGCTTTACCAGAATTTATGAGAAACTGTTTCTTAGAAATGATGCCAACCCCCTGAGATTGTTCCCCCCCTTTACCCCTCCCAAACCTTGTATGCTTCCCTTTATATTGACTTGTCTGAAAATTAAAGTTTGACAGCTTGATCAGAACTAGACAGGCTGTCCTGCCTCTCTCTTGTGTCTTGTCGCCCCATCGCCTTTCCTCTAGGTGGCTTAAAGGAACCCTGTTGACTGTCCTGCGGGTCGGGACACTTTGGCGCCCAACAGTGTGGTACCTGTGGAGCGATCTAGAGAAAGGAGGTCGTGGATCAAGGAGGAGGGCCCTCCGCGTTCGGCTCCTGGAGAGGAGCAGCTCCCTGAGAGAACTGGATTTGGTCGAAGCACGGTTGACCCGCCGGCGCGCTCGGCCAGGGGAAAATCTCCATGACAACTTCGTCTCAGAAGGTGAGACCCCATGGGGCAAGCTTTTACTTAACAATCCCTGCTCATTTCAGGGATTCAGGAATCTCGCAAGACACGGGGCTGGGTTAAGAAAAGGAGATCGGACAAATTGTCCCTGGTTCCCAGAGAAAGGAACCATAGGTAAGAAAACATGGGCTAGAGTACGAGATTACTATGCAACTTTTGGTCAAGAAAAGGAAAAAAAAAGTTCCGGTTACTGTCTTTAACTACTGGTCTCTGATTAATGACATTATTCAGAATTCTTCCTGCTTCCAGGATCTACTTCTCTGAAAAAGTGCTCGTCCGGACACTGTCTCTGTGCTCTCTTATCCCTCCCGCCTCTGATAAATATGGAGGAGGGACATTTAAAACGGTTTCTGTCTATGTCTGCTCTTTTCCCTAATTTCTCAAAAAGACCAAAGTCTATCCTTCTCTACAAACTCTGAAATCTAGTCATAGTCCAGGTGCTGACACTATCTCCCGGGGAGGAAGCCAACTTGGAGGAGAAGCTGCTAGCAGGAGAGCCACTGAAAAAATTTCTTCTCTCCACCAAGTGATAGCCACAGGGGCAAGTAGTCCCTCTTAAAGGAGCTACGAGACTCAGAGGGACAAACCTAACTTCAAGACTTATTTCAAAGACAAATAGCTAGAAAAAGCCAGAGCCAAAACAAGCCCCTTGACTTTAAAATTTTAGAAAAATTAAGGTCCGCAGTCACAGCCTATGGGTGGACTGCTCCCTTCACTTTGGCACGGAGGACTGGCTCACACCTGAGGAATTTATCCAGCTTGCCCGAGCTGAGTTCTCTGGGGGAAAATTTATTCTTTGGAAGTCAGAAGCAGCTAAGATGGCCAGAGAAATCGAAAGTAAAAACTACTCACGGGGCAGAATGTAAGTCCTAGACTGTAAAGAAATTCCTGGGGTCTCCTCCCCTTCTACCTCTCTCCCCATGGTCATGGCCAGTCTGTACTTATCTACACACTCTCTCTGCCTCTCTCTGTCTCCACTACCCCATTAACTCTCATCCTCCATCCTGAATAAACTTTATTCTATACCATGTCTGTGTGTTTTCGCCTAGGCACCGCCCTTCCCTACCCTACCATATATCACATTCTTTAAACCTTTCTCTTTTTATGAACCCAATAGGGGTTAAAAAAGCAGGGCACTACGGAGTAACTATCAGTGGTTGCCACTGTGTCTCCCCTCCCTTCTCTGGCAGAATTCCCAGAAGAAAAAGAAGATAAGGAGTTAACTCTTAAACAAGAGAAAAAGCAGGTTTCAGAAAAGCAGTTTTTCCATGTGCAGGACATGGTATCAAAAAAAATTGGTTAAAAACTATTTCAAAACTCTCCTGGAAAAAAAAATGGGAGACGTCCTATTTCCTCTCTGAATCCTACTAGAGATATCCTTAGTTCTGGTTAAGATATTTGGATCTCTTTGGGACATCGAGTTCCATCTCTGTCTGTTGTCTGTCTTTGGTGCACCAAAACCTGTCCATATGTGTGTCAATTTGTTTGTCTATTGTTTTGATTGGCTGAATGATTGTTGTGTTTATGTTATATGTTGAAAAGAAAAAAAATGGTAAAAAAAAATACGTTATCTACTGGTAGTCCTGCCAGTCTGCAATTTACACAGAGGAAGATGATTAAAGGTGCCTCACATTCTTAACTACGAGTTAAACACAGCTGGAGAAAAAGCTACTTCTTAAGGGGCCAGCAGCCTCAAGCTCAATGGTTAATTCTCCTAGACAAATTTCTACCATGGTGATGACTGGGTTCAAAGTGCTTTATGCCCCTGAAATTACACCTGGAAAAAAATGTTTGGTTTAAATTAATGAGATTTGTGTAATTGCTTCATCTTTATTTCTAATTGGTCTTAAAGGTATAAATGTTTTACATGCCTTGACTATAGAGTATTGGCTCATAAGTTATTGGACATGATTTAAAAAATATAATGATGGTAACAAAAGGTAAGTTTAAAACTGATAATTTAGGGTTAAAGCTATCTTAAGCAACACGAGGCATGACAGAAGCCAAGAAAAACAGGCCTCTAAGATATTTCTAAATTGACATAATGTTTTATGTGATTCTTATCCTAGAACTCAGACTTATAAAAAATAAGATTTAAAATAATGTCTCTTCAATAAGTTACACTGTCATACATTCAAACACACAAGCTGATAGACAAACTTTGCAATATAAAAGTAATGTGTTTGCCATTATTTTTAAGGAGAAAAGATTGCTTAAAACTGGGTTTTGCTTTCAAAAAATTGTAGTTATGCTTTGATATTACAGGTTCTTTTGTTATTTGACCTTCATACAATGGGCTACTCCTTGCAAAACTGATGGGTGTAGGTCTAGCCTTATCTTACAGGCCTCACCTAGAGAGTTCTGGCCAAAAGAACATTTTTAACAGATTCATATAGATGTGGTTCAAAATAAAGTTCAAACTTACATCTGTGAAAGGTTAAACATAAGCTAACTTAAACAATAAAAAAAATAATTTCATTAGAAAGTTCTTCCTCAAGAAATGGCTTGCTCTTAACAATGGGCTTTTAAATTTTTTAAGTAAATAATTTTAAAAAAATATTAAGATAAATTATTTGGCTAAGACACTGCTTTAAGTTTACGATAAGAGGATTTAAGCCTCTGATGTTCTCAAGGTAAATACAAAATAAATATTGAGAGACATAACTTGGAGAAAGCTACCGTAAGTATTTGTTAACAATTTATGATATATGTTTACTTCCATTCCTTGACAAAGAGAACATTAATGTAAAATCTCTCCAAATAAGGTTTTGACATCCTCCAATGAAGATTTGGTGTAATAATAAAGTGTTACAAAATAAAATCATAGAAATAATTTTTTAAAAAGAATGTTTTAAGAGCATGATGAAATGTTTGTTCCTTATTTTAAACAGCAATCAAATTAATTATTAGTGATAGTCAATGTATTACATGGCAAGCCTTTTTTGACAAAATTAATAATTGTTATTCAAAAGATAAATTATTAAAATAATTTGCCTCCATACATGTTTTTATATTTTTATAGATTTATACATACATCCTATAAAAATGCATCTACTGTGGGAGTAAAGCTCATATAATTAAATCACATGTTTATTTTTTTGAGTGTCCCCTTGCTTCAGCACAGATAATTGAATTGGGTGCTGTAGCTCCTCTTTTTAAAATGTTAAAAATTAAAATTTATATATATATATATATATCATGCCTTACAATTGCTTGAAATTGTTTCCTTTTTAATGCTACCAGCTCTTAACTTTTACAATTATCTATACAAATACAATTCAAAAGAATTAATTAAAAATACGCATATGATTATTAACAGCTTCTCAAGCTTTCTAGTTATAAATGTTTTAACAGAAGAAACAACAGCAACAACAACAACAAATAAAATTAGTCATTACATGTTATTTTTCTATATTGGATGTTCCAAATCAGATTAAGACAAATATTAAACTGATTATTATAGCCAGTTACTTGAGATGTTTTAACAATTTGATGTTGGTCATATTACTGAGATTCCTCATAATTCTCAAAGACAAGATATTATGAAACAGGCCCATAGAACTTTAAAACAATATTTTTATAAACAAAAGAGGGGAAAAATCACATCTCTATATACCAGGGAACTCTCTGAGTGTAGAGAGAGGCATGTTTGTGTTTTTTCTGCAGGATGCCGAAGGAACTTGCTAGCTGCCAAAGTATGCTAATGCTGAGACAAAGAATGATGCTGATTATAATCATTAAAAATGACTATAGTCTTCAACACCTTTGGATGCCTCTTACTAGTGCTGACACCACGGACATCTACGGACTCAACATCCCTCTTTTCATGGCAAATTTATTTAGCTAAAAATTGGACAAATTATAAACAGATTAAAGGGGAGATATTGGCTATTGCTGATTGCCCCCCTTTAGGGTGTCAAAAGGCCATATATTTAAATATTACAGATTTCAAGTGTAGACCAGATAGAATGTGGCCTGCCATTTATTTTCTTTAAGACATCCACAGGATTTACTTTGGTTGTTTGGGGCCTTTGGGAGAGCCTCTGGACTTCTCCTGTGGGGTTATATCTAAGTAAAACACAATGTTACACCCTCAGCTAGTTTTCTAACAGATGTTGAGTCCACAAGGCCTCTAA
The DNA here is from genome assembly GCF_947179515.1 of Apodemus sylvaticus. Classification (NCBI taxonomy): domain Eukaryota; kingdom Metazoa; phylum Chordata; class Mammalia; order Rodentia; family Muridae; genus Apodemus; species Apodemus sylvaticus. Next base: position 64,927,729 of record NC_067473.1, on the reverse strand, counting down.
TCCTCCTACAAGGGGATGGTGCACACTTTTACAAATTAAGTTTACCACCTATGCAAAATCTCCCAATCCACATTGGCAGATAGGCTATGAATGGGATCTTCGCCTCTATGTACTTGGCTTTGATGCAGGTATTATTTTCTCCATTAAGCTCCTTAAAGAGCCTTTATATCATGCTCAGCCAGTACCAATGGGACCTAATTCTGTGTTGGTACCTCATCCTGTTCCTCCTAAAGGAATTGATCAGGACAGCACCCGTGCTCCTTCTATTAAAGACACTTCCCTACCTTCTGTATTTCCCCTCCGACCACCAGCTAACCCATCAGCTACTACACTGCCTGTACAGCCAGCTCCCACTAAAAATCTTGTACTTTCTTTAGTTAATCAGACTTTTCTCACCTTAAATGAAACTTCCCCTGAACTTGTTGAAGATTGCTGGCTGTGCTACCATTCCCAACCACCCTTTTATGAAGGAATTGCTGTTCTTGGTGACCCCCCCCCCATGCGGATGATCCACGGCGCTGCCGTTGGCAAAAGGGCGCTTGGCCAGGTCTTTCGTTAACCCAGATATCTGGCCTGGGACTTTGTGTGATCTCTAGTGGAACAAATGTCCCCTCACTTTATGCTCACTTGTGCAATGAAACCTATTTTCCCCCTCCTGGCAATTATTTTATTCTCCCCCCAGAGGGAACTTGGTGGGTGTGCCTTGACGGCCTTACACCTTGCCTCTCTGCCTCAGTTTTTCAAAATCGAAAGAAGGGGGAGAAGCCTGAGTTTTGCATTCTTATTAAGATGTTCCCTCGTTTAGTTTATTATCGCTCTGAAGAATTTTTTCACTTGTGGGATCAATCCACATCTACTGGAGGCTCCACTTCTTTGAGCCGCCCTCGCAGAGAACCTATCTCTGCTGTTACTCTCTCTGTCCTACTTGGCCTTGGAGCTGTAGGAGCAGGGACCGGTATTTCTTCCCTTGTTCTTTCCAACTCTAGGTACACGGAGCTAAGTGCTACCATCGATCAAGACGTCCAACGCCTTCAGCAGGGGATAATTGATCTCTCCGACTCCGTTGACTCCCTAGCTGAGATTGTCCTCCAAAATAGGAGAGGACTTGATCTCCTGTTCCTCCAACAGGGTGGACTTTGTGCAGCTTTAAGAGAAAAGTGTTGTTTTTATGTTAGTAAGACAGGAGTTGTAAAAGACAGCATGAAAATAGTCAGACAAGGCCTAGAAAAACGTAAGAGAGAAAGAGAACAGAAAGAAAGTTGGTATGAAAATTGGTTTTCCACCTCTCCATGGCTCACTACACTTTTACCCAGTGTCCTAGGACCCTTTGTAGGTCTGTTATTGTTATTTTCTTTTGGACCATGGGCTTTTAAACGCCTTACAGCCCTAATTAAGAAGCAGATAGATGACTTGGCAGCCAAACCTATTCAGGTACATTACCATCGTTTGGCTATGGAAGATTGAGAGATGGCTACCTAAACCCCCCAGGGCAAAACGGCCCAAACAGCACACTCTAGTGCCTTAACAGAAAGAGCATCCTTGTCACAGCCATTCCAGCCGGGACTCCAGAAGGAGCCCCACAAGCTAAAGGCATCAATAACAATTAAACTTGCTGGGCAGTTAGCCAATGACGGGCAACTTCCCAGGGCCACTCCCACCTAAGACAGGTATCTCTGGAGGCTGGCAGGGATGACCGAACGGGAACGGGATGATGGATGACCGGGTCGATTCCTAAGACAGGCGCTGTCCCATTATTTTGATGCTTTATCTGCTTGCCATCAATGGCTGTCTGACCTCTGCTCTCTATACAGAGAAGGGGGATTTGCCGGGAGCCATCCTCAGAATTCAGTGCCAAGAACTCTCCATACCAGGAGCCATCCCCACCTGGCTCTCAATGCCAGGAGACCTCGATACCAGGAGTCATTCTCACTTAGATCTCCATGCCAGGAACTATTCCTACGTAAATCTCAAAACCCCTCCTTTTGACGTTCATCTGTAGATAGGTTACTGTAGCAACCCCTTTCCACTTCACCGCCTCATGACTCCCCTTTTATCATGCCAACATTCCAATAGCAATAACTAGCTTTACCAGAATTTATGAGAAACTGTTTCTTAGAAATGATGCCAACCCCCTGAGATTGTTCCCCCCTTTACCCCTCCCAAACCTTGTATGCTTCCCTTTATATTGACTTGTCTGAAAATTAAAGTTTGACAGCTTGATCAGAACTAGACAGGCTGTCCTGCCTCTCTCTTGTGTCTTGTCGCCCCATCGCCTTTCCTCTAGGTGGCTTAAAGGAACCCTGTTGATTGTCCTGCGGGTCGGGACATACTTGATTTATGTATATGTGACAACAATGGCTAACGAAAAGAAAGCTGTGAACGGACCGGGGGAGGGGGTAAGGAGGGAGTGTGTCCGGTAGAAGGGCATATACATGGAGGCAGGGGGTGGGAGGACGGGTCGGGAATCGTTGGGGAGGGGGCTTTTGGGAGGGGGGAAATTGGGAAAGGTTTTACCATTGGCAATGAAAATGAAGAAGATACTCAAAAAGAGAGAGAGAGAGAGAGAGAGAGAGAGAGAGAGAGAGAGAGAAAGGAAAAAAAAGAAAAGAAAGCTGTGAATTTGACCAGGGTAGGAAGGACAAGAGGTAAACAATCTAATTATATTTTAATTAAGTTAATTTTTTACAAATTAATAAGAACAGTTAAAATATACTAAACCCAGGAATTCACATTGGTTAAACAAGCATCAACAGCTTCATAACAGAGACATGAGTTACCATACTTGTTCTTTCTCATATGTGATGCTTTGTTGTGTTAAAACACAGCAAGAAATTATCTACCAAATGCTAGCACCATGCTGTTGGAATTCCCAGTTCTACAACTGTGATCAAAACAAATTTCTTTTCTTTATAAACTACACAGACTCAAGAATTTGATGGAAAAGCAGAAAATAGATTAAGATAAAAACTTGTGTCAAGAAGCAGCACTGTTACTACATATATATCTGAAAATGTGTAAGCAGCTTCGGAAGTTAGGTAACTGATAGAGGCTAGGGCAACTTTGAATATGACAAAAAACTTTTGTTGTGCTAAACACCACATTGAAGATGGGCCACTAATCTTACCCCACTGGGTCAATATGCCTTTTAAAAGGAGAGTAGGAACAACTTGCGTGTGCTCACAGTATTGAGGTTTTTTTTTTTTTTTTTTTTTAAATATTTCTTTTTTTTTTATTATTCGATATAATTTATTTACATTTCAAATGATTTCCCCTTTTCTAGCCCCCCCACTCCCCGAAAGTCCCGCAAGCCCCCTTCTCTTCCCCTGTCCTCCCACCCACCCCTTCCCACTTCCCCGTTCTGGTTTTGCTGAATACTGTTTCACTGAGTCTTTCCAGAACCAGGGGCCACTCCTCCTTTCTTCTTGTACCTCATTTGATGCGTGGATTATGTTTTGGGTATTCCAGTTTTCTAGGTTAATATCCACTTATTAGTGAGTGCATACCATGATTCACCTTTTGAGTCTGGGTTACCTCACTTAGTATGATATTCTCTAGCTCCATCCATTTGCCTAAGAATTTCATGAATTCATTGTTTCTAATGGCTGAATAGTACTCCATTGTGTAGATATACCACATTTTTTGCATCCACTCTTCTGTTGAGGGATACCTGGGTTCTTTCCAGCATCTGGCAATTACAAATAGGGCTGCTATGAACATAGTAGAACATGTATCCTTATTACATGGTGGGGAGTCTTCTGGGTATATGCCCAGGAGTGGAATAGCAGGATCTGTCCTCACTTGGCTCCACTGTTTCTGGGCAGAACATCATTGTCGGGGCTATGCTGTAAAGCAAAGAGCTCATCAGGTGGCCGACAGGAGACAGGGTTACCTAAAGAAGGGTGAAGGATAAAGTCAAATTCTTCAAAGTTCTGTTCCCAGTAACCTGCCTGTTCCGAGCAGAGCCCACATCCTAATATTTCCAATCCTGGCTTCTGGGATTTCTCCATTTATATTGGAACCATTAGTACAATCTTCTTAATGATAGCTTTACTTTGTACATAACTAAAATAAATGGTTGCACATAGGAGAAGGGAGGGCTGATTTGAACCATTTGTGGACAACTAAGACTTAAACCCAGAGAGAAAGCAACCTCCATGATAAGGAAAGCCTTGTTGAGAGAGTGTTCCACTTAGCCCATTACACAACACTTTTAGAAGTTCTCAACTCTGATCAGCCTCAGGAGAAATGGAGTAATAGTTTCTCTGGCTTTCTCTAGACTTTATCCCAAGGGTCCCAGTGAACTTTCTTCACTGAACAATTTCCCTTAGGGAAACACATTGGCTCGAGGTGGGAGATGGCAGAGGGGAAAAATTAAGAAAAACAATTAAACACGCAATAGCACTAGGCATTCTGGGCTTTCCCTAAATACTAATGTGACAAAAATTCCTTGTTTCTAAAAGTAAAGACAGAAGCAGCTTGCTCTAGCCTGTAGAGCATGCTCAGCACAGATCAGCCAGGAGGTAGTCTGAGCTGAATCACAGCATCATCTCGTTCAAGTCAGTTCTTTTCTATGGAGGTGAGTGTCTCCCAGGATTTCCTTTCTGTGAAGAAGAAAGAAGCATGCACTGAAATGAACATTTCCAGAGCTGACTGCCTAGTAGAATCATAACAATTAGACCCTGAGGAGGGGCATAGGGGAGCAGTAGAATAGACAGAGTCAGAAGAAGGGACTTTTCCAAGGCATAAAGTACTTCTGGATCTTCTGGGGCAGAGCCCTTGGTAGTCTTAAACCCCCATCTCTCTTTTCATATGGTCCTCTTTTCATAGGCAAAGATTATAAAAAGGAGGGGACTGGGTTCTCCGAACCAATATGTCCCTACTCCACAGTGCTATTTCATAAATATCCACCTAAAAAGACTGAAGGTTGAAAGGACAGTGTCATAAAGACAAAGGAAAGTAAATAGATACATCAGAATTAGTCGTGCAAAGAGAGGACAAGTTTGCTCACAGTTTTTTTTTCCTATTTACTAATTCATGGAATGACTTAAAAATATTCATTGAGAACTAGCCCACTTCCCACAGTAGGCAGACTGAACAAGAAGAGCTAGGATCTTCCTTTCATAGTGTGAGCACATGGTAAGACAAGTGAACATAAACAGGACTTGGTGTTCAACTTCAAGTGTAAGAGCTGACAACATAAGGAATCTCACAGGCCCAAGTAAAAGGCGCTCTGGGTTCTTTTAGAAGTAGTAGTGCAAAATAACCTCTTAAGCCTGGACCTTAGGAACAACCTAAAAACTACAAAAGATAGACACCAAATCCTAAGGGGCTGAAGTTCTTGTCTATTTGCATACTAGTGACAGGTAGAAAATTAAATTTCTCATATGACTCCCACAGCAAAGCATGATTATAGAAGAAACATTTGCCCGAAGATGACTTCTTAGAATTACTATACTGAGATCATAACCATCTGTCTTATATAAGACCCAGGTGGACTTGGATTGCAGGGATGAGAGCTTTGGCTTTTTTCTAGACTGTTCAGTTCTCCTGAAAAGGGGATATTGCTTGGACCCAAACCCTTCTGTACACCAGGTCAACATAAGGAAAACATAAGATGAACAGAAGTTGAGGATCTAAAGGCATATTCTAGGTCCTTCTTCTGGATCCTCCTTCTGTCCTTCTGGTGATTTCAAGCCTTAAAGTCTTGGAGAGGGATGGACTTGCTTGACAAATCCTAGCTACTGTTTAATCCCCTGAAAAGACAGATTTACTGAAGGGAAAACAAGGAAGACTTTTCTTTCCAAGAGTAAGATAGGGGAAGACAGTGCCCACTCAGGGAACCAGCCAGTTAACAGACTCAGGAAACTGAGTCATGATCCTCAGCCTTATTCTCAATCATCCACACGGCTCCCTACCTCATCCTCACCAACTACAGCAATGTCAATGGGCAGAACAGACTCTTTACAAGTGGGTAAATGGAACCTACATTCTGCAGACACACAGGAACTAAGCATCTCTGATGATATCCCACAACAGAAGTTTCCTCTGGCACATAGTACTAGAGCACCAATCCATAAAACAGAATACATAGTGATAATTAGGATATTGCAGATGATATGAGCTAATCATAAAAAAGGGAGCCTTGTGTGGCCTAAGAAGCACACTCATTGAATGCTTAGAGACAAAGATGGATACTTAGGAATTGTGTATGGGAACAGGAGAGTGTCTGTTGATAGGTTCAATGGCCACAATGTGGTATTGATTACTGATACCATCTTTTGACAGTTTAATATTCTTCAGGATTTGGAAAAACTGTTATCAGCTGTGTAAAAAAATAGGACATCATGAATATTTCATAGTCATGGAGAGCTTATGAAAGGAGGGGGGTATATTCACAACAAATGTTATCTATTCCTTGTACTCAGTATACATGAACATCTGCTAAGTTGCATAAATTAAGAGTTTATTAGAATTTTTCATATATGCATGCACTGTTCACTCTTCAAATCCAGCTCCCCTTCCTTAAGCACACCCTCCAAACATCTAACTCTGCCTGATCTCTAATCATTGAATCCTGCATTCAGATTGACATTATAACTTCCACATAAGAAAAAACACTTGTCTTTTGTTGCCTGACTTTCTTTAAATCAGCCCTAGCCACTGGGCTACACATGACTGGACCACATTCATACTATGAAATGACAAGCACTGTTTTGTCTCCCTTTTCTTTAGACCTCATAGTAACAAGTGCTCAGAACCAAATGTTGGGAAACTACACTAGTGCCACAGAATTTTTTCTGTTAGGTTTTCCTGGCACCAAAAAACTACGTCACATCCTTTTTGCGACCTTCCTTCTCTTGTACTCAGTGACAATATTGGGGAATATGCTCATCATCATAGTAGTCCATGCTGACAGACGTCTGCAGTCTCCCATGTACTTCTTCCTTGGCCACCTCTCTGTCCTGGAGATCCTCATCACATCCGTTGCTGTCCCTTATATGCTCCAAGGGCTACTTGTACAGATGCAGATAATATCTTTGTCTGCATGTTGCGTACAACTGTACTTGTATCTTTCTTTGGGGAGCTCAGAGTTAATACTAATAGGGGTGATGGGAGTGGACCGTTATGTGGCTGTCTGCAACCCTTTAAGATACAGTGTCATCATGAGCAGCCGTACTTGTACCTGGATGGTAACCGTGTCATGGGTATTTGGTTTCCTCTTTCAAATATGGCCAGTCTATGCCACATTTCAACTTACTTTCTGCAAGTCAAACCTATTAGATCATTTCTACTGTGACCGGGGACAGTTGTTCAAGCTATCCTGTGAAAACACCCTTTTCACAGAGTTTATTCTGTTTTTAATGGCTGTTTTCATTATCATTGGTTCCATGATCCTAACGATTATCTCTTACACATACATCATCTCCACCATCCTCAAGATCCCCTCAGCCTCTGGCCGGAGGAAAGCCTTCTCCACTTGTGCCTCCCACTTCACCTATGTTGTGATTGGCTACGGCAGCTGTTTGTTCCTCTATGTGAAACCTAAGCAGACACAGGCAGCAGAGTACAACAGGGTAGCATCACTCCTGGTGTTGGTGGTGACCCCCTTCCTGAATCCTTTCATCTTCACTCTTCGAAATGAAAAGTTTATAGAGGCCTTCAGAGATGGAGTGAAGCGCTCCTGCCAACTTCTCAAGCATTAGAGCTGCCTTGGATACCATCTTCACTATGGGCTTTAGCAATCTGAAAACAACAAGCAATTCAAATCATTCTGCAATAAACATTTCCACATCAGAATGTGGGTGACTCGCGGAGGATTTTAAGATTCTGAGTAGCTGCCATTTGTAACTGAGTGGATTCTGTGTAGATTATTCAACTATTGTTAGTTGTGTTTTGTTTTGTGGTCTTGGGGACTGAATCGATGCTCATCCACATGCTAAACAAGTGCTGTATCATTAAGCTGTAGCTCAGCCTTCAGCCTGCTATTTTTAGTATATCAATATACAAATACTTATAATTACAATGTATTTTCTAAAATAAATTTGACATGTGTAATATGTAAACTACATGTTCATTTTAGAATATCTGAACATGTGTGTGGGACAAAAAAAAAATCTCTCAAACTAACAATTTTTTTTCTAGTTTCCAAGACTGTCTTCCTCTACATAGAGATGAGCTTTCATTGTGTTTTCAAGATGTTTCATGCTTATAATTGCTGAGTGTACTGGCAGTTTTGTGTGTCAACTTGACACAGGCTGGAGTTATCACAGAGAAAGGAGCTTCAGTTGGGGAAGAGCCTCCATGAGATCCAGCTGTGGGGCATTTTCTCAATTAGTGATCAAGTAGGGAGGGCCCCTTGTGGGTGGTGCCACCTTTGGGCTGGTGTTATTGGGTTCTATAAGAGAGCAGGCTGAGCAAACCAGGGGAAACAAGCCAGTAAGAAACATCCCTCCATGGCCTCTGCATCAGCTCCTGCTTCCTGACTTGTTTGAGTTCCAGTCCTGACTTCCTTTAGTGATGAACTGCAATGTGGAAGTGTAAGCTCAATAAACCCTTTCCTCCCCAACTTTCTTCTTGGTCATGATGTTTGTACAGGAATAGAAACCCTGACTAAGACAAATTGGTACCAAGAGTGGGGTATTCCTGTGACAACCTGACCATGTTTTGGGGAGGACTGTGGAAGGACTTTGGAACTTTGAGCTAGAAAAGCCATTAGAATATTAAGAGCTCGATGGAAAGTTCTGTAGGAGCTTGGAAGACAATCTTAAGAACAGTGCAAAAGATGGAGGCCCGGCTTGTGAAATTTCAGAGGGAAGATTAAAGACTCTTACAGTGGCCATGTTTTGATTGTGAAGATTCTGTGGTTTTGGTTAGCTGGGGCTGAAGAATCAGCTGTGAGTAACAAGATACGAGAACCACTACAGCAACCCTTTGTGTTACTGAGACTATTGATGCTGGTTAGCTGGAGCTAAGAAATTAGCGGTGATTAAGAAGAGACCAGCATCACTGAGGTGAAATCTTCTGGGAAGTGTTTTCTTAGAGCACAGAGGCTATGTTCCAGAGATAGCCACAGTTGTATTTTGTGCTGTGGCTGGACTTGGTACTGTGTAAGAGTCACCCAAATGGTACTGGTTTTGAAGGCATGAAGGAGTCATGAAGAGCAGCTGAGGCTCTTGGTACAGGGAGGGGCCACAGAAGGCCATTGGTGAAGGTGCAGCCTCAGTTGCAATTACTAGCCCAGGACTTGAAGGGGTCATGCATAGGAGCAGAGGCTTGTCACCCTGAAGAGAGCCTATGAGAGGCTATTGGTGAAGCCTAAATACAGTGGAAGATAGCAGCATTTTGGAGATGCCAATATTATGCAATGACCACCAAGAACAGCAGCAGCAGTGGAGCACAGGCAGCTGGAGCCTAGAAGACAAGCTGTGTGCTACAAAGGGCAGAGCTGAAGAAGTGACCCAAGCCCTTGGAAGAGCCCAGAAGATCGTGAGTTGGATCCCAGACATTGAACCATTGGAGTTTGAGTTTTGCTTTTGGTTGTGACTGTGCCCTGATATGTTTCCCTCTTGAAGGAAGAAACTAGTTTAGTGGAGCCCACAGTTGAGAGACTTTGAATTTTTAAAGGACTTTGAATTTTAAAGATGTTGGACATTTTAAGGTGATTGAACTTTTAATATGTAAAGACTGTGGGACTTTTAATGTAATTTAGATCTTGGGGATGAATTAGAAAGTAAGGGTTGAGGCTTAATAGTGATGTGTTTGTGTGTCAAGTTGACAAGGGGTCAATTGTACTGGCAGTTTTGTGTGTCAACTTGACATAGGCTGGAGTTATCACAGAGAAAGGAGCTTCAGTTGGGGAAGTGCCTCCATGAGATCCAGCTGTGGGGCATTTTCTCAATTAGTGATCAAGTGGGGAGGGCCCCTTGTGGGTGGTACCATCCCTGGGCTGGTGCTCTTGGGTTCTATAATAGAGCAGGCTGAGCAAGCCAGGGGAAGCAAGCCAGTAAGAAACATCCCTCCATGGCCTCTGCATCAGTTCCTGCTTCCTGACCTGCTTGAGTTCCAGTCCTGACTTCCTTTAGTGATGAACTGCAATGTGGAAGTGTAAGCTCAATAAACCCTTTCCTCCCCAACTTACTTCTTGGTCATGATGTTTGTGCAGGAATAGAAACCCTAACTAAGACACTGAGCAATGTCAGAACTAGACCCATGCTTCAACCATCATAAGGTTACACCTCCGGGGTCTCACTAGTGACAGCACCTCACTGGGAACTTCTCTACCGGAAGTAAGGAGAGTGAGACTGAGCTCACTCCACAACCCTGGCCCTTTAGCAGTCTCAGACCAGGGTTTGTCCTTAAATCTGTGAGCTTTCTTAGGGGATGACAAAGAATGTGTAGGAAAGAGGCAGGTTCTGATGTCACCATCATCTCAGATGTGTTCTTAAAGTTAAGTATCAAGGCAGAACTTGCCTAGCTGAGTCCTCCCAGAGAAGACTGGGGAAGAAGTGGCTGCTCTTCCCTCTGTGGGCCTCACATGCTATACAGTTCTAGCAGCTTTGCTCTTCCCTGCTCTCCACTGCACTCCTGAAGTGTTCTTTTCCTAAGTCCCTTTCTGTCTCTTTTTCTGTGGTTTCCCTGTTCACTTCTGCATTCTTTTGCCTCTTTTCCTTTACCAGGATCAAGTTTACCAAGCTATCTGTCACCCACCATGTTCTGCTAGCCTCTGCTTCGGTGTCACCCTAGTCCAGCTCTTGCTCCTGTCACACACCTTCTCAATATTCATCCATCTTATGATAGAAATTTAGAAATCTTTTCTGCCCCATTACAGAAATAATTCTGCAAGTTGATAGTAACTCAGATGTCAGAATTCGGCTGCTGAACCACATTGCTTTGGTTAAATGCTACAGGATGATAGGAAGAATCAAGATGTCTATCATTTATAAAATTTCCAGAACATATTGTTTAATAAAAAATAAAGACTAGAAAGTTTTAACTGTTAATTTTTATAAGATATATATATCATATATATATATATATATATATATATATATATATATATATTCCTACTTGCATATATTTGGAGGAAGCCAATCTGGGAAATGATTGGAATGGGGTGAGAAAGAGTGGTAGGAAAGACATAAGTGCCATACACTTTATATTGCCTTGAGTTTTATTTCATAATAATGTCCAATTCACTGACACAGAAAAAAAAATCCTGCTTGAAGATATCAAGAAGAGTGGCTTGGTATTTTATTATTTTCATTATACCAGTAGAGTTATCTTGGCCTAAGATCTTCATTGAGTTTAGATAATTTGTGTCTATAAAACTAAATGGAGAAGATGGGACAAAAAAAATGAGAGATGGATTTTGCTTGTGCATATGACTTTGCTAATTTTCTAAACACAGAGATATAGAAGATTTTTTGATACTTTGTGTAACCATCTGATGCATGTTGCAGGTAACTGATCACTCTGGCTTGCTTTTGCATTTCTCAGGTTTAAATAAATAGTCTTACAGAAATACTAACTGTGAACTTTACTCTCTTCATTTGTTATTCACATTTCTGTGTATTTTGGGGATTTATTTTGCTTTTATTGTTTGTTTGGGGAGACTTATCGGTTTTGGGTAGGGGTATTGGTTTGTTGTTTTGGTTGGTATGCAATTCACTGAGTAGCTCTGGCTGGCCTCCAATTTGTGGTTTCTCTATCCAACCTATCTGAGTCACATCTACTGTGTACTATGGTAGCTAGTTTGTACATATTGTCTTAAAGTATTTTCCCATTAAAAAAAAGTTAGCAACACTAAGTAATAGTGTAAGTAAAGTCTTATCAATTAAAGAAAAATGGAGAATGCAGGAACAGAATTTTTCACTTTTAATATCATACTGAGGTATTAACATTATTCAGACTACTGGGTGTATTATCAGGAACAAAACAAATAACTCTTCGCATTAAAAAAGTTATATGTTATATATATACACATACAAATATACATCATGTATGCATGCATATGCATACACATATGCATAGATAGATAGATAGATAGATAGATAGATAGATAGATAGATAGATAGATAATAGAGGTATAGGAGAAAGAGAGAAAGAGAGAGAGAGAGAGAGAGAGAGAGAGAGAGAGAGAGAGATCCTTTGGATTCTGTAAACTATGGTCTGAGTCTGTCTAAGAGGCATCCTAGCAACAAGAACAAATTCAATACCACTGAGTATTCCTAGGCCTACATCCTGATCTTTTGTAATATAACTTGGCAGCTTCATGCAGAAATTGCTGACTCCAGGTCTATTACAGAAAAATCTACACAATAAGCTTTAAGCTCAGAGCAACTTGTCATGCCACTTATCAAAGATTACTTATGTCAGAGGGGCAAAATGTTAAGTCATCAACTGGAAAAGATTCCCACTGGCCAAAGATAAAGGACAGTGTACTTCAAAAAATAGAAACAGTCATTTTAAGACCATTAAATATATTTTATATCTGTGATTTGATAATGATATTTTAATAAGTAGTCACTTTCTTATTCATCAGACAAAAATCTAGTCAAAGCTCTAAAATTGCCTATTAACCTCCATGAAAATGTGGATAAATGGGGCTAGTAAAATGAACTGGTAAATAACGGCACTTGCCACCATGCCTGATAACCTAAATTCATTAGAGAGCTGATTCCTACAATCTGTTCTCTGACCTTCACACACAGGCCATTCCATGTCTGTGCTCCCCCACACACTATACATTTAAAGTGCATAAATGTGATTTTTAAAATATTTAAATGGGCCAGCTAGATGGACTAGCAAGGGAGGGAACCTGTTCAACAAGCTTCCTAACCTGAACTTTATGCCCAGGATCCATACAGTGTAATGAGAGAGCAGACTCCAGCTAGTTGTCTCTTAAGCTATGGAACATGACTATCCACACTAAGCACAAAACAAACAAATGTGTGAGTACAGAAAAATGTGCTTAACTGTACAATGCAAATTGAAAAAACATACCTAAAGATTATAGAAAATTCTATATGTCAAAGTATCTGATGTCCTCAGCCAATAAATAAGAAAGAAGTGAAAGGCTCACCATGTCACCGTAAACTTTAATAACAAACCATTAAAAGATCAAGCTGTAGAGCATGCCAGTGTAAACTGGGGTGGGAAAGCCATCAGAGTATGCAATGAAAGGGAGCCTAGAAAGTCTAGATCCCACATCCGCACACATGAGGCAGCAAGGGTGAGCATTGCCAGCGTCACCTCAGGCTCATCACACATTCCAATTCAAATTAGTATTTGGTCATTGCACATCCAGGGACTTTTTACTGTTGCCAATTTTATTAATTAATGAATTAATTTACCCATATCTTGATCAGGGCTTCCCCTCCACTTCTCCTTTTTTTACTTTCCATAATTTATTTTCTTATTCATATTACATCCCAAACAAAGAAAATGAAGTCATCACACCACAGAGATGCCTTCATGTTCATGTCTATAGCTAAGATGTAGATCAAACTGATACCTACTGTTGATGGAATGATCATAAAAACATGAGAGTATTGTTCATTATGTAAAATAATGACTCATCACTTTCAGCAAAATGGAAGGAACCATTAAATTAGGAAACTATTTTAAACCCTGAAAAGTTTTCCAGACTCCCAAGGGACCAATTATTTCCCCACTCTCAAAACTTTGTAAGGAATAAAAGCAATTATTGCCTTCCTAAAGAACACATATACCTTACTTTTTATTAATAAATATATCATGACACAAATCACTTGGATTTTTCTCTTGAGACATTCTTCTATAGTTTTTTTTCCAACTAGTTTTAGTCTGGTTTCCATAATTGTGATAAACACCATGACTATAAACATCTTAGAGAGGAAAAGGTTTGTCTTTGTTTTCAGCTTTTAGTCCATCACTGAGGGAAGCCTGAAGAGGAGAGCTCAAGGCAGGAACACGGGGACTGGAACTGAAGAACAGACCACGGAGGAGTGCTACCTTCTGGCTTGCTTTGCTACTTTTAAATACATCCTAGGCTCACTTGCTTAGAGATAGCATCTCTCATGTCTGTCAGGGAGCTGGCCCATCCTGTATCAATTAGCAATGAACAAAATGCGCAAAGAATAGCCTTGAATTCATTGGCACAGGAAACAACTTCCTGAACTGAACACAAAAGCTCAGGCACTAAGATTAACAATTAAGAAATGGAACGTCATGAAACTGAAAAGCTTCTGTAAGACAAAGGAGACTATCCATAGGAAAAAGCGGCAGCCTACAGAATGGGAAAAAGATATTCACCAACACTATATCCCACAGATGACTAATATCAAAATATGTAAAGAACGCAAGAAATTAGACACCAACAAGCCAAATACTCCAATTGAAAAATCAGATACAGAGATAAACACAAAATTCTCAACAGAGGACTCTCTAACGTCTGAGAAATTTTCAACAGCCTCAGTCATCAGAGAAATTCAAATCCAAACAACTCTTAAGATTCCATCTTACACCTATCAGAATGGCTATATCAAGGATTTGGGAGATTGGCGGTGGCAGCAGCAGCAGCAGCAACAGCAGCAGCTCGTCCAGCTGAAGGGCCACCACCAGTGGAACCAAGGCGACAGGGTCCAGGCAGGCACTGTGCCCGCTACCACTGACCACTGCTGGCCAGCCGGGCTGCAAGCGGTGGCGGATTTACGGTGCCTTTCACTGCACTGAAGCCACATCAGAACTCTGCCTCCCACCAGTCAGTTACGAGAGGCTCTCCGCCTTCTTGGCTCTCGGATGCCAGAGAGATCTGACAGCCCCAGGTATACAGACATAGCCCAAGGCCAACTTCTCCAGGGTCTAAGCCAGGCAGGCATTGGCCTGTATCCAGGCTCTGGGCTGTCCAGTGGGCCATCTGTGTGCCAACCCGGCCAGGAGGTTGTTAGCCCGGCAGACTGTCCCGGCACTTGCAGGGGGCACTCGCAACTCCATCTTGGCTACCTGACAGAACCAGTTAGCAGACATAGCCTGAACATTGCTCGGGCCTAAGCCTGTCAGGCTTTTGCCTGGACTCAGGGTCTGAGCAGCTAGGCTAGCCATGTGTGCATCAACCCGGTTGGGGGATCCGCTGCCCAGCAGAGTGATCAACACTCGAAAAGGTCCCTGTAGCATACAACATCAGCACTCCCTGAAGGAGCAAACAGGCATCACCTGGTTCACAGAGACAATCTGGGGCAAGGCACACTAGGGCTCCAAGGGCACCCAAGAGGAGGGCAGCACATCAGCAATCTGCAACAGGGGAAACCCAGCCATCAGGTGTTGCGGAAATAGCCTTACAGCCTCACAGGAAGCTCAAACACCAGCCAGAGACAAGTCCAACTAACACCAGAGATAACAAGATGGCAAAAGGCAAACATAGGAACACTACAAACAGAAATTTAGGCAATATGGCAGAGTCTGAACCCAACTCTCCAACAACAGCAAGTCCTAGATAACCCAACACACCAGAAAAACAAGATTTGGATTTAAAATCACTGGTCATGATGCTGCTAGAAGAACACAAAAAGGACATAAATGAATCTCTTAAATAAATACAGGGGAACATAAATAAGCTAGAAACCTGTATATTGGAAACACAAAAATCACTTAAAGAAATGCAGGAGAAAGTGAGTCATGAAAGAGGAAACACAAAAATCTCATAAAGAATTAAAGGAAAACACAAACAAACAAATGAAGGACCTGAGCAAAACCATCCTGGATCTAAAAACAGAAGTAGAAACAACTAAGAAATCACAAAGGGAGACAACTTTGGAGATAGAAAACTTTGAGAAGAAATCAGGGGCCATAGATGCAAAATACCAACAACAGAATACAAGAGATGGAAGAAAGAATCTCAGATGCTGAAGATAGCATAGAAACCATTGACTCAACAGTCAAAGAAAATGCAAAATGCAAAAAGCTTGCATCCCAGAACATCCAGGAAAACCAGGACACAATGAGAAGATCAAACCTAAGGATTATAGGTATAGATGAGAATGAAGATTTACAACTGAAAGGGCCAGCAAATATCTTCAACAAAATTATGGAAGAAAACTTCCCTAACCTAAAGAGAGAGATGCCCATGAATATACAAGAAGCCTACAGAACTCCAAACAGACTGGACCTGAGCAGAAATACCTCCCGTCGCATAATAATCAAACCCCCAAATGTACTAAACAAAGAAAGAATATTAAAGGCAGTAAGAGAAAAAAGGGCAAGTAACATATAAAGGAAGACCTATCAGAATCACACCAGACTTCTCACCAGAGACCATGAAAGCTAGAAGATCCTGGCCTGATCTCATGCAGACTCTAAGAGAATACAAATGTCAGCCAAGACTACTATACCCAGCAAAACTCTCAATAACCATAGATGGAGAAACCAAGATATTCCATGACAAAACCAAATTTACACAATATCTTTCTAGAAACCCAGCCCTACAAAAAATAATAGGAGGAAAACTCAAATACAAGGAGGGAAACTACACCTTGGAAAAAGCAAGAGAGTAACCTTCTTTCATCAAACCCAAAAGAAGATAACCACTCAAATATAAAAATAACATCAAAAATGACAGGAAGTAATAATCACTATTCCTTAATATCTCTACACATCAATGGACTCAATTCCCCAATAAAAAAAAGACAGTCTTTTCAACAAATGGTGCTGGTTCAACTGGAGGTCAACATGCAGAAGAATGTGAATTGATCCATCCTTATCTCCTTGTACTAAGCTCAATTCCAAATGGATCAAGGACCTACACATAAAGCCAGACACTCTGAAGCTAATAGAAAAGAATCTGGGGAAGACCCTTGAGGACGTCAGTACAGGGAGAAAGTTCCTGAACAGAACACCAATAGCGTATACTCTAAGATCAAGAATTGACAAATGGGACCTCATAAAATTACAAAGTTTCTGTAAGGCAAAGGACACCATCAAAAGGATAAATCGGCAACCAACAAATTGGGAAAAGATCTTGACCAACTCTACATCAGATAGAGGGTTAATATCCAATATATACAAAGAACTCAAGAAGTTAGACCCACAGAAAACCAAATAACCCTATTAAAAAATGGGGTACAGAGCTAAACAAAGAATTTTCACCTGAAGAACTTCAGATGGCTGAGAAGCATCTTAAAAAATGCTCAACTTCATTAGTCATTAGGGAAATGCAAATCCAAACAACCCTGAGATTTCACATTACACCAGTCAGAATGGCTAAGATTAAAAATTCAGGAGACATCAGGTGTTGGTGAGGATTTGGAGAAAGAGGAACACTCCTCCATTGCTGGTGGGGTTGCAAATTGGTACAACCACTCTAGAAATCAGTCTGGCGGTTCCTCAGAAAACTGGGCACGTCACTTCTGGAGGATACTGCTATACTACTCCTGGGCATATACCCAGAGGATTCCCCAGCAGGTAATAAGGATATGTGCTCCACTATGTTCATAGCAGTCCTATTTATAATAGTCAGAAGCTGGAAAGAACCCAGGTATCCTTCAATGGAAGAATGGATGCAAAAAAATGTGGTATATATACAATGGAGTACTATTCAGCCATTAGAAACAATGAATTCATAAAACTCTTAGACAAATGGATGGAGTAAAACAATCATGATTTGCACTCACTAATAAGTGGATATTAGCCTAGAAAATTGGAATACCCAAAACATAATCCACACATCAAATGAGGAACAAGAAGAACAGAGGAGTGGCCCCTGGTTCTGGAAAGACTCAGTGTAGCAGTATAGGGCGATACCAGAACAGGGAATTGGAAAGGGGTAGATGGGAGAACAGGGGGAGGGAAGAGGGCTTATGGGACTTTCGGGAGTGGGGGTCCAGAAAAGGGGAAATCATTTGAAATATAAATAAAAAAGATATCGAATAAAAAAAAAGAATGGCCATATTGGGAAAAAATAGTGATATTACATGCTGGTTAGGATGTGCAGAAAGGAGACCACTCCTCCATTGCTGGTGGGACTGCAAACTTGTACAACTACCTTAGAAATCAATTTGTCAGTTTCTCAGAAAATTGAGAACAGTTTCACCTATACCTGGGCTTATACTCAAAAGATGCTCCACTATACCACAAGGACACTTATCAACTATGTTCATATCAGCTTTATTCATAGTAGCCAGAAAATGCAAGCAACCTATATGTTCCTCAACTAAAGAATGGATAAAGAGAATGTGGTACATTTATACAATGGAATATTACTCAGCTATCAAAATCAATGACACCATAAAATTTGCAGGCAAATGGATGGAGCTAAAAAAAGAACATCCTGAGTGAGATAATCTAGACCCAGAAATACACACATGCTATTCTCACTTATCATGGGCAACAGTGCTACAATTCACAGACACAAAGAAGCTAAGCAAAAAGGAGGACCCAAGGGATGGGGGTGTTGCTTGAATCTCACTGAGTAGGAGAAGTAGACAAGACATCAAGGAGGAAGGTAACTGAGTAGAGGAGAAGAAAGGGGGAGCAGGAAGGATATATTTGGGGAAGGATGGAAGAAGAAACACTGGGAAAGACAACCGGAATCAGGGGGTGGGGGCATCTCTGGGACAAGCTAGAAAACTTATGACCCTCTTCTTCTCTTGCTCTTCTTCCCTTACTCTCTCCCACTCTTTCTACATTTCCTCCCCCCCCCACTTTCCACATGTCATGGCCAGACTCTCATCGTTGTCGTCCTCCTTCTCCTCCTTTTCCTCTTCCTCCTCCTCCTCTTCCTCCTCCTCCTCCTTCTCTCTCTCTCACTCTCTGTGTCTTTCTCTGACTCTACTACCCACTCAACTCCCCTCCCCATGCCCTAAATAGATTCTATTCTAAACTTTAAAGAGAAAGAAAGTAAAGCAAAGCAATGAAAAGAAAAGAAAAAGAAAAAAGAAAAGAAAAGAAAAAAGAAAACCTTTGACCACTGAAATTCCCAGGAATCCATAGGGATGACCCTAGCAAAGACTCCTAGCAGTGGGGGATATGGAACCTGAAACAGCCATCTCCAGTAACCAAAAAGACTTCCAATGTAGAATCCAGACAACAACCCAATCACAAAACTTTAGACCCACAATTTGTCCTGTCTATGAGAAGTTCAGTGGTAAAGATGGAGCAGAAATTAAGTGAAATAAAAACCAATGACTAGCCCAGCTTGAGGCCTATACTTGAGAGGAAGCCCACCCTTGACACAATGATATTTTTCTATACTTGCAGACAATAACCTAGCATAACTGTCATCATAAAGGCTTTACCCAGGAACTGATGGAAACAGATGGAGAAACCCACAGCCAAACATTTAGTAGACATCAGGGAATCCTATAGAATATGGGTAGGAAGAATAGAAGGAGCCAGGGGGATCAAGAACACCATAGGAAAACCTACAAAAACTACTAACCTAGACCCATAGGATCTCATAGAGACTGAATGCCAACCAGAAGGCATACATGGGATGGGTCTAGGACCTCTGCACATATATAACAATTGTGCAGCTGGGTCTTCATGTGGAACTCCTAAAGCAGAAAAAGGGGCTATCTCTGATTACATTGTCTGCCTTTGGATTGTTTTTCCCCAAACTGGACTGCCTTGCCTCAACTCAATAGAAGAAGATGTACCTAGTTTTACTGCAACTTGATATGCCAAGGCGGGTTAATATCTGTAGGAGACCTCCCATTTTCTGAGAAGGGGAGGGGAGAGGGAGAGAAGAGGGAGGAGCTTGGAGGGGAAGAGTGAGGGGAAGTTGCAATCGTGATGTAAATAAATAAATTAATTAAAATTTTAAAGTATAGGTATTTATAAAGAATTGTTAAGAGTATATGAAAAACTAAATATTTCTACATAAATTCAAAATTGGATAACTCTCTGATGGGTGAGACAGAGATCATTTTAACAAGGTTTTATATCCTGCCTTTCAATCTGTTTTGTTTTGGTTTTAGCCTTGGTAAGATGTTGCTTCGAATGTAAATATCAAAATAGTATAAACTATGAATTTTCCCAATACCTTGTTATAGATATTTACCAAACTACTTTTTGTACTAGCCTCTCCCATATAAACTAACACTCAAGATAGCCCCTCCCCCACCAGGAATGAGCATAGGTCAATCTAATCCAGGAAATTATTCAGTGGAGGCTTTTCTCTTAGAGGACTCTGGACTGTGTCAAGTTGACAAGTAAAGCTAGGACTGAGAATATGGGTTTGATAAATATAGCTAATATGAAATCAAATGAAGATAAACATTCAAAGGTACCAACCCAGGACTCTTTAGAGTAAAATGTATCTTTATAAAAAATATCCAGACACAAAATAACACCTGATGTTTATGGTTGCTTTGCATATCCAAATAAAAATGTCTAGTTTACTTTCTCAAGTAGAAATTTAGAAATTACGCAGCATAGTTAGTTTGCAAAAATCACCTAGTAAAATATTACACACACAAAGGTTGAAGTTTGAAGGAACTAATGCACATGCATAAAATATATAGGCGAATGAATTAGATGAGAACAAGTTTCTACATGGATGGTAATGCTTTTAGTAAGCCACAAATTAAGTGTTTCCCTTTCTTTTTTACCCTTTCTCTCACTAATTACAGAGATACTAGTCAGTTGTCTTTGAATCAGGCTGAATTTGGCTTGGACGTGCTTTTCTTGAAACTCTAACTGGTACATGGCAAGATCCTCTGTTACTTGACCTTCATGTCCGTAAAGCCTCAAGGAATCCAAGAATAATCCACTTCTGTCCTTAGCTTTAGTTTTTGCCAGACTCACCACTCCAAATAATACACCTTGTATATAAAATAACACTTGTTTATTTTCCTGGTCATAAACTTTCAATGCTTTATCAACCTTTTACAAATGCTATATTCCCAATTAAAATCTGAACAAAAAGAAAAAAAGAAACGGAAAGGGAAAAAAAGGAAAGGAAAGGCTCACAAGCCAGTCTGATGGAGGTGACATTTCAATTGATGTCCCCTCTTCCGAGGAATGTCACATTGACAACCATCTAACACCTCTTAATCATACCTTTCATTGCCTTCACACACCTCTCAATCACACCCCTTGTGGCCATCATGCACTTCTTTTATTTATTTTTATTTTTTTTTATTTCATTCGATATATTTTTTATTTACATTTCAAATGATGTCCCCTTTTCTGGTCCCCCATTCCCCAAAAGTCACATAAGCCCCCTTCCCTCCCCCTATTCTCCCACCCACCCCTTCCCACTTCCCTGTTCTGGTTTTGCCTTATACTGCTACACTGAGTCTTTCCAGAGCCAGGGGCCACTCCTCCATTCTTCTTGTACCTCATTTGATGTGTGGATTATGTTTTGGGTATTCCAGTTTTCTAGGTTAATATCCACTTATTAGTGAGTGCATACCATGTTTGATCTTTTGAGACTGAGTTACCTCACTTAGTATGATGCTCTCCAGCTCCATCCATTTCTTAATCCATCCCTTGTTATAAGTCAAGCACACTAATTTTTCTATCTTGTTCTACTTTTCTGAAATGATAAGTGTTGTGATTCAAGGCTTTGGAAATTTGGCATAGAATAGACTATTGTCCCATTATTGTATATCACACAGCCAGAAACAGCAATGTCTCACAGCTAAGATAAAGTTAAGATTATTGGGGAAACAGTCTCTGATATTTTCCTAGTTAAAGAGTGATTATAGAGAGTTCCCCTTTCCTTTTCTGGAATCTCTTTCCTTAGCGATGTTCTTCCTGATTCTGTTTCTAAGCTCTGAGAAGGGGCTCCTCAGGAGTCTTGGCCTAGGCTGTGAGCTACTACGAGGTAAAGTGCACCCAGTTGTTCAGCTTTCCTAACCTCATTGAAATCGTAGGGGAATATCTGAAGCTGGAGAAATATCTGCATTGGTGAGAATTATTCTTAGATTCATTGGTCCCTTATAACTTGTGGCAATTCTTTTGCCTCTGCCTTCCAAGTGTTGGGATTACAGGCATCTGTTGCCACACCTAGAATAGTATCTTTCCATGAGTGTTCATCTCCTTAGCAACCAGGGCCTCCCTAGCTGTACTTTACATGTTCTCCTTTTCTTACCAAGCTGTAGATTTTTCAAATCCTTCTCTTCTGCTTTTTGCTCAGGATTTTTGCTGTAAATTTGGCTAAATACCACCAGTAATACCCATTCTGTTGTCTGGATGTTTTGTGTCATTAATATTTCTTCTGCCTATTAATTAGTCCACCACCTTTAAGTTTAGTCCCCCACAAAGTGTGAGGACATGGACAAAATGCATTCAAATCCTTCCTTCAAACCAATTCCCAAAAGTTTTCCACATTTTCAGATATAGTAAAAGCAAAGCCAATTTGAAGTGGACTTGGCCTGATGCTGCTTGTATTTTAATGTTAGTTTTGGCACCCAAAACTACTTACACATGTGTCTGCACATAAGACACTGAAGGACCCTGCCCCCAGTTGGTTCCAGTTGGTAAATAAAGATGCTAGCAGCCAGTGGTTGGGTGGAGCACAGAAAGGTGTGACTTTTAGGATTCCTGGAACCAAGCTGTGAAAGAGAGGAGGATGAGATGGCTGAAATGTAGAATAAATGGAAAGCAGCCCTTGGAGGGGAAGGGGATGCCCAAAAGGTAACAGCAACAAAGATAAAATGGATATTTGAAGAGTGTTAATTCAGGTATACTGGAGGGGAGTTTGAGGAGGTTTAAAAGTACTCAGCCATTGAACCAATAAAGGCATATTGAAAGTAACTGGTGTGTGTGTGTGTGTGTGTTTCAATCAGAGAGCTGGACAGTGCCGAGACTTGCTTTTGCACAACCCTCCGGGTTAATCAGCAGATTAACTAATTCACCACTACACCCATTCCACTTTCTATTAGTTAGATTTCCACAACTATATCAATTACATGAGGTAATCAACTTGCAAAGAGAAAAGGTTTATTTTTACTTAGTTTTAGGGATTTCAGTCCATGCTTTAGGCCTATATAGGAAACTGAACAAGAGCATGCAGTAAAACCTATTTACTTCATGACCAGGACAGCAAAAGACAGAGTGGGAAAAAGAGCAGGGCCCTAGAATCCACTTGAAGGACAAGCCTACAAATGCACAAAGATTGTACAATAGCCTTTACCTCTTAACGTTTTCATCACCTCCTATGGTGGTTTGAGTGAGACTAGGCCCAATAAGTTCATATGTTTGAATACTTGATTCTTATTTAGTGGACTTGCTTGAGAAGGATTAGAAGGTAAGGGTTTTTTGGAAGGGTGATGTCACTGGAAGTGAACTTTGAAGTTTCAATAGATTTATGACCCTCGCAGTATGTTCTCTGTGCTCCTGGTTTAGAGCTGAGTGTGTGCTGCTCTAATGTTATGCCTGCCTGCCTGTGTTTGCTCCCTGCCATGATGGTAATGGACACCTATTCCTCTGGAACTGTAATCTCCAATTTCCTTTTATAAATCGCATAGGTAGTGATGATTTACCACAGCAATACAAAAGTAAGTAAATCACTTCTCAAAGTGTCAAGATGGCAGTCATACTTCTATCAATCAACACATGAATCTACCATTTGAAATGTAAATAAAGCAAATATCTAATAAAAAATTTATATTAAAAAAAAATTCTGAGCAGCAGTTACAGAGTGGAAAGAGTGAGTTGGCCGTGTCTGGCTCCTACTCTCACAACTTTTGCAGTACAATGAGCTTCTTAGAGACAGCATCGGGACAAGTGAGAACCAGACAGGCACTGGGCAACTCTGTGCCTCCTGGAGGAAAATCAACTAAACAGGGACAAAGGAGATCCTAAGAAGCCAAGGGGGAAAATGTCCTCATATGCATTCTTTGTGCAAACCTGCGAGGAGGGGCACAAGAAGCACCCAGATGCTTCTGCCAACTCCTCAGAGTTCTCCAAGAAGTACTGAGAGAGGTGGAAGATCTCTGCTAAAGAAAAGTGGAAATTTGAAGATATGGCAAAGACTGGCAAAGCTCGTTATGAAAGACAAATGAAAACCTACATCCCCCCCAAAAGGGGAGACCAAAAAGAAGTTCAAGGACTGCAATGCACCCAAAAGGCCTCCTTCTGCCTCCTTCTTATTCTATTCTGAGTACTGCCCAACAATCAAAAGTGAGCATCCTGCCTTATCCATTGGTGATGTTGCAAAGAAACTAGGAGAAATGTAGAACAACATAGCAGCAGATGACAAGCAGCCCTATGAGAAGAAGACTGCCAAGCATAAGGAGAATATTGCTGCCCACAGAGCTAAAGGAAAACCTGATGCAATGAAAGAGGGGGTGGTCAAGGCTGAAAAGAGCATGAAAAAGAAGGAAGAGGAAGATGGAGGAGGATGAAGAGGATGAGGAAGAGGAGAAAAGAAGAGGAAGACCAAGATGAAGAAGATGATGATGAATAAGTTGGTTCTAGCACAGTTGTTTTTCTTGTCTATAAAGCATTTGACAGCCCCCCCCCATATACAACTCATTCCTTTTAAAGAAAAAAATTGAAATGTAAGGCTGTGTAATGTTTGTTTTTAAACTCTATAATGTCTTTTTTGTTTGTTTCTTGTTTGTATAGTTTACACAATATCAAATGTGTCTTTAGATAGCCCTGTCCTGGTGGTACTTTCAATAGCCACTAACATTGCCTGGTACAGTTTGGGGGTTGTAAATTGGCATGGAAATTTAAAGCAGGTTCTTGTTGGTGCACAGCACAAATTAGTTTATATATGGAGACAGCAGTTTGGTTTTTTGGGGTTTTTTGGGGGGAGGGCGGATATGTTTTTCAACTTCAGTTGTCTCTAATTCAGCTTATACAAAGATAATTGTTCTGTTGCCTAAGTACCACTCTGTAAATGCAAAAAGAAAAATGTTGTGGCTGTTTTATCGACATTCTGAATGCTTCTAAGTAAATACAATTTTTTATTGAAAAAAGGAATCTGAGCAGCAATGATCTACTACTAGGAACACCTGATTTAATCTTTCTATTCAGTGATAAAACAAATCTAAAATCCAAAATGCATTGATTCTGTAATCAATTTTCCATTTTAAACTATGAATTAAATCATAGTATATTAAATATTAGTATTTTACATATCTCTAATGAAAGAGGTAGTAACTAAGATAAAGTTAGAATTATTTACCGAGAGAACCAGTAGTAATAATAAACCTATAAATAAGTATCTTCTTATTTATTGAATATAATCTTCATTTACATTTCTTTTTTATTCGATATATTTTTAATTTACAATTCAAATGATTTCCGCTTTTCTGGCCCCCCACTCCCCGAAAGTCCCATAGGCCCCTTTCACTCCCCCTTTTCTCCCACCTACCCATTCCCACTTCCCTGTTCTGGTTTTGTCCTATACTGCTACACTGAGTCTTTCCAGAACAAGGAGCCACTCCTCCGTTCTCCTTGTACCTCATTTGATGTGTGGATTATGTTTTGGGTATTCCAGTTTTCTAGGTTAATATTCACTTATTAGTGAGTGCATACCATGATTGATCTTTTGAGACTGTGTTACCTAACTTACCATGATGTTCTCCAGCTCCATCCACTTGCCTAAGAATTTCATGAATTATTTCTAATGGCTGAATAGTACTCCATTGTGTAGATATACCACATTTTTTGCATCCATTCTTCCATTGAGGGACACCTGGGTTCTTTTCAGCTTCTGGCTATTATAAATAGGGCTGCTATGAACATAGTAGAGCATGTATCCTTATTACTTGCTGGGGAATCCTCTGGGTATATAGCAGGATCCTCTGGAAGTGACATGCCCAGTTGTCTGAGGAACCGCCAGACTGATTTCCAGAGTGGTTGTACCAATTTGCAACCCCACCAGCAGTGGAGGAGTGTTCCTCTTTCTCCACCACCTCTCCTCACCAACACCTGCTGTCTCCTGAATTTTTAATCTTAGCCATTCTGACTGGTGTAAGGTGAAATCTCAGGGTTGTTTTGATTTGCATTTCCCTAATGACTAATGAAGTTGAGCATTTTTTAAGATGCTTCTCCACCATCCAGAATTCTTCAGGTAATAATTCTTTGTTTAACTCTGTACCCCATTTTTAATAGGATTATTTGGTTTTCTGGGGTCTAACTTCTTGAGTTCTTTGTATATATTGGATATTAGCCCTCTATCTGATGTAGGGTTAGTCAAGATCTTTTCCCAATTTGTTGGTTGCCGATTTGTTCTTTTGATGGTGTCCTTTGCCTTACAGAAACTTTGTAATTTTATGAGGTCCCATTTGTCAATTCTTGATCTTAGAGCATACACTATTGGTGTTCTGTTCAGAAACTCTCTCACTGTACCGATGTCCTCAAGGGTCTTCCCCAGTTTCTTTTCTATTAGCTTCAGAGTGTCTGGCTTTATGTGGAGGTCCTTGATCCATTTGGATTTGAGCTTAGTACAAGGAGACAAGGATGGATCAATTTGCATTCTTCTGCATTCTGACCTCCAGTTGAACCAGCACCATTTGTTGAAAAGGCTATCTTTTTTCCATTGGATGTTTTCAGCCCCTTTGTTGAGGATCAAGTGGCCATAGGAGTGTGGGTTCATTTCTGGATCTTCAATCCCGTTCCATTGATCCGCCTGCCTGTCACTGTACCAATACCATGCAGTTTTTAACACTATTGCTCTGTAGTATTGCTTGAGGTCAGGGATACTGATTCCCCCAGAATTTCTTTTGTTGTTGAGAATAGTTTTAGCTATCCTGGGTTTTTGTTATTCCAGATGAATTTGAGAATTGCTCTTTCTAACTCTGTGAAGAATTGAGTTGGGATTTTAATGGGTATTCCATTGAATCTGTATATTGCTTTTGGCAAAATGGCAATTTTAACTTTATTTATCCTGCTGATCCATGAGCATGGGAGGTTTTTCCAATTTTTGAAGACTTCTTCCATTTCCTTCTTCAGAGTCTTGAAGTTCTTGTCATACAGATCTTTCACATGTTTGGTAAGAGTCACCCCAAGATACTTTATACTGTTTGTGGCTATTGTGAAGGGGGTCATTTCCCTAATTTCTTTCTCAGCCTGCTTATCCTTTGTGTATAGGAAGGCCACTGATTTGCTTGAGTTGATTTTATAACCTGCCACTTTGCTGAAGTTGTTTATCAGCTATAGGAGTTCTCTAGTGGAGTTTTTTGGATCACTTAGTTAGACTATCATGTCATCTGCAAATAATGATAGTTTGAGTTCTTCCTTTCCAATTTGTATCCCTTTGACCTCCTTATGTTGTCGAATTGCCCGAGCTAGTACCTCAAGTACAATATTGAAAAGATAAGGAAAAAGGGGGCAGCCCTGTCTAGTCCCTGATTTTAGAGGGATTGCTTCAAGTTTCTCTCCGTTTAGTTTGATGCTAGCTACCGGTTTGCTGTATATTGCTTTAACGATGTTTAGGTACGGGCCTTGAATTCCTGTTCTTTCCAAGACTTTAAGCATGAAAGGATGCTGAATTTTGTCAAATGCTTTTTCAGCATCCAATGAAATGACCATGTGGTTTTTTTCTTTGAGTTTGTCTATGTAGTGGATTGCATTGATGGATTTCCGTATATTGAACCAACCCTGCATCCCTGGGATAAAGCCTACTTGATCATGGTGGATGATCGTTTTGATGTGTTCTTGGATTCGGTTGGCAAGAATTTTATTGAGTATTTTTGCATCGATGTTCATAAGGGAGATTGGTCTGAAGTTTTCTTTCTTTGTTGGATCTTTGTGTGGTTTTGGTATCAGCATGATTGTGGCTTCGTAGAAGGAATTAAGTAGGGTTCCTTCTGTTTATATTTTGTGGAATAGTTTGAAGAGTATTGGTGTTAGGTCTTCTTTGAAGTTCTGATAGAATTCTGCACTGAAACCATCTGGTCCTGTGCTTTTTTTGGTTGGAAGACTTTCTATGAGCCCTTCTATTTCTTTAGGGGTTATGGGACTGTTTAGATGATCTATTTGGTCCTGATTTAATTTTGGTATTTGGTATCTGTCTAGGAAATTGCCCATTTCCTCCAGATTCTCCAGTTGTGTTGAGTATAGGCTTTTGTAGTAGGATCTGATGATTTTTTTGAATTTCCTCAGTTTCTGTTGTAATATCTCCCTTTTCATTTCTAATTTTGTTGATTTGGATACTTTCTCTGTGCCCTTTGGTCAGTCTGGCTAAGGGTTTATCTATCTTGTTGATTTTCTCAAAGAACCAGCTCCTGGACTCGTTGATTCTTTGTATGGTTCTCTTTGTTTCCACTTGATTGATTTCAGCCCTGAGTTTGATGATTTCCTGTCTTCTACTCCTCCTGGGTGAAATAGCTTCTTTTTGTTCCAGGGCTTTCAGGTGTGTCACTAAGCTGTTAGTATATGCTCTCTCCATTTTCTTTTTGGAGGCACTCAGGGCTATGAGTTTTCCTCTTAGCACTGCTTTCATTGTGTCCCAAAGATTTGGATATGTTGTGCCTTCATTTTCATTAAATTCTAAAAAGTCTCTGATTTCTTTCTTTATTTCTTCTTTGACCAAGCTGTCATTGAGTAGAGTATTGTTCAGCCTCCATGTGTATGTGGGCTTTCTGTTGTTTTTGTTGCTATTGAAAACCACTCTTACACCATAGTGATCTGATAGGAGGCATGGGATTAGTTCCATCTTCTTGTATTTGTTGAGGTCTTTCATGTGACCAATTATATGTTCGATTTTGGAGAAGGTACCATGAGGTGCTGAGAAAAAGGTATATTTTTTGCTTTAGGGTGAAATGTTCTATAAATATCCGTCAAATCCAATTGGTCTAAAGCTTCAATTAGTTTTACTGTGTCCCTGTTTAGTTTCTGTTTTCCTGATGGGTCCATTGAGGAGAGTGGAGTGTTGAAGTCCCCCACAATTATTGTGTTAGGTGCAATGTGTGCTTTGAGCTTTAGTAAAGTTTCTTTTACGAATGAGGGTGCCCTTGTATTTGGAGCATAGATGTTCAGAATTGAAAGTTCTTCTTGGTGGATTTTTCCTTTGACCAGCAAGAAGTGTCCCTCAGGGTCTCTTTTGATGACTTTAGGTTGAAAGTCGATTTTATCTGATATTAGAATGGCTACTCCTGCTCGTTTCATGAGACCATTGACTTGTAAAATTGTCTTCCAGCCTTTTACTCTAAGGTAGTTTTTGTCTTTGACATTTAGGGGTGTTTCCTATATGCAGCAAAATGTAGGGTCCTGTTTCCTTATCCAGTCTGTTAGTCTATGTCTTTTTATTGGGGAATTGAGTCCATTGATGTTAAGAGATATTAAGGAGTAGAGATTATTACTTCCTGTCATTTTTGATTTTATTTTTATATTTGAGTGATTATCTTCTTTTGGGTTTGATGAAGGAAGGTTACTATCTTACTTTTTCCAGGGTGTAGTTTCCCTCCTTGTATTTGACTTTTCCTCCTATTATTCTTTGTAGAGCTGTGTTTGTGGAAAGATATTGTGTAAATTTGGTTTTGTCATGGAATGTCTTGGTTTCTCCATCTATTGTGATTGAGAGTTTTTCTGGGTATAGTAGTCTTGGCTGACATTTGTGTTCTCTTAGAGTCTGCATGAGATCTGCCCAGGATCTTCTAGCTTTCATGGTCTCTGGTGAGAAAGAAGTCTGGTGTGATTCTGATAGGTCTTCCTTTATATGTTACTTGGCCTTTTTCTCTTACTGCCTTTAATATTCTTTCGTTGTTTAGTGCATTTGGGGTTTTAATTATTATGTGGCGAGAGGTGTTTCTGCTCAGATCCAGTCTGTTTGGAGTTCTGTAGGCTTCTTGTATATTCATAGGCATCTCTCTCTTTAAGTTGGGAAAGTTTTCTTCCATAATTTTGTTAAAGATATTTGCTGGCCCTTTCAGTTGTAAATCTTTACTCTCATCTATACCTATAATCCTTAGGTTTGGTCTTCTCATTGTATTCTGGATTTCCTGGATGTTCTGGGATACAAGCTTTTTGCATTTTGCATTTTCTTTGACTGTTGAGTCAATGGTTTCTATGGTATCTTTGGCATCTGAAATTCTTTCTTCCATCTCTTGTATTCTGTTGTTTATATTTGCATCTATGGCCCCTGATTTCTTCTCAAGGTTTTCTATCTCCAAAGTTGTCTCC
Source organism: Apodemus sylvaticus (assembly GCF_947179515.1). NCBI lineage: Eukaryota > Metazoa > Chordata > Mammalia > Rodentia > Muridae > Apodemus > Apodemus sylvaticus. Next base: position 64,897,672 of record NC_067473.1, on the reverse strand, counting down.
CTTTGTGATTTCTTAGTTGTTTCTACTTCTGTTTTTAGATCCAGGATGGTTTTGCTCAGTTCCATCATTTGTTTGTTTGTGTTTTCCTGTAATTCTTTAAGAGATTTTTGTGTTTCCTCTTTCATGACTTCTGCCTCTTGACTCAAGTTCTCCTGCATTTCTTTAAGGTTTTTTTTGTGTGTGTGTGTTTCTTCTTTATTGGCTTCTATCTCTTGAGCCTTATTCTCCTGCATTTCTTTAAGTGGTTTTTCTGTTTGCATTATACGGGTTTCTAGCTTATTCATGTTCCCCTGTATTTCTTTAAGAGATTCATTTATGTCCTTTTTGTGTTCTTCTAGCAGCATCATGATCAGTGATTTTAAATCCAAATCTTGTTTCTCTGGTGTGTTGGCATAACCAGGACTTGCTGATGTTGGAGAGTTTGGTTCAGATGCTGCCATATTGCCTAGATTTCTGTTAGTAGAATTCTTGCGTTTGCCCTTTGCCATCTTGTTCTCTGGAATTAGTTGGTCTTGTCCCTGGCTGGTGTTTGGGCCTCCTGAGGGGCTCTGGGGCTATTACTGCAACACTATATGGCTGGGTTACCCCTGTAGCTGATTGCTGATGTGCTCTCTTCCTCTTGGGTGCCCTTGTAGCACTAGTGTGCTTTGCCCCAGATTGTGTCTGTGAACCAGATGGAGCCCGTTTGCACCTTCAGGGAGTGCTGATGGTGTATGCTGCCAGGACCTTTTCCGCCTGCTGATCACTCTGCTGGGCAGCCGATCTCCCAACCGGGTTGGTGCACACAAGGCTAGTCTGGCTGCTCAGGCCCTGGGTCCAGGTAGAAGCCTGGGAGGCCAAGGTCCGAACAAAGTTCCCCTAGGGCTATGACTGTTAATTGGGTCTGCCAGGTGACCAGGATGGCGGGCGTATGTGCTCGCGCTCCCCGAAAGTGGCGGGAGAATCTGCTGGGTAACAACCTCCTGGGCGGGTTGACACACAGATGGCCCATCAAGCCGCCCAGTTCTTGGGGTCAGTCCAGGGCCTGTTGGGGCCTAGACCCCCGCTTTGTTAGCCTCAGGCTATACCTGTTATGGCTTTGCCTGCTAGAGCTCTCTGGCGTCCTGTAGGCAAAATGGCGGCGCATGCGCCGGCGCGGGCAAACAAAACTTCCTGGCTGGGTTGGCACCCCGATGGCCCCCCGAACAGCCCAGGGCCTGGGTGCAGGCCAACGCCCGTCGGGCTTAGACCCCCACGATGTTGGCCTCGGGTTTGTCTGTGTACCTCAGTCTGTCCGATCTCTCTAGAGTCCGAAACCAAGATGGAGGCGAGTCTCTCGTGACTGGCGGGAAGCAGAGTTCCGATGTGGCTTCTGTGCGGTGAAAGGCACTGTAAATCCGCAGGTGCTTGCAGCCCGGCTGGCCAGCGAAGGTCAGTGGTCGTGGGTGCAGGGCCTAACTGGACCCTGTGTCGCCTTGGTTCCACTGCTGATGGCCCTTCAGCTGGACCAGCCACTGCTGCACTGCCGCCACCACCACCGCCGCCACTCTCTCCTCTCCTTATCTTTTCAATATTGTACTTGAGGTACTAGCTTGGGCAATTCGACAACATAAGGAAGTCAAAGGGATACAAATTGGAAAGGAAGAAGTCAAACTATCATTATTATTTAAAATTGGTTTTGCTTGTGTGTCTAAGCTTGTATCTTCCACAGAGAATGCACTGTACAATTTTCTCTTGGAAGAATATGTGCGAATACCACATTTTAAGGAAATACAGAGTTGCAGAGTAAAGACAACCATGAATGTTTTAGAAATACTTAATGTGGACATGAAGAAATCCCTCATTTTGAGAAATTATCTTGTTTTTCCTAAACAAAACGTTGTAACTCTGTGTGCTTTGGTGTTGTGTGTATGTCTAAGCGTGTATCTTCCACAGAGAATGCACTGGACAGTTTTCTTTCTGAACTATATGTGCGAATACAACATTTTAAGGAAATAGAGTGTTGCAGAATAAAGACGACCACGAATGTATTAGAAATACTTAATCACGAGTAGAAAAAATCCCGCATTGTGTGAAATTATCGTGTTTTTCCCAAACAACACATTGTAACTCTATGTACTTTGGTGTTGTGTGTATGTCTAAGCGTTTATCTTCCACAGAGAATGCACTGTATTGTTTTGTCTCGGAATAATATGTGCAAATACCACATTTTAAGGAAATACCGGGTTGCAGAGAAAAGACAACCACAAATGTTTTAGAAATACTTAATCTGGACAAGAAGAAAACCCTCCTTTTGCAAAATTATCTTGTTTTCCTAAACAACACGTTGTAACACTATGTGCTTTGGTGTTGCCTGTATGTCTAAGCATGTATTTTCCACAGAGAATGCACTGTACAGTTTTTTCTCAGAAGAATATGTGCAAATAGGATATTTTAAGGAAATACAGTGTTGCAGAGTAAAGACAACCACGAATGTATTAGAAATACGTAATCTGGCTTAGACCCCCGCAATGTTGGCCTGGGGTTATGTTTGCATACCTCAGGCTGTCTGATCTCTCTGGAGTCCGAGAACCAAGATGGAGGCAAGTCTCTTGTAACTGACTGGCGGGAGGCAGATTTCTGATGTGGCTTCTGTGGGGTGAAAGGCACTGTAAATCTGCCACCGCTTGCAGCCCGACTGGCCAGCGATGGTCAGTGGTAGTGGGCGCAGGGCCTGCCTGGACCATGTCACCTTGGTTCCATTGATGATTGCCCTTCCGCTGGACGAGTGGACTAGCCGCTGCTGCTGTTGCTGCTGCTGCCACAGCCCCTTCGTTTACATTTCAAATGGTAAAACCTTTCCCAGTTCCACCCCCCACCCCAGTCCCTGAAAACCCCCAACACCTCCTCCCACCCCCTTCCTCCAAGTATATGCCCCTCCACCAGACCTACTCCCACCTCCCACCTCCCACCTCGATTTCCCTTTGTTGGAGCATCTATTGAGCCTTTCTGCCAGGGACTTGCCATGGCCACACCAGACTGGAATGCAGAGTAGCACCTTGCCCGCCTACCTTCCAAGAAGCTGCTTCTTACAGTAGATAGGAACAGAGAACTTCACAACTAAACAACGGGCACAGACTGAGAGACCTTGAAGTACTCAGGCCTAAATGGAAATTTTTCATCAAATCCCTCTCTCCAAACCTCAGGAAGCCTGCAAAAGAGAAGGGGAAAGATTGGAAGACCGACAAGGGATGAATGACCCCAGGGAAACAGCATTTTCCAAAGACAATAGGACTGATGTACATATGAACTCAAAGAGACTACAGCAGTGCGCACAAAACCTGCCAAGGTTCCAGAGATGGGCTCCCACTTCTAACCAAGGAGCTCTTTACAATTGATAACCATTGGTCAAAATAAATAAATAAATAAATAAATAAATAAATAAATAAAAATAAAAAGGTTTTCTCCAATGAAGCTTTACTGGGTGTATTAATCACAGCTTAGGGTAGACCCCATGCTCAGAAGTAATTGGCCAACAGAAAACACACTCAATGATATTTTTATAGACATTTTGTCTCCTTTTTTTGTATGTTTTCTTTGGTCTTAGTAGACTTTTGTTTTTGAAGTTGGATGGGTAGGGGGTAGATAGGATCTGGGAGGAACTAGGAAAGAAAAACATGATCAAGATATATTGTATGAAAATATTTTCCAATTAAGAAAAAAGAAAGGGGCTGGAGAGATGGCTCAGTGGTTAAGAGCACTGACTGCTCTTCCGAAGGTCCGAGTTCAAATCCCAGCAACCACATGGTGGCTCACAGATTCACCTCACACCAGTCAGAATGGCTAAGATTAAATACTCAGGAGACAGCAGGTGTTGGCGAGGACGTGAAGAAAGAGGAACACTCCTCCATTGCTGGTGGGAATGCAAGTTGGTACAACCACTCTGGAAATCAGTCTGGCGGTTCCTCAGAAAACTGGGCATGACACTTCTGGAGGACCCTGCTCTACCACTCCTGGGCATATACGCAGAGGATTCCCTGGCATGCAATAAGGACACATGCTCCACTATGTTCACAGCAGCCTTATTTGTTATAGCCAGAAGCTGGAAAGAACCCAGATGTCCCTCAATGGACGAATGGACACAGAGAATGTGGTATATTTGCACAATGGAATACTACTCAGCAATTAAAAACAATGAATTCATAAAGTTCTTAGGCAAATGATTGGAACTGGAAAATATCATCCTAAGTGAGGTAATACACTCACAAAAGAATATACATGGAATGCAGTCACTGATAAGTGGATATTAGCCCAGAAGCTATAAATACCCAAGACACAATTCAGATATCAAATGATTCCCAAGAAGAAGGAAGGAGAGGTCCCTGGCCCTGGAAAGGCTTAATCCAGCATTGTAGGGGAGTACCAGGACAGAGAAGAAGAAGGGGGTTGATTGGGGAACGGGCAGAGGGACGAGGGCTTATGGGACTTATGGGGAGGGGGGAACCGGGAAAGGGAAAATCATTTGGAATGTAAACAAAGACTATAGAAAATAAAATAAAATAGTAATTTCCATGATAATCTTTAATTTTAACATGTTTTCTATATATTTCTATATATTTCTACAATTTTATAAAAATATTTTCCATGTAAATCTTCAAGTTTATCAGAAAATTTTATAATTCCACTTTCAATCAACTTAGGAATACTTTTATGCCTACCATTATTATATCTATATAAAATTTTCCATGATAATCTTCAATTCTCACATGTTTTACTACATTTTTCTACAATTTTATCAGAAATATTTTCCACATAAATCTTCAATTCTATCATAAAATGTTTCTATCCCATATTTCAATTAATTTAGCAATGTTTTACATGTCTACCACTTTACTCCTTAATTTTCCATGAAAAATTTCAATTTTAACGTGTTTATCTGAAATATTTTTCATGTAAATTTTTAATTTTATCATAAAGTGTTTTTACTTCCCCTTAAAAAGAAAAAGAAAAAAAGAAGAAGGGCTGGAGAGATGACTCAGTGGTTAAGAGCACTCACTGCTCTTCCAAAGGTTCTGAGTTTCAGCAACCACATGGTGGCTCACAGCCATCTGTAATGAAATCAGATGCCCTCTTCTGATGTATCTGAAGACAGCTACAGCGTACTTATAAATAAAAAAGTAAATAATGATAATAAATCAAAAAAGAAAGAAAGCAGAGAAGAGAGGAGAAAAGGGAACAGGGCAGAAACTCAGGCACTCATAGAGGGAGAGAATACTTAGGTCTGTGTCTAGGAGTCATTACATGTTCAAGGAATGCAAGCTGTTGGAGTTGCTGCTCTTTTTTTTTTTTTTTTTTTTTTTTTTTTTTTTTTGAGAGTATTGCTTCCTAATATCAAATATTGACTTTGGTCATGTAGTTAGCTGGAAAATCATTTCATTACTTCGTTATGTATAGGTCACTTAAAGGGGTCTGTTTTCTGAATTATCAACACATTAAATCTTAGATTTAATGTCATCTAGAATGCACCCCATTTTCCAAAGATAATTAACTGTTTCATGTGAGCTTTCATTTCATATTCTCAGCTCAGTTATGCTGAGCAGGTCCAAAAAAGGCCCAGCTGGTGATGATATCTGAGTGATGAAATAGTGGCAGATGTAACAAAGATGGGAGGGGCTAAGGGGTGCATTGAGTGGCCATTAGGAGGTTCAGAGCAAACCATTAAGGGCATGCTCTCCCTGAGCCAAGGTAGAGAATCCTGTTCCTCACTGCTCTGTACTCAGAAATTCTGCAAGAAAGGTAAATCTTGAGCCTGGAGCTCCTCTTTCCAAACAGTTGAACTAGCTACATAGTTCGTAAAGCTTTTAGGAGAGTAGCATATAGGATGGCTTGGACTGAGTTCATCAAATCAAGCTTCTTTCCCTTTGTTTGAAAAGTCCCAATAGAAGCATAGTCTCCTCTTTCTCAGTATTCCTATCTGGAGTTTTCTCCACCTGCTGCTTTTACCTAGAGCCCTTACGTAGCCAAATCCTCTGGTAGACATCCCTCTGGAGACAAGTGGACAGAAGATCCCAGCCTCTGCTGATCTTTCAACACCTTGCAAGGAAAGAGCTGGACCATCATGAAACTTATCATCTATTTCACCATCCTAGCTGGTATGTATTTAAGACTTTGTACCCTGTTCATTAAAGTGTGGGTTCATGTAGAACATAGTGAGGTGAAATGAGTGGGTTGATGGGTTGCAGACCTATGCATATCTACTGATAGGAGTAGAATCTGGGTCTCCTCACTTAGACCCAGTCCAATGGCTGAACACAACAGTACACCCTAAGCATTAAGCTATTAGACAGATTATGGCACATACCTGCCCTGGAGAACCCTCAACAATGAGAACTCCCCACTGTTTATTGTGAAATATGAGCCTCATTGCCTTCTGGAAAGGTGCTAATGTAGTCACAGGAACAGAAGGCCCAGTTTGATTTCTGATCTCTCCTCTGTACCACAACTTGAAACCCAGGAAATGGTAAAGGCAGGAACAAGACTTAATTTGATGGTTTCTACTTCTTCAGTCTCTGTTTCCATGAAGTTTGGACTGAAGAATTTTCTAACACCCCATGTCACATGCTACCTGGGTTGACATTGGGCAAGCTAACTAGACCAGCACATAATATAAAGCTCAATTTTTTTTGCCTTTATTAGTAATCTATCTTCTCTGCTTTGAAGTTTTTAAGTATGGTTACACTTACAAGTAGGGGTTCAGTAGGTTACACAGGGGTGAGGCATAGGCCCAGATGTGGACAGGTCAGCAGAAGTACCAGTAAGAACATAGAAGAGAGCCCTAGACTCAGCCTACCTCTCTCTTATACCTCACTGCTTTTTTTTTTACTTTTTTAAATTTTTAAATCAAGTGTAACTAATACTATTTTTGATGTGTTCTACTTGCTTCTGTGGTATTTTATTTCAATGTCTAACATTACATATTTGATATTTATGCTTCCAATGTTTACTATTATGTATTACTAAAATGACTATACTTATTAACATCTTTGCCTACATCTGATTATATCTTTAAAATGGGTTCCTATTGATGGAATTCTTCTACAACACTTATGAACTAGTTACAGCTCTTCATGCCCATTTCTAAATTGCTTTCCAAGGAAGTAAAATCAATTTATAAGCAGTGATGATATATTTTATATACCTTTTCTTACAATGAATATTACCAATATTGTTATTATTTTGTCTTAAATTGTGTCATTTTAATTTACATCTTTATTAGAAAAGAATACTTCCCCAGTCAATTGAATACTCCCTTAAAATCATGCATACTCCTTTTCTGCTGGGAAGATGAGAATGTTTCATTTACTCTGATATTTATATGATATTGTTTTCTCAGGAACAACTTTATTCACTCACTCATATGTGCAGAAAGAGGACCATGCACCTTACTTAGCATACCTCAAGTCTAACTTCAACCCCTGTGTGGGTGTCCTCATCAAGGCCAGCTGGGTGCTGGCCCCATCTCACTGCTATTTACCGTAAGTACTGAGCATCCTCTCCCCAAATGGGTTCTCCTCATCCTAGATCAGTGATTCTCTATCGGGGACAACCTTCCCCTGGAATATGTTTAGAAAGGTCTGAAGGTATTTTGGATTTTCACAAACAGGACTAGTGCTACTAGCATCTAGTGGGAAGCACCCTAGAAAGATGCTGTGAATTTCTGTAGATGTCTCCACCTCATCTTCTGTTGAAGGACTATTTTGTACTATACCTCCCCTGCTGCCCCATCAGCTTTCAAGGTTTTTGCCCCCTGGAAATGTGATTACATCTGATCAAGTAGGGGTTCAGTAGGTAACTCAAATTTATAAGCTGAATAAATTGAAAAGAGATGTCCTTTAAAGGAACTAATAGTAAAGAGATTGTTCCATGTCCCATAAGAGAAATATTGAGCAAATACAGTGACCATCCTTATCCTAAAAGAATGGTCTTAATAGAATAGGAGCAGTCCCTGTATAAAAATGCTATGCAATAGGAACTGTAACTTTTGCCAAAAGACATTTTTAAAAAAAAATCTATGGCAGTACCTCCTGGAAAAGGTCTGGGAAGATAAATACTCCAAGATCACCCTTTTCCCTCCAAATACTTTCTTGAACTTCCTATTGATTAGAAAACCAGAAAAGAAAGCTCATTGGTTTAAATCACATCACCTTCCAAATCTTCAAAAAAAGGGAGGAAGGGAAAGGGAGTTGTTGGTGGCCTTGTTAGCCAACACTCTTGTCATTTTATTCTCATGTATCCACTAGAATGGAAATTACCCACTTGGATAAATGAGGCCCAAAGAGGGTTGAATACTAACTTTGACTTTTACATACATTATTTTCCTCTTCAATGCACTCTATTCAAAAACAGTAGATAACGACTCTACTGTTTACTCAGACCACAAGTAAATCACCACTGTGTGTGTCCAGCACATCATTTGTAAAATGAGAATTAGCATAAGATCCACCACACAAAATTATTGTAAGTAAAAGGTAACTCAGATACAGTTCTTGTTACAGTATCTTGCACAGTGTATCATCTAATATCCAAAATGGTGGTGATGATGGTGGTGAGTGGTGGTGGTGATGATGGTGATGGTGATGATGATGATGATGATGATGGTGAGTGATAGTGGTGAGTGATGATGATGGTGAGTGATGATGGTGGTGACTGATCATGATGTCAATGATGATAGTTGTTGCCGCCAGCGGCCACATACGAACCAGAATACCTGGAAGAGAATTCTGAGGTTAACGGGAAGGGGGCGAAAGAGAAATGAGTCAAGAGGACAGTTGCCCATAGAGACTGACTTTACTATCATTTAGCCAATATTTATAATCTTTGGAAAAACCACCCTGCCCCCCAAATGGCCACGAGTTCGTTGGATCTTCTTCTCAGCGGGTTGTCTGCTTTCAGTCATGCAGTTTTCTGCTGGTCTCTGGGTGGAGCTGCGCTGAGGCGGCCTTGGTAGTTAAGGTGAAATCGGCTGTATTGTTCCCAACAGAACAAGGGCCGGAGATAACGCCAGGGGAAGGGTGGAGGCTGTAGGCCAGGAATGCCGCAGCTTGAATAGGCCGGAGATAGCGCCAGGGGAAGAGTGGGGGTTGCCAGCCAGGAGGGTCACAGCTAAATGCTGTGGGGGGAAGGGACAGATAGTGAGTGATGATGATGGTGGTAAGTTATGATGATGGTGAGTGATGATGATGGTGAGTGATGATGATGGTGAGTGATGATGATGGTGAGTGATGATGGTAGTAAGTGATGATGATGATGGTGAGTGATGATGATGGTGATGATGATGGTGAGTGATGATGATGGTGATGATGACGGTGGTAAGTGATGATGATGAGTGATGATGATAGTGAGTGATGATGATGGTAAGTGATGGTGGCGACTGATCATGATGTCAATGATGATGGTGAGTGATGACTGGTGGGGAGTGATGATGGTGGGGAGTAGGGATGTTGGATGATGGTGATAGTGAATGATTATGATGGTAATGAAGACAATGATGGTGGTAAGAGATAATGGTGATAGTGGATAATGATTATAGTGATTATGGTTAAAATGATGATGATGATGATGGTGATGGTGACAGTGAGTGAGTGATGGTAGTGACTGATCATGATGACGATGATGGAGAGTGATAATGACAGTGATGATGGTGGTGGTGAGTGATGAGGGTGATAGTGATGATGATGGTAATGATAGTAATAGTGAGTGACGGTGATGTGAATGATGGTGGTGAGTGATGAGATGATGGTGATGATGGTGAGTGATGTGATGGTGAGTGATCATGATGATGATGGTGAAAGATAATGCTGATAGTTATTATGACAGTGATGTTTGTTAAAGTGATGGTGATGGTAGTGATGATGGTGAGTGTAATGATGGTGATGATGATGGTGAGTCATGATGACAGTGATGATGATGAGTGATGATGAATGACAATGGTGGTAGTGAGTGATGATGATGGTAATTGATGATGATGGTAATGATGGTGAGTGATGATGGTGATAGTGATGATGATGATGGTGATGATGGTGAGTGGTGATAATGGTAAGTGATAGTGATGATAGTGGTTGGTAGTGATGATGATGGTGATAATTGTGAGTAATGATTGTGATGATTATTGTGAGTAATGATGAGTAAAGATTATGATAATGATAATGATGATGTGGTGATAGTGAGTGATGATGATTGATGATGATGGTGATGATGTGGTGGTTGTGGTAATGGGTGGTGGTGTAGTGGTGAGAATAACAGTGGTTTCTTCCCATCCCTTCTTCCTCCAGAAATCTGAGGGTGATGTTGGGAAATTTCAAGAGCAGAATCAGAGATGGGACAGAGCAGACAATTTATCCCATCCAGATTATCCGCTACTGGAACTACAGCCACACAGCCCCACAGGATGACCTCATGCTTATTAAACTAGCTAAGCCTGCCACCTTCAATCACAAAGTCCAGGTTCTCCCCCTAGCCACCACCAACGTCCGGCCAGGCACTGTCTGCACACTGTCAGGTTTGGACTGGAGTCAAGAAAACAATGGTAAGTGCACTTTCCACAGCAAGTACAGCCACCAGCTTCACCCTTAATGAGGATACCTGTGTCCTCATCCCTAACGGGGACACCCGTGTGCTCAGAGCTGTAAGGCGATATGGAGCACAAAACAGCTAAAGGGCAAAGCTGTGGGAGTGGCCTAAGGAAGGAGAGAGCTGTCTAGAACTCCAATGCTCTGCAACTCTCAGGGGCAAAAGTGAACCCTTGCTGGCCTCTGCAGGACTTCAGCAGCCGGATCTCATGAGCCATCTGACTGCATGGAAGCCATCCCTTATTGCCACGGACACAGTGTACATTAAGTCAGTGGTGGTCCTTCTCCCCACACATGCTCATTTCAAATGTTAGGGACACTTGGAGAACCTGAATCAGACCATCTGTAGATACAGAGGAGGAAAAAATGGCATTCTAAAGCACGTAAGACTGTTTCACATTGGTAAAATACTACTATGTGCGCCTGGTACTTTATTTGTGAAATGAGGGTAATCTGCAGGGCTAACGCTCATTAACACAAAATTTTGGAATTAGGAAATTCTTCCTTTGGAGAAAGGAAAGTCTTCCTTTCTTACCTTTCTTATTTTTCTATGCACACAAAAAATACTATGCACTGAAGCACGGAAGGTAAGGATTAGGGACAAGCCTCAGCTGTGAGATGAACCAAATGCTGTCCCCCTCAGGCAGGCACCCTGACTTACGGCAGAATCTGGAGGCTCCAGTGATGACTGACAAAGACTGCCAGAAAACTCAACAAGGAAGCAGCCACAGAAACTCCTTATGTGTCAAATTTGTGAAAGTATTCAGCCGAATTTTTGGGGTAATCTTTTTGTCTGTGTTCAAATTTCATTTATTAGTATGTGTCTAGTTGACTATTTAATCATAATGCATTTTAATTTCCAAGTAACTTGAGATGTTGATAAGGTTGTTGCAATGACACCTGCAATTTTTTCAGTTATAATCTTCCTACAAAGGATTTTTATTTATTAAAGAGCATCATATATCCCTGGTTAATAACATCTTGCTGATGTTCATTCTCATAGCTGCAAAAGAATCTGTGAAAACAAGCATTGCTTTAATTTTTAAATTTTCTCTCTCCCTCACTCCTTCCCCTCCCATCTCTGGCAGGAGGTTGCTGTAGCTACGGTCATTTGTAAAAACAAGCTCCAGGGAATAGAAGTTGGACACTTCATGGGAGGGGACGTTGGCATCTACACCAATATTTACTCATATGTACCATGGATTGAGAAAACCACTAAGGAGAAGATGAAATGATGCCCTGCTTTTCCTTCCGCATCTCATTGTCTCTGCCATTGACTAAAGGAGCTTACATGTTCCCTAAACTCAAATAAACTCTCCAAATAGAAAGTTTGGAATGCAGCACCCTAGGAGTCTATATCTTACTTGTATCCATATCTATACCACATTATGTTGTGAAGAAATGGGCTGCTACTACGTTGTGCTGGGTTCTGCTCTCTATCATGCATAATGTTCACAACAAATCTTTGAATGTATCATTTTATCTCCCTTTATCAAATAAGTTATGAGACAAAAGCATCACTGTTTTTTTTATTCGATATAATTTATTTACAATTCAAATGATTTCCCCTTTTCTAGCCCCCCCACTCCCAGAAAGTCCCATAAGCCCCCTTCTCTTCCCCTGTCCTCCCATCCACCCCTTCCCACTTCCCCGTTCTGGTTTTGCTGAATACTGTTTCACTGAGTCTTTCCAGAACCAGGGGCCACTCCTCCTTTCTTCTTGTACCTCATTTGATGTATGGATTATGTTTTGGGTATTCCAGTTTTCTAGGTTAATATCCACTTATTAGTGAGTGCATACCATGATTCACCTTTTGAGTCTGGGTTACCTCACTTAGTATGATATTCTCTAGCTCCATCCATTTGCCTAAGAATTTCATGAATTCATTGTTTCTAATGGCTGAATAGTACTCCATTGTGTAGATATACCACATTTTTTGCATCCACTCTTCTGTTGAGGGATACCTGGATTCTTTCCAGCATCTGGCAATTATAAATAGGGCTGCTATGAACATAGTAGAACATGTATCCTTATTACATGGTGGGGAGTCTTCTGGGTATATGCCCAGGAGTGGTATAGCAGGATCTTCTGGAAGTGAGGTGCCCAATTTTCGGAGGAACCGCCAGACTGATTTCCAGAGTGGGTGTACCAATTTGCAACCCCACCAGCAGTGGAGGAGTGTTCCTCTTTCTCCACACCCTCTCCAACACCTGCTGTCTCCTGAATTTTTAATCTTAGCCATTCTGACTGGTGTAAGATGAAATCTTAGGGTTGTTTTGATTTGCATTTCCCTAATGACTAATGAAGTTGAGCATTTTTTAAGATGCTTCTCCGCCATCCGAAGTTCTTCAGGTGAGAATTCTTTGTTTAACTCTGTACCCCATTTTTTAATAGGGTTGTTTGGTTTTCTGGAGTCTAACTTCTTGAGTTCTTTATATATATTGGATATTAGCCCTCTATCTGATGTAGGACTGGTGAAGATCTTTTCCCAATTTGTTGGTTGCCGATTTGTCCGCTTGATGGTGTCCTTTGCCTTACAGAAACTTTGTAATTTTATGAGGTCCCATTTGTCAGTTCTTGCTCTTAGCGCATACGCTATTGGTGTTCTGTTCAGAAACTTTCTCCCTGTACCGATGTCCTCAAGGGTCTTCCCCAGTTTCTTTTCTATTAGCTTCAGAGTGTCTGGCTTTATGTGGAGGTCCTTGATCCATTTGGATTTGAGCTTAGTACAAGGAGACAAGGATGGATCAATTCGCATTCTTCTGCATGCTGACCTCCAGTTGAACCAGCACCATTTGTTGAAAAGGCTATCTTTTTCCCATTGGATGTTTTCAGCCTCTTTGTCGAGGATCAAGTGGCCATAGGTGTGTGGGTTCATTTCTGGATCTTCAATCCTGTTCCATTGATCCTCCTGCCTGTCACTGTACCAATACCATGCAGTTTTTAACACTATTGCTCTGCAGTATTGCTTGAGGTCAGGGATACTGATTCCCCCAGATTTTCTTTTGTTGCTGAGAATAGTTTTAGCTATCCTGGGTTTTTTGTTGTTCCAGATGAATTTGATAATTGCTCTTTCTAACTCTGTGAAGAATTGAGTTGGGGTTTTGATGGGTATTGCATTGAATCTGTATAGTGCTTTAGGCAGAATGGCCATTTTAACTATATTGATTCTACCGATCCATGAGCATGGGAGGTTTTCCCATTTTTTGAGGTCTTCTTCCATTTCCTTCTTCAGAGTCTTGAAGTTCTTGTCATACAGATCTTTCACATGTTTGGTAAGAGTCACCCCAAGATACTTTATACTGTTTGAGGCTATTGTGAAGGGGGTCATTTCACTAATTTCTTTCTCAGCCTGCTTATCCTTTGAGTATAGGAAGGCCACTGATTTGCTTGAGTTGATTTTATAACCTGCCACTTTGCTGAAGTTGTTTATCAGCTGTAGGAGCTCTCTAGTGGAGTTCTTTGGGTCACTTAGGTAGACGATCATGTCGTCTGCAAATAATGATAGTTTGACTTCTTCCTTTCCAATTTGTATCCCTTTGACCTCCTTATGTTGTCGAATTGCCCGCGCTAGTACCTCAAGTACAATATTGAAAAGACAAGGAGAAAGGGGGCAGCCTTGTCTGGTCCCTGATTTCAGTGGGATTGCTTCAAGTTTCTCTCCATTTAGTTTGATGCTGGCTACCAGTTTGCTGTATATTGCTTTTACTATGTTTAGGTATGGGCCTTGAATTCCTGTTCTCTCCAAGACTTTAAGCATGAAGGGATGCTGAATTTTGTCAAATGCTTTTTCAGCATCCAATGAAATGACCATGTGGTTTTGTTCTTTGAGTTTGTTTATGTAGTGGATTGTATTGATGGATTTCCGTATATTGAACCAACCCTGCATTCCCGGGATAAAGCCTACTTGATCATGGTGGATGATCGTTTTGATGTGTTCTTGGATTCGGTTGGCAAGAATTTTATTGAGTATTTTTGCATCGATGTTCATAAGGGAATTGGTCTGAAGTTCTCTTTCTTTGTTGGATCTTTTTGTGGCTTTGGTATCAGCGTAAATGTGGCTTCGTAGAAGGAATTGGGTAGTGTTCCTTCTGTTTCTATTTTGTGGAATAGTTTGAAGAGTATTGGTGTTAACTCTTCTTTGAAGGTCTGGTAGAATTCTGCACTGAAGCCATCTGGTCCTGTGCTTTTTTTGGTTGGAAGACTTTCTATGACTCCTTCTATTTCTTTAGGCATTATGGGACTGTTTAGATGGTCTAGTTGGTCCTGATTTAATTTTGGTATTTGGTATCTGTCAAGGAAATTGTCCATTTCCTGCAGATTCTCCAGTTGTGTTGAGTACAGGCTCTTGTAGTAGGATCTGATGATTTTTTGGATTTCCTCAGTTTCCGTTGTTATATCTCCCTTTTCATTTCTAAGTTTGTTAATTTGGATGCTTTCTCTGTGCCCTTTGGTCAATCTGGATAAGGGTTTATCTATCTTGTTGATTTTCTCAAAGAACCAGCTCCTGGTTTTGTTGATTTTTTGTATGGTTCTCTTTGTTTCTACTTGATTGATTTCGGCCCTGAGTTTGATGATTTCCTGCCTTCTACTCCTCCTGGGCGAAATAGCTTCTTTTTGTTCTAGGGCTTTCAGGTGTGTCATTAAGCTGGTAATGTATGCTCTCTCCATTTTCTTTTTGGAGGCACTCAGGGCTATGAGTTTTCCTCTTAGCACTGCTTTCATTGTGTCCCATAGATTTGGGTATGTTGTGTTTTCATTTTCATTGTGTTCTAAAAAGTCTTTAATTTCTTTCTTTATTTCTTCCTTGACCAAGGTATCATTGAGTAGAGTGTTGTTCAGTTTCCACGTGTATGTGGGTTTTCTGTTGTTTCTGTTGCTATTGAAGACCACTTTCACTCCATAGTGATCAGATAGGAGGCATGGGATTAGTTCTATCTTCTTATATTTGTTGAGGTCTGTCTTGTGACCAATTATATGGTCGATTTTGGAGAAGGTACCATGAGGTGCTGAGAAAAGGGTATATTCTTTTGTTTTAGGATAGAATGTCCTATATATATATATCTGTTAAATCTAATTGGTCCAAAGCTTCAATTAGTTTCATTGTGTCCCTGTTTAGTTTCTGTTTTTCTGATCGGTCCATTGAGGAAAGTGCAGTGTTGAAGTCACCCACAATTATTGTGTTAGGTGCAATGTGTGCTTTTAGTTTTAATATTCTTTTATGAAAGAGGGTGCCCTTGCATTTGGGGCATAGATGTTCAGGATTGACAGTTCTTCTTTTTGTATTTTTCCTTTGACCAGCAAGAAGTGTCCCTCAGGGTCTCTTTTGATGACTTTGGGTTGAAAGTCAATTTTATCTGATATTAAAATGGCTACTCCAGCTTGTTTCCTGAGACCATTTGCTTGTAAAATTGTCTTCCAGCCTTTTACTCTAAGGTAGTGTTTGTCTTTGACCCTGAGGTGTGTTTCCTGTAAGCAGCAAAATGTAGGGTCCTGTTTACGTATCCATTCAGTTAGTCTGTGTCTTTTTATTGGGGCATTAAGTCCATTGATGTTAAGAGATATTAAGGAATAGTGATTGTTACTTCCTATCATTTTTGACGTTATTTTTTAAATTTGAATGCTTAACTTCTTTTGGGTTTGATGAAAGGTTACTATCTTGCTTTTTCCAGGGTGAAGTTTCCCTCCTTGTATTGGTGTTGTCCTCCTATTATCCTTTTTAGGGCCGGGTTTGTGGATAGATATTGGGTAAACTTGGTTTTGTCATGAAATATCTTAGTTTCTCCATCTATGGTGATTGAGAGTTTTGCTGGATATAGTAGTTTTGGTTGGCATTTGTGTTCTCTTAGAGTCTGCATGAGATCTGCCCAGGACCTTCTAGCCTTCATAGTCTCAGGTGAAAAGTCTGCTGTGATTCTGATAGGTCTTCCTTTATATGTTACTTGGCCTTTTTCTCTTACTGCCTTTAGTATTCTTTCTTTGTTTAGAACATTTGGTGTTTTGATTATTATGTGACGGGAAGTATTTCTGTTCTGGTCCAGTCTGTTTGGAGTTCTGTAGGCTTCTTGTATATTCATGGGCATCTCTCTCTTTAGCTTAGGGAAGTTTTCTTCCATAATTTTATTGAAGATATTTGCTGGCCCTTTAAGTTGTAAATCTTCACTCTCATCTATGCCTATAATCCTTAGGTTTGGTCTTCTCATTGTGTCCTGGATTTCCTGGATATTTTGGGTTACAAGCTTTTTGCATTTTGCATTTTCTTTAACTGTTGAGTCCATGGTTTCTATGGAATCTTCAGCATCTGAGATTCTTTCTTCTATCTCTTGTACTCTGTTGTTGATATTTGCATCTCTGTCCCCTGATTTCTTCCCAAGGCTTTCTATCTCCAAAGTTGTCTCCCTTTGAGTTTTCTTAGTTGTTTCTACTTCTGATTTTAGATCCTGGATGGTTTTGCTTAGCTCCTTCACTTGCATGTTTGTGTTTTCCTGTAATTCTTTAAGAGATTTTTGTGTTTCCTCTTTCATGAGCTCAGCCTGTTGACCAAAGTTCTCCTGTATTTCTTGAAGAGATTTTTGTGTTTCGTCTTTCATGACCTCAGCCTTTTGACCAAAGTTCTCCTGTATTTCTTTAAGTGTTTTTTGCATTTCCTCCTTGTTGGCTTTTGTATTCTCCTGGATTTCTTTCAATGATTTTTGTGTTTCCCTTGCAAGGGCTTCTAACTTTTGATCCATTTTCTCCTGAATTTCTTTAAGTATGTCCTTCATGTGTTCCTGTACCAGCATCATGACCAGTGATTTTAAATCCAAATCTTGTTTTACTGGTGTGATGGGGTATCCAGGACATGTTGGTAGAGGAGAATTGGGTTCAGATGTTGCCATATTGCCTTGATTTCTGTTAGTGACGTTCCTGCGTTTGCCTTTTGCCATCTAGTTCTCACTGGTGTTAGTTTGTCTTGTCAGAGCTGGACTCACCAGTGCAAGCTGCCCCTTCCCAGTTGGCCTCTGGTGCACAGCTTACCTCCTGCACTGCTTGTAGACAGGGTGCTGCTGCCCAGGCTGTTGAGATCCCAAAGCAGGCACCCGAAGGCTCCCGCCTGGGCCCGCTGGATTCACTGGAGCACACTGACTTCTCCCAGCTGGCCGCCCGGAAACCCAGCTAGCCACTTGCAGGACTTGGAGATGTGGTGCTGCCGCCCAGGCTGATCTGGGCAGCAGAACTCCCAACCGGGTTGGTGCACACAAGGCTAGCCTAGCTGCTCAGGCCCTGAGTCTAGGCAAAAGCCTGACAGGCCAATGTCGGTGCAAAGTTCTCCTCAGCTGTGGGTGTTAATTGGGTGTGTCAGGTGGCTAGGATGGTGGCGTGCGCGAGTTCCCTGAGAGTGCTGGGAGAGTCTGCTGGGCTAACAACCTCCTGGCTGGGTCAGCACACAGATGGCCCAACGAGCAGCCCAGGGCCTGGGGGCAGTCCAGGGCCTGACCTTCTGAGACCCCTGCTATGTCTGCCTCGGGCTATGCCTGTTAGTTGGTTTGGTTTTGCCTGCTAGGTCTCTCTGGCTTCCTGTAGGCAAAATGGCGGTGGTGCGAAAACTGGCCCGGATAAACAACCTCCTGGCTGGATCGGCACACAGATGGCCCACCGAGCAGTCCTGGGCCTGGGGGCAGTCCAGGACCTGACCGTCTGGGACCCCTGCTATGTCCGCCTTGGGCTATGCCTGTTAGCCGGTTTGGTTTTGCCTGCTAGGTCTCTCTGGCTTCCCGTAGGCAAAATGGCGGCGGTGCGCGCAGGCCCAGGCAAACAAGCTCCTGGCTGGGTCGGCACACAGATGGCCCACCGAGCAGCCCAGGACCTGGGGGCAGTCCAGGGCCTGACCGTCTGAGACCCCTGCTATGTCCGCCTCGAGCTATGCCTGTTAGCCGGTTTGGTTTTGCCTGCTAGGTCTCCCTGGCTTCCCTTAGGCAAAATGGTGGTGGTGCGTGCTCCGGCCCGGGAGGAAAAAAACCTCCTGGCCGGGTTTGCACCCCGGTGGACCCCCGATCAGCCCAGGGCCTGGGTGCAGGCCAACGCCCGTCGGGCTTAGACCCCCGCGATGTTAGTCTCGGGTTATATTTGCGTACCTCAGTCTGATTTCTCTGGCGACCGAGAACCAATATGGAGCCCTCGTAACTGACTGGCGGGAGGCAGAGTTCTCAAAAGCATCACTATTAATTAGTAGCTGTCAACACTTGGAAAGAAATGGAATGGAATGTGAAATATCATATTTTACACCCTGTGCATTTAGTGAAAATATATGGCACAATCTATGGTATTGCTCAATCAAGGGCTCAAGGGTGACTCATAAAAAAGTGAGAAAACTTGGGACAGTTTGTTAAGTTTAAAGAAAAGGGTACTGCCTGAGGGAAGGGCAGGAAGACTTAGAATCTCGGCAACTACCCACAGAGGCAAATATAGAGGGAGCTAGAATGTTATGCTTCCTAAGGGGGGAAAAACTCATAAATGGATAGTTCAAACAAGGCCTATGAGTACCTATCCCAATGGGCAGGACTCATCAAAAAATACATCAAAGAACACACAAAGAATACACATGGCTCCAACTGCATACATAACAGAGGATAGACTTATCTGGCACCAATGGGAGGGGAGGCACTTGGTCCTATGAAGGCTTGATGCCCCAATATAGGGGAATACCAGGGTGGTGAGGGACTGGGAAGGTGGGTGAGTCAGGAAGCACCCTCCTAGAAGCAGTGGGGAGAGGGTAGGATAGAGGGGTTTGGAGGAGAAACCAGGAAGTGGGATAACATTTTAAATGTAAAAAAATAAATGAGTAGTCATTCCTTTCCTTTCTTTACCATGTCTTCAGGAGTGTTGTTTTTCTTCCCACCATTTGACTTACAGTGGTATTTGGGGGGGGTGGTATAAAAGGACATTTTAATTAGTGGAGGAATGTACAGAGCCATATTGGGGCAGTCTTGCACTTGGTCAGAGTTTGACTTTGGTCAAGGTTAACTTCTCCCAGTTAGCCAGGATCCTGCTCCACCTAGGGTGGAGTGCACGTAGTAAAGGTCAAGTTCATTGTTTCTCCAGGTATAGGAATTCCTGAATTAAACAGGTGACCCACCCAGCTGCCGGAGCAGTCAAGACGAAGACCTCCAAGAGAAGCTAGACAACTTCCACCGGAACTCAGCCTAGAGTCTGGGGGGAAGGGTTTGCCCGAACTGTTATAAGGTCTGGCGCCATTAAAGTTTACGGCTTTGATCAGTGAACATTGACTTAGCCGTACTTTCTTTTCGCCGCTCTTCCCTATGACCCCAAAATTCTCTCAACAGGTAACCCGGTTTACATGTAGCTGCTGGCGGCTACATAGTGGCGCCTGAACGTGGGAAGACCTGGCACGAGAGAATTTCTTGAGGTAGCCCTATCCAGCGAAGCTTCGCAGAAAAAGGTGAAAATTAATGGTGTCCGCACGGTAAGCAACATAGAGGGCAAAACTAGCGCTAGTGAATTCATGTCTATTGTTGTGAGTGCAGGAATGGATACAGTTTTTCAAGCATACTGCGTGGACCCAGCGCAGGACTGCTTGGGTTGATAAGATAGGGAAATATGGGGAAGGAATTTGGTAGGCATTTGCCCAAAGCTCGTAAGAGCTGATTTCGGCGAAAAGAAAGGGGTTTTTAAAAATAGGCATATGTCCACAGCTTCTAAGAGCTGTTTAAAGAGGAAAATGGATGCAATTGCTTAACAAGCACGCTTAACTTTCTGTGTATCTTTCCGTGTTTGTCCCGGTGCACCGACTGTCTATGTGTATGTTTATGTCCTCTCTGTGTCTTTGTGTGAATGACTGTTTCATGTTAAAAAGAAAAAATTGGTAAAGATTACATCTGCTGGTAACCTTTTGAGCTAGCCACAGTTTGTGTGGGGATTGATTCAAAGCCACGCTGCAGCAGCGTAGCTCACTCACCCAAGACAGAAACATGGCTGGGGAAAAAGCCGCTCTTAAAGCCCAGAAACCTCGAGATTTGGGAAGACTTTGGTTTGGCTTGTGAAATTCATGTAGTCGCTTTATACATGTTTCTAATTGGTTTTAATGATATAAGGCTTTACATTTCTTGACTAAAGAGTTATAAATTAATTGGTTATTATGTAAAAGGTATAGTGTTATTAAGAAAAGGTTAGTTTAAAACTGGTGATTCAGTGTTAGAGCTATCTTAACTAACTACACGTGGCCTAACGCCACTCATGCCTTGTTCTTGTTTATAATTGGATTTAAAGGTATATTTTGCATGTCTTGACTATAGAGTATTGGCTTAAGTCACTGCACATGATTTAAAAGGTATAATGTTATTAACAAAAGTTAGGTTAAGGCTGGTAGTTTAGGGTAGTCGCCATTTTGAACACGTGGCATGACGATTAAGGCTGGTAGTTTAGGGTAGTCGCCATTTTGAACACCACGTGGCATGACGCAATCCAGGAAATACAGGCCTTTGGGACGCTCCTAAATTGGCATGGTGTTTCATGTGAATCTTGGCCTGGAGATTAGACTTAATGAAGATTAAGATTTAAAATATTGTCTCTTTAATAAGTTACACTGTTATACACTTGAACATAAGAACTGGCATACAAACCTTGTGCTGTAAATATGTGTTTGCCATTAATTTTAAAGAAAATAGATTGTTTAAAATTGAGATTTGCTTCCAAAATTACAATTGTGCTCTAATATTGCAAGAAAACATTGAGTTACAATAAAAATCCTGTGTGTCATTGGCTGCAGTTTTCAGTTTGCAGGCTCATAATTCTTAACATCTTGTAATTAAGATAATTTTGAGAGTGATACAGCTATGGGTTTTAGAGGCCCATTGCCTCTTTTCCACAAGTTTATAGGCTACAATGGTAGGAGCAAAATTTAACCCTCCAAGATTAAAAAGGATATCTCTGTAGAAATGTATTTGATATCAAGTAGGTTCCTTTGACCATGGAATTACAGGTTTCTTTTGTTTAATCCTCAACTTCCTTGTAGGTTTGGTTCTGGTCTTAGATAAAAGGCTCAGATTAGAAGATATTTACATTTGAGGAATCTCATACAAAGTCCTTGCCAAGGACTCAAGGTGGATCCTAGGGCAGATAAAAAAATTTACATTTGAGTTAATGCAAAGCTTAGAGCTGCCTCAGGGGAAGCTAGTGAGGAAGTTTTGAGAAATTGTTTCCGCCTTACAGGCCCCACCTAGGGAGTGTTTGGCTTTAAAAAAAAAAAAAAAAAAAAAAAAAAAAAAAAAAGGTTTTTGACTTATCCAGGTGTGGGTTAAAATGCAGTTCAAATCTATGAAAGGTCAAGGAGGCTATAAAAGCATTAACATTTGGCCTGTCTACTCCCTATAAAATTATTGTAAATTTAAAGGGTTGGTTTTTTGCTTTACATTCTGATAGTTATAAAAGCATTTGCTTCTAATTTTAAAGAAACAACAAAACAATGTCATTAGAAAGTTTTTGCCTCAAGGAATGGCTAACAGCCTTACGTCCTGTGAGGAAAAAATGTTTGTCTCTCTTTCAATACAGAAGTTAAGATCTTAAAAATTTCAGTGTATAATGTTCATAGAATGTTTGTTACAGGCCCTTGCTCCTATAGACTTTTAGAATTTTTAGGTAAATGGCTTTCAAAGGTTGTTAAGATATATTAATTGGCTTTATCTTATATTTACCTCATTTTAAGCTTGCCACAGAAGGTCTTAAACCTCTGTTTTCAAGGTAGGAAACATTTGTTCCTTGCTTCAAGCAACAATCAAATTTATTATTAATGGTTGGTCTATTACATGGCAAGCATTTTTAGGCAAAATTAATAATTGTTATCCAAAAGATAATTTGTACTATCAGATCACATGTTTATTCCTTTAAGTTTCTCCCTGCTTCAACACAGATACCTGAATTGGGTGCTATAGCAGCTATTTTTAAGATGTTAAAGGTCAAGCTTTTAATAATAGATATACATAGCTCATGGTTTATAATTGCTTAAAATTGGTCCATTTTTAATACTGCTAATTCTTAATTTCTACAGTTTATACAAATGTGATTCAAATTTCTAAGAACAAAGGATATATTCTCTAAATGACTGTCCTTTAGGTATTTGAAATAATTTTATATTTTGTGCACATCAAATTATAAAGATTTGTTCTTGATGTCCTCAATTTCTACCTCTACCACGTAATGGTGTTAATCCTAGAGGACTTAGTTATTACAGATAAATGATATTCATATTTCTAATTTAGAAGATTAAAAAATATGTACATGTGACTAATGATTCATTTTTAGGCTGTCTAGTTGCAACTGCTCTAACAGAAAAAACAACTATATTTTATATAATTACATAGTTATTGCCTATGTTATGGTTTATACTTTGTGTTCCAACTTAAATTAATAAAACAATATCTTCTTGGAAGAAAGAAGAGAGGGGAAATTGTGTCCCTGTGCATATAATTTAAATTATGCTTGCATGTTTTTAAAAAAAAAAAAATTTAAAATTTGGATCCCAAGAAACTCCTTGCTAAATGTATATGACATCTTGTAATTAGGTATATTGATGTCTAGGTGAAATGAAGGAATTCACTTACTAACATATGCCATGATCCTGATTTAATATTGGGGGAGAAGGCATGTCCTCTGTTTTTTCCACAGAATGCTGCAGAAGATATGCTGACTGTGCTTGCTGAATGCCCAGACCATGGTAACATAAGAGCTATATTGGATATATGTTCTTGACTTACCTCAATTGTTAAATGTCCCAGGTTAGATAAATTGCCTAGCTTCAAGCTTTTAGACTTTGTGGGACAGAACATGGAGACTGTTATGCTAGCTTAGGAAAAATTAATTAGAAGAGTTAAAATGACTCTTCTCCTTATTGTGCTCAGCTGACTCAACCATAGACTGGTCTAGAAATAATTCCAATTTTGAAGATTCCAATTTTGAAGATGGCTAACAATCTTCAGCCAGCTGTGTTAATTTAACATATAGTCTCCACTTTTCCTGAGAAGTAACAGCATATCTCTTGATTCACAAGGCTACCTCTCCCACCTCAGAGGCCAAGCTTTGGATCCTTAAAGTTGTTAATTTACAACTGAATTGGATACTTCTGGGACAAGTTAATCCTATTCCACCTTTAACTCTTGACCTTGTCTGTTAAGCAGACTGGCTGTCTCCACCCAGGCTCACCTGGATGGAGAGATTACATGTCTGTTAAAGACACTTGCAGACCCCCCTGGCTTCAAAACTTACACAAGTGGATCTCCAAAGAGGGAGCCACATAGAACTCAGATCTATGTGTGTTTGTTTATGAACAAACATGGGTACCAGCGAGACGTGCGAGGCAAAGCACTGCATGGGGAGGTGAATTTCTGCTTCTGAGTCCCCAGGAAGTACACCTAATTGCATAGGGGTTAACGTCGAGAGGCTGTCCTTAAAATAATAAGGGAGCCTATTACCCCTCCTCTGAAAAAGACGTTATACAATATTTAAGAGGAATTACGGTCAATGCTTCCCCTCCTGGTTAAGGCCCGCCTTCTTATGAAGGATATTTATCCACTTGTTTTCTACCTCCTCGTGTTCAAATTAATAAAAAAAGGGAGGACATGTACAGAGCCATATTGGGGCAGTCTTGCACTTGGTCAGAGTTTGACTTTGGTCAAGGTTAACTTCTCCCAGTTAGCCAGGATCCTGCTCCACCTAGGGTGGAGTGCACGTAGTAAAGGTCAAGTTCATTGTTTCTCCAGGTATAGGAATTCCTGAATTAAACAGGTGACCCACCCAGCTGCCGGAGCAGTCAAGACGAAGACCTCCAAGAGAAGCTAGACAACTTCCACCGGAACTCAGCCTAGAGTCTGGGGGGAAGGGTTTGCCCGAACTGTTATAAGGTCTGGCGCCATTAAAGTTTACGGCTTTGATCAGTGAACATTGACTTAGCCGTACTTTCTTTTCGCCGCTCTTCCCTATGACCCCAAAATTCTCTCAACAGGTAACCCGGTTTACATGTAGCTGCTGGCGGCTACAGAGGAAGGGTTTCCTATCAAAGGAGGCTCCCTATTTTGTCCAGACATAGGAATTATATCTAAATCAGAGTGATATAAACTAACATATCATAGATATATAGATATATGATAGACCAACCAGAGAATGCTACCAACAAAAGGCAGATTGCCATTGATTCTTCCATACTGCTATTGACATATTCCACCACAAGGTCCCAGAGAATCAAATAGCTATAGAACAGAAGTCCTCTCCCTAGCTTCCTGGCTACCATCCAGTCTCAGCATCACAACAGATACTGACTCCTTTCTCCCTGCTACCTTATTCAAAGGACTGCAAGTGTTCTTAAGTACTAGAATAAATTATCCTAAGACCTGCTCATCACATGGCTGCATTGATATCAGCATGCTACAGAGGAAGAGCCCACACATGGGAAAAGTAAGAAGGTAATACAGTCAAACTTGAGGCCACTGTCAACAATTTAAGTGATAAAAAATTGTTGATTCAACATCAAGGTAAAGATGACATCTAGATGTAAGGAAGATGGCATCCCAGGGTATACCAGGGGTAAGAGAATCAGAAGCCTGGAATGAGATAAAGGGAAGAAACTGTGTTCAGACACAAACCCTCACCATGACCTTCACCAAGGCAGGAAAACAGGTTGCAAAAGACTGGTGGAGAAACCAGTAAGGTATTGGATGGTTTTGTGCCATCAAAAGCAAATGTTGAAACTTAATTTCCCAAAGTGATGGTATTTTGGTGGGGACTTGGCAGATGATTAAATTATAAGTCTTGGGTGTCTGGGTGTCCGAAGTCATTGTTCTTCCCATGAGGCTATATACCCCTTCAGCTCCTCCGGACCACCCTCCAGATCCTCCGTTGCGGACCCCAAGCTCAGTCCAATAGTTGGTTGCTAGTTTCTGCCTCTGTATTTGTAAGGCTCTGGCAGGCCCCCTCCAGGGAAAACCATGGCATGCTCCTTTTGGTATACACTTTTTGTCGTCCATAGTAGTGTTGGAGTTTGTTGACTGTTTATAGGATGAATTCCCAGGTAGGGCAGTCTCTGGGTGGCCTTTACTTCAGTCTCTGCTCCACACATTGTCTCCCTTATTGCTTCTGTGACTATTTTGTTCCTTTTCTTAGAGGAACTGAAGCACCCTCACTTAAGTCCTCCTTCTTGAGCTTGGCGAATTGTAACTTGTTTATTTTGATCTTTTGGGCTAACATCCACTTATTAGTGAGTGCATACCATGTGTGTTCTTTTGTGATTGGGTTGCCTAGCTCAGGATGACACTTTCTAGTCCCATCCATTTGCCTAAGAATGTCATTAATTCATTGTTTTTAATAGCTGAATAGTACTCCATTGTATATATATACCATAGTTTCTGTACCCATTCCTCTGTTGAGGGACATCTGGGTTATTTCCATCTTGTGGCTATTATAAATAAGGCAGCTATGAACATAGTGGAGCATGTGTCCTTATTACATGTAGGAGCATCTTCTGGATATATGCCCAGGTGTGGTAT
This sequence comes from Apodemus sylvaticus, assembly GCF_947179515.1. Lineage (NCBI taxonomy): Eukaryota > Metazoa > Chordata > Mammalia > Rodentia > Muridae > Apodemus > Apodemus sylvaticus. The sequence goes on along the minus strand of NC_067473.1, from coordinate 64,871,556 downwards.
AGCTGGGTCTGCTGGTAGTACTATGTCTAATTTTCTGAGGAATTGCCAAACTGATTTCCAGAGTGGTTTTACCAGCTTGCAATCCCACTGACAATGGGGAAGTGTTCCTTTTCCCCCACATCCTCTCCAGCAACTGCTGTCCCCTGAGTTTTTCATCTTAGCCATTCTGACTGGTGTAAGGTGGAATCTCAGTGTTGTTTTGATTTGCATCAAAACAAAGTTATCCCTGATAATTAAGGATGCTCAACATTTCTTTAGGTGCTTTACAGCCATTTGAGTTTCCTCAGTTGAGAATTCCCTGTTTAGCTCTGTACCCCATTTTTTTAATATGGTTATTTGACTCTCTGGAGACTAACTTCTTGAGTTCTTTGTATACACTGGATATTATCCCTCTTTGGGATGTAGGGTTGGTAAAGATCTTTTCCCAGTTTGTTGGTTGCCATTTTATCCTATTGATTGTGTCCTTTGCTTTACAGAAGCTTTGCAGTTTTATGAGGTCCCATTTGTCAATTCTTGTTCTTAGAGCATAAAGCCATTGGTGTTCTGTTCAGGAACTTTTCCCCTGTGCCCATGTGTTCAAGATTCATTCCTACTTTCTCTTCTATAAGCTTCAGTGTCTGGTTTTATGTGTAGATCCTTGATCCACTTGGACTTGAGCTTTGTACAAGGAGATAAAAATGGGTCAATTTACATTTTTCTGCATGCAGATCTCCAGTTGATCCAGCACCATTTGCTAAAAATGCTATCTTTTTTTCACTTTTTTCCACCCAATCACAAAAGAACACACATGGTATACACTCACTAATAAGCAGATGTTAGCCCAAAAGCTCAAAATAAACAAGTTACAATTCACCAAGCTCAAGAAGAAGGAGGACTTAAGTTGAGGGTGATTCGGTTCCTCTAAGAAAGGGAACAAAATAGAAAATTAGACATAGAATAAATTTCTAATAGAAAATTAGACATAGTACTACCAGCAGACCCAGATGTCTTTAGTTCCTTTGTCAAATTATCAAGTGACCGTATGTGTGGGTTCATTTCTGGGTCTTCAATTCTATTCCATTGATCTTCTTGCCTGTCTGCATACCAATACCAAACAGTTTTTATCACTACTGCTCTGTAGTAGAACTTAAGGTCAGGGATGGTGATTCCCCCAGAAGAACTTTTGTTGTGGAGAATAGGTTTTGCTATCCTGGTTTTTTTGTTATTCCAGATGAATTTGAGAATTGCTCTTTCTAGATCTATGTAGAATTGATTTAGGATTTTGATGGGGATTGCATTGAATCTGTAAATTGCTTTTGGCAAGATGGCCATTTTTACTATATTGATTCTACCAATCCATGAATATGGGAGACCTTTCCACCTTCTGAGACTTTCTTCGATTTCTTTCTTCAGAGACTTAAAGTTCTTGTCATATAGATCTTTTACTTGCTTCGTTAGGATCACACCTAGGTATGACATATTATTTGGGACTATTGTAAAGGGTGTCATTTCCCTAATTTCTTTCTCCTCTTGTTTATCCTTTGAGTAGAGGAAGGCTACTGGTTTGCTTGAGTTAATTTTATTTCCATCACTTTGCTGAAGTTGTTTATCAGCTGTAGGAGTTCTCTGGTGGAAATCTTTGGGGTCGCTTAAGTATAGTATCATATCATCTGCAAATAGTGATATTTTGACTTCTTTCTTTCCAATTTGTATACCTTTGACCTCCTTTTGCTGCCTGATTGCTCTGGCTAGGACTTCAAGTACTTTATTGAATAGATAGGGAGAGAGTGGGCAGCCTTGTCTGGTCCCCGATTTTAGTGGGATTGCTTCAAGTTTCTCTCCATTTAATTTTATGTTGGCTACTGGTTTGCAGTATATTGCTTTCACTATGTTTAGGTATGGGCCTTGGATTCTCAATCTCTCCAAGACTTTTATCATGAAGGGATGCTGGATTTTGTCAAAAGCCTTTTCAGCATCTCATGAAATGACCATGTGGTTTTTTTCCTTTAGTTTGTTTATCTAGTGAATTACATTGACAGATTTTTGTATATTGAATCATCCCTGCATCAAGCCTACCTGATTGTGGTGAATTATAGTTTTGGTGCATTCTTGGATTCGGTTGACCAGGATTTTGTTCAATATTTTTTCATCAACATTCATAAGGAAGATTGATATGTTCTCCTTCCTTGTTTGGTCTTTGTTTGGTTTAGGTATAAATGTTATTGTGGCTTCATATAATGAGTTGGGTAGTGTTCCTTGAGTTTCTATTTTGTGGAAAAGTTTGAAGAGTATTGGTATTAACTCTTCTTTGAAGATTTGATGGAATTCCCCGCTTAACCCATCTGGTCCTGGGCTTTTTTTTTTATGGGAGACTATTAATGACTGCTTCTATTTCTTCAGAACTTATGGGACTATTTAGATGATTTATCTGATCCTGTTTTAACATTGGCACCTGGTATGTATCTAGAAAGTTGTCCATTTCATCCAGGTTTTCAAACCTTGTTGAGTATAAGCTCTTGTAGTAGGAGCTGATGATTTTTTAAATTTCCACAGTTTCTGTTGTTATGTCTCCCTTTTCATTTCTGATTTTATTAATTTGGATACTGTCTCTGTGCCCTCTGATTAGTCTGGCTAAGGGCTTATCTATCTTGTTGAATTTTTCAAAGAACCAGCTCCTTGTTTTGTTGATTCTTTGTATAGTTCTTTTTGTTTCTGTTTGGTTGATTTTGGCTCTAAGTTTGATTATTTCCTGCCATCTACTCCTCTTGGGGGATATTTGCTTCCTTTTGTTCTAGAGCTTTCAAGTGCACTGTCAAGCTGTTAGTGTATGCTCTCTCCATTCTCTTTTTGTAGGCACTCAGAACTATGAGTTTTCCTCTTAGCATTGCTTTCATTGTGTCCCATAAATTTTGGTATGATGTGTCTTCATTAAGTCTTCAAATTCTTTTTTTATTTATTCCTTGACCAAGCTATCGTTGAGAAGAGCATTGTTCAAAGTCCTCGTGTATGTGTGTTTTCCATTGTTTTTGTTTGAGCTTAAGACCAGCTTTAGGCCGTGGTGATCTGATAAGGTACATGGAATAATTTCAATATTTCTGTATCTGTTGAGGCCCATTTTGTGACCAATTATATGGACAGTTTTGGAGAAGGTGCCATGAGGTGCTGAGAAGAAGGTATATTCTTTTGCTTTAGGGTAGAATGTTCTATAAATATGTTAGATCCTTTTGGTCTATAACTTCAGTTAGTTTCACTGTCTCTCTGATTAGTTTCTAATTCTGTGATTTGGCCATTTTTGAGAGTGGGGTGTTGAAGTCTCTCACTATTATTGTGTGAGGTGCAATGTGTGTTTTGAGCTTTAGTAAAGTTTCTTTTAGGAATGTGGGTTCCCTTGTGTTCTGAGCATAGATGTTCAGAACTGAGAGTTCATCTTGGTAGATTTTTTCCTTTGACCAGTATGAAGTGTCCCTCCTTATCTTTTTGGATAACTTTTGGTTGAAAGTCAATTTTATTCAATATAAGAATGGCTACTCCAGCTTGTTTCTTGGGGCCATTTGCTTGGAAAATTGTTTTCCAACCTTTGACTCTTAAATAGTGACTGTCTTTGTCACTGAGGTGGGTTTCTTATATGCAGCAAAACGTTGGGTCCTGTTTACGTATCCAGTCTGTTAGTCTGTGTCTTTTTATAGGGGAATTGAGACCATTGATATTAAGAGATATTAAGGAAAAGTGATTGTTGCTTACTGTTATCTTCCTAATTAAAGATGAAATTCTGGTTGCATATCTATCTTCTATTGGGTTTGTTGAAAGATTACCTTGTTGATTTTTCTATGGTGTGGTTTGCTGCCTTGTGTTGGTATTTTCCACCCATTATCCTTTGCAGAGCTGGATTTGTGGAAATATATTGTGTAAATTTGCTTTGGTCAGGTAATGTCTAGTTTTCTCCATCTATGGTAATTGAAAGTTTTGCTGGGTATAGTAGTCTGGGCTGACATTTATGTTCTCTTAGGGTCTGTATGACATCTGCCAGGCTCTTCTGGCTTTCATTGTCTCTGGTGAGAAGTCTGGTGTAATTCTGATAGGTCTTCCTTTATTTGTTACTTGACCTTTTTCTCTCACTGCTTTTAATATTCTTTATTTGCTTAGTGCATTTTGTGTTTTGATTATTATGTGACAGGAGGTATTTCTGCTCTGGTCCAATCTGTTTGGAGTTCTGTAGACTTCTTGTATGTTCATGGGCATCTCTTTCTTTAGGTTAGGGAAGTTTTCATCTATAATTTTGTTGAAGATGCTTACTGGGCCTTTAAGATGTAAATCCTTGCTTTCTTCTATACCTATAATCCTTAGGTTTGGTCTTCTCATTGTGTCCTGGATTTCCTGGATGTTTTGGGTTACAAGCTTTTTGCATTTTGCATTTTCTTTGACTGGTGAGTCAATGTTTTCTATGGAATCTTCAGCATCTAAGATTCTTTCTTCTATCTCTTGTATTCTGTTGTTGATGCTTGCATCTATGACTCCTGAATTCTTTCCAAGGTTTTCTATCTTCAGAGATGTCTCACTTTGCAATTTCTTTATTGACTCTATTTCCAGTTTCAGATCCTGGATAGTTTTATTCAGTACCTTCACCTGTTTGTTTTTTTCTGAAATTCTTTAAGGAATTTTTGTGATTCCTCTTTAAGAGTTTCTGCATGTTGACTCATGTTCTCCCATAATTCCCTATGGGATTTTTGTATTGCCTTCTTAAAGACTTCCACCTGTTGACCCATGCTCTCCCATATTTCTTTAAGAGATTTTTGTGTTTCCTCTTTAAGAGCTTCTACTTTTTGATTCATATTCTCTTGTCTTTCTTTAAGGGATTTTTGTGCTTCTACCTGTTGACCCATGTTCTCCTGTATTTTTTAAGGGAATTATTTATGCCCTTCTTGAAGTCCTCCATCAAAAATATGAGATATGATTTTAAATCTAGCTCTTGCTTTTCTGATGTGATGGAGTATGCAGGATTTGCTGTTGTGGGAGAACTGGGTTCTGATGGTGCCGTGTTGCCTTGGTTACTGTTGGTAATGATCTTGCTTTGGCCATCTTGTTATCTCCAGTGTTAGCTGGCCTTGCTGTCTCCATATTCTCTGTCCTGCAGGCCTGTGTTTCTGTACTCCTGGGATTCCTTTTCTCACAAATGCCCTGAAAACAGCTGGGTCTCTAGGAAGTATCAGATGATGGGGTCTTTCCTGTGGCAGACTTGGCAAGGGTCAAATGCTGTGCAGGTTGCTATTTCTCAAATATTCTGATGCTGATGGATTTCAAATGTTCTGCTGTTGCTGGATTTCAAATGCCCTGCTTGTGCTTGTTCTCAAAAGCCGGGCTTCTACCAGTTCAAATGCACCTACTGGTGCCAGTTCTCAAATGACCTGCTCCTGCCAGTTCTCCAGAGAGTATCAGGAAGCAGGATCTTCCCCGTGTCAGATGTGGCACAGGTCTACCACATCCGATGGATGGGGCAGTGGCAGTTAACCTGCTCCTACCAGTTCTCTAGAGAGTATGTGGGATCTTCCCTGTGTCAGATGTGGCACAAGTCTTTGAGAACAGGACTCCCTCTAAGCACAGGACTCCCTGCAGGTCAAATGCTCCCTTGTAGGATACGTGTCCAGACAGCTGTAGAGCTGCTCAGCTCCTACGTGCAGAAGGAACCCAGGCAGACTGTGTCCTGAGCAGTCTTTCACTCTATTGTTCCCCATGTATCTGGCTAAGCTGGCTGCTTGATCACAGGAGCCAAGATGGTGGCCTCATGTCCATTTTGATCTGTGCTTTTTCTCTTGCAGTGTCTTTGTCTGATTTTGTTATAAATGTACAATTGATCTTATTGAGTGACTAGGAATGTTTTCCTTCCTGTTTTCCTTCTTAAATGGATATTAGAAAAGGTTAATATTAATCTTATCAATATTTGGCAAAGTCACAATGAAATCCAACATGTCTTATACTTTTCTTTGTGAAAACTTCTCATTATTATAGATTTATTCTATTTAACCCATACTTCCTATTTCTCTCTCTGGTGGTTTTGTGGAGGTTTTTTGTTCTTTTTTGTTTTCCTATGTTGTCGGGATGAATATTAATTAGTATGTTAATTTTTAATTTTAATACTGAAACATCTGAGAGAAATACTTTAAAGAATAAATGGGATTTAGAGGTTTTAATTCATTCTCAATGGGTTTGTTGCTTGTGGGCCTGAGATAAAACTAAAGCATCATGTTGGAAACGTGTGGTGGAGGGAAGTTACTTATTCTGTGACCAGGGGAAGAAAGGAGAATTGGGAAGAGACCTGGATCAAGAGTCTCTCCCAGTAAAGCCATCAAATTATGAATCCATCACTAACTAGTAAAGGCAGATCCCTCATGGCTCAGACATTTTCTAATCACCCCTCCCCTCACATTCCACTGAGTAGCATGTCTCTTACAGGAACAGAGACAGGAGGGGATGGACTCCAGATCTGGTCCACACACTTCTTTGCAAGGATAAGCAGTCCAGGAATTCTTGGAATAAAGAACTTGCTCACCTTTATTCAGTATTGCACTTTCTTTGAACAACTTGATTACTTGCTGTGATGGTTTGTATATGTTCCTTCCAGGGAGTGGCACTATTGGAAGGTATGGCCTTGTTGGAGGAAATGTTTCACTGTGGGGATGGGCTTGAAAATCTTCCTTCTAGATACCTGAGCATGCCCAGTCTGTTCCTGGCTTCCTTTGGATAAAGATGTAGACCCCTCAGCTCCTCCTGAACCATGCTTGCCATGCTTCTGCTTTGATGACAATGGACTGAATCTCTGAACCTGAAAGCCAGCCCCAATTAAATGCTGATTTTATAAAATTTGCATTGGTCATGGTATCTGTTCACAGCAGTGAAACCCTAAGACAAAAGTTGGTACCAGGAGTGGGGTACAGCATTTGACAGTGCTGTTGTTTGGAGGAATGTGGGTTTTAGGACTTTGGATGTGGAAAGCCATGGAATGCTTTAAGTGGGCCTTATTGGGCCAGCCTAGTAGGAATATGGAAGACAGTGGTGCTGAGGGTCATTTGAACTGTATAGACATGATGGCCCAAGAGGTTTCAGTGGAAAAGAACTTTAATATATGGCCAAGAGACTGTTTTTGTACTGTTTTGGTGAAGCACATGGCGGCTTTTTGCCATTGTCTGAAGAGACTTCCTAAGGCTAAGGTAAAGAGATTTATATTAATTGCATAGACAAAGGAATTCTCAAAAAAAAGCCCAACAATGGCTTTGTTCTCTGGTCTCTTGACCAAACATAGCAAGCTGAGAAAGGAAAAATATAAAATATATAGTTTGAGTATTAAAGGGGCTCCCAGGAAGTGAAATGGAGCTGAATTCAAGGATATTAAATTGAATAAAGGGAGTGATGTCCTTGGGGAAAGATTCCACCCAGCTAAATTTGAGTCCAGGCACGGTAGTACAAGCCTTTAATCCCAGGAGGCAAAGATAAGCAGATCTCTGAGTTCAAGGCCAGCCTAGAACAGAGCAAATTCTTGGTGAAGAAAAACGTAAATCCAGGTTTGGTGGGCCACACCTTTAAACCCAGTGCTCAGGAGATAGGCCTGCAAATCTCTGAGTTCAAAGTCAGTCTATGGAGCAAGATCCAGGACAGCCAAGCTTAGGCAGTGAAGGAGTTGGAAAAAAGGAAGCTAGTGACAATGTAATAGAACAAGGGGGCCAATGTTCCAGCTCCTGCAAGCAGCAGAACTCAGCAGCTTCAGCCATGTGTCTCTGGCTTTATATTCAAGAGAAGGAGACTACTGGGACAATTGATGCTGGTTAGCTGGAGCTAAGATATTAGTGGTGATTAAGAAGAAAGCATCCAGCATCACTGAAGTGAAATCTTCTGGGAAGTGTTTTCTGAGAGCACAAAGAAGCTATATATCAGAGATAGCCAAGATTGTACCTTGTGTTGTGGCTAGACTTGCTAATATGTAAGAATCACCCAGGTGGTACTGGTTTTGAAGGCATGAAGGCATCATGAAGAACAGCTGAGGGTTGGCACTGTGAGAGGTCATGGAAGGTCATTGATGAAACTGCAGCCTCAGTTGTAGTTGACAGCCCAGGACTGAAGGGGTCATGCAAAGAAGCTGAGGCTTGGTACCATTAAGAGAGCCTATGAGAGGCTTTGGTAAAGCCTAGTTGAGGTGGAAGACCCCAGCATATTGAAGATGCCATGGGATGATTGCCAAGAACAGCAGTGGCAGCCGAGTAGATCAACCTGAACTTAGAGTGCTATAGAGGGAAGGGCTGGAAAAGTGACACCAACCTTTTGGAGATGCACAGGAGATCATGTGTGGATCTCAGACACTGGAACAAGAAGTGGTGAAGCTGAAGTTGACTTGGGGACCCCAAGATGTTAAAGATGCCAGAGCCACAGGATGCCTGCCAAGGAAAGCTGCTAATACAGAGTAGAACCAGTCCAGGAGAAAGAACCATATTGCAGTCAACAAAGATGAAAAAGGAGTTGGATATCTGAAGACTGCTTTGCCATCAGAAATGGAGATGCAGAGTTTGGAGTTTGCCCAGCTGGTTTCCTGTCTTGCTTTGGGAATTATAGTTAAGTGATTAGATGAATCTCAGATGAGAACTTGAATTTATGACTTTTAAGACTGTTAAGACTGCTATAAACTACAGGGACTTTTGAATTTGGGCTAAATGTATGTTGCATTATGTTTAGGTATGGCCCGGGCAGACTCATGTTTGAACAAGCCTATGGGAGCCAGGGAGTGGAATATGGTGGTTTGTATGTGCTCGTCCCAGTGAGTGGCACTATGAGAAGGTATGGCCTTGTTGGAGGAAGTGTTTCACTGTGGGTATGGGCTTAGAAATCTTCTTCTAGATACCTGAGCATGCCCAGTCTGTTTCTGGCTTCCTTTGGATAAAGATGTAGACCCCTCGGCTCCTCCTGAACCATGCTTGCCTGGATGCTGCCATGCTTCTGCCTTGATGACAGTGGATCGAACCTCTGAACCTGAAAGCCAGCCCCAATTAAATTCTGTATTTTATAAAACTTGCATTGGTCCTGGTATCAGTTCACAGCAGTAAAACCCTAACTAAGACACTTGCATTTTTAATATCTTTTATATTTACATGGGCCTATAATTTTCATCTCTTGTTTAATTCCGTCTGGTTTTATACTAAAATTCTTTTTTAATGATATTAATTTCTACAACAGTCACTACTGCTTTCTCCACACCTTTATCCTCAACGTTAAACTCTCTCACAACTTCCTTTCCTCACCAAACTGCATATTTTATTTCCTGCGTCTCTAGCTGCTCTCTCATAAGCACAGCAATGATGCCCATATCCTGAAAAATACCCTGCTTGAAATGCTCTCCATCAAACAAATTCCTCCAACACATTTTAGTTCGCTCTTACTCAAGTTCTTAGGGCATGGGAAGAATAGAGCTAGATTTTTTTTTTGACAGAATGCAGTGAGTATTTGATTCTATAACTAAGATGTAGCTAATCAAAATTAACAAAAAGAACTGAACTTAGAGTGAAGTACAATAATACTATAACTAATGGGTAGAATTTTAAAGTTATTACTCAATTATTTATATTATGAAAATATGAGACTGCTTTATGTTATAGGAAGAATATAACACTGACCTCTGGGCTGATTAACCAAGTAGCAGGTAATTATTATCTAGGTAGTAAAAGTAATCACTAGAAAAACTAAAGAGTATAAAAAATTATTGATTCTAGCCAAGAGAGGGCCAATGATGGTGAATATATATTTTTTCTTTTTTGCTATTATTATATATTTTTATTTTCTATATTCTTTGTTTACATTCCAAATGATTTCCCCTTTCCCAGTTTCCCCCTCACCTATGTCCCATAAACCTTCTTCTCTCCACCCACTCTCCAATCACCTCTCTCCTTCTTCTCTGTTCTGATACACCCCTCCAATGCTAAATCAAGCCTTTCCAGGATCAGGACCCTCTCCTTACTTCTTCATGGGAATCATTTGTATGCTAATTGTGCCTTGGGTATTCAGAGCTTCTGGGCTAATTAATATGAACTTATCAGAGATTGCATTACATGTGTATTATTTTGTGATTGGGTTACCTCATTTAGGATGATATTTTCCAGATCAAACCATTTGCCTAAAAATTTCATGAATTCATTGTTTTTAATTGCTGAGTAGTATTCCATTGTGTAAATATACCACATTTTCTGTATCCATTACTCCATTGAGGGGCATCTGGGTTCTTTCCAGCTTCTGGCTATTATAAATAAGGCTGCTATGAACATAATGGAGCATGTGTCTTTATTGCATGCCAGGTAATCCTTTGGATATATGCCCAGGAGAGGTATAGAAGGGTCCTCTGGAAGTGTCATGTCCAGTTTTCTGAGGAACCGCCAGACTGATTTCCACAGTGGTTGTACCATTTTACAACCCCACCAGCAGTGGAAAAGTGTTCCTCTTTCTCCACATCCTCGACAACACTTGCTGTCTCCTGAGTTTTAACCTTAGCCATTCTGACTGGAGTGAGGTGAAATCTCAGGGTTGTTTTGATTTGCATTTCCCTAATGACTAATGATGTTGAACATTTCTTAAGGTGCTTCTCAGCCATCAGAATTTCTTCAGGTGAAAATTCTGTGCTTAGATCTGTACCCCATTTTTTAATAGGGTTATTTGGTTCCCTGGGGTCTAACTTCTTGAGTTCTTTGTATATATTGGATATTAGCCTACTATCAGATGTAGGGTTGGTGAAAATCTTTCCCCAATTTGTTGGTGGCTGTTTTGACCTTTTGACAGTGTTCTTTGCCTTACAGAAACTTTGTAATTTTATGAGGTCCCATTTATCAATTCTTGATCTTAGATCATAAGCTATTGGTGTTCTGTTCAGGAACTTTTCCCCTGTGCCCATGTCCTCAAGGGTTTTCCCCAGTTTCTTTTCTATTAGTTTCAGTGTGTCTGGTTTTATGTGGAGGTCCTTGATCCATTTTGAGTTGAGTTTAGTACAAGAAGATAAGAATGGATCAATTCACATTCTTCTGCATGGTGACCTCTAGTTGAACCAGCACCATTTGTTGAAAAGACTATCTTTTTTCCACTGGATGTTTTCTACTCCTTTGTCGAAGATCAAGTGACCATAGGTGTATGGATTCATTTCTGGGTCTTCAATTCTATTCCATTGGTCCACTTGCCTGTCACTGTGCCAATACCATGCAGTTTTTAACACTATTGCTCTGTAGTATTGCTTTAGGTCTGGGATACTGATTCCCCCAGAAGTTCTTTTGTTGTTGAGAATAGGTTTAACTATCCTGGGTTTTTTGTTATTCCAGATGAATTTGAGAATTGCTTTTTCTAACTCTGTGAAGAACTGGGTTGGGATTTTGATGGGGATTGCATTGAATCTGTAGATTGCTTTTGGCAAGATGGCCATTTTAACTATATAAATCCTGCCAATCCACGAGCATGGAAGATTTTTCCATGTTCTGAAGTCTTCTTCGATTTCCTTCTTCAGAGACCTTAAGTTCTTGTCATATAGATCTTTCACTTGTTTGGTTAGAGTCACACCAAGATACTTTATATTGTTTGTGACTATTGTGAAGGGTGTCATTTCCCTAACTTCTTTCTCAGCCTGCTTATCCTTTGAGTATAGGAAGGCAACAGATTTGCTTGAATTGATTTTATAACCAGCCACTTTGCTGAAGTTGTTTATCAGCTGTAGGAGTTCTCTGGTGGAGGTTTTTGGGTCACTTAGGTAGACTATCATGTCATCTGCAAATAGTGATAATTTGACTTCTTCCTTTCCAATTTGTATCCCTTTGACCTCCTTATGTTGTCTAATTGCTCTAGCTAGAACTTCAAGTACTATATTGAAAAGATATGGAGAGAGAGGACAGTTTTGTCTAGTCCCTGATTTTAGTTGGATTGCTTCAAGTTTCTCTCCATTTAGTTTGATATTGGCTACCAGTTTGCTTTTACTATGTTTAGGTATGGGCCTTGAATTCCTGTTCTTTCCAAGACTTTTAGCATGAAAGGATGCTGAATTTTGTCAAATGCTTTTTCAGCATCTAAAGAAATGATCATATAATTTTTTTCTTTGAGTTTGTTTATGTAGTGGATTGCATTGATGGATTTCCTTATATTGCACCATCCCTGCTTCCCTGGGATGAAGCTCACTGGATCATGGTGGATGATCATTTTGATATGTTCTTGGATTCAGTTGGCAAGAATTTTATTGAGTATTTTTGCATCGATATTCATAAGAGAAATAGGTCTGAAGTTCTTTCTTTGTTGGATCTTTGTGTGGTTTTGGTATCAGTGTAATTGTGGCTTCATAGAGTGAGTTGGGTAGTGTTCCTTCTGTTTCTATTTTGTGGAACAGTTTGAAGAGTATTGGTTTTAGGTCTTCTTTAAAGGTCTGATAGAATTCTCCACTGAAGCCATCTGGTGCTGTGCTTTTTTTGGTTGGAAGACTTTCTATGACCCCTTTTATTTCTTTAGGGGTTATGGGACTGTTTAGATGATCTATTTGATCCTGATTTAATTTTGGTGTCGAATATCTGTCTAGGAAACTGTGCATTTCCTCCAGATTCTCCAGTTGTGTTGAGTACAGGCTTTTGTAGTCGGATCTAATGATGTTTTGAATTTCCTCAGTTTCTGTTGTTATATTTCCCTTTTCATTTCTAATTTTGTTAATCCGAATACTGTCTCTGTGCTCTTTGGTTAGTCTGGCTAAGGGTTTATCTATCTTGTTGATTTTCTCAAAAAAACAGCTCCTGGTTTTGTTGATTCTTTGTATGGTTCTCTTTGTTTCTACTTGATTGATTTTGGCCCTGAGTTTGATGATTTCCTGCCTTCTACTCCTCCTGAGAGAAATAGCTTCTTTTTGTTCCAGGGCTTTCAGGTGTGTCATTAAGCTGGTAGTGTATGCTCTCTCCATTTTCTTTTTGGAGGCACTCAGGGCTATGAGTTTTTCTCTTACCATTGCTTTCATTGTGTCCCATAGATTTGGGTATGTTGTGTCTTCATTTTCATTCAATTCTAAAAAGTCTTTGATTTCTTTCTTTATTTCTTCCTTGACCAAGGTATCATTGAGTAGAATATTGTTCAGTTTCCACGTGTATGTGGGCTTTCTGTTGTTTTTGTTGCTATTGAAGACCACTTTCACTCCATAGTGATCTGATAGGAGGCATGGGATTATTTCGATCTTTTTATATTTGTTGAGGTCTGTCTTGTGGCCAATTATATGATCAATTTTGGAGAAGGTATCATGAGGTGCTGAGAAAAGTGTATATTCTTTTGCTTTAGGATAAAATGTTATATATATATATATATATATATATATATATATATATATATATATATATATATTAAATCTAATTGGTCCAAAGCGTCAATTAGTTTCACTGTGTCCCTGTTCAGTTTCTGTTTTCCTGATTGGTCCATTGAGGAAAGTGCAGTGTTGAAGTCACCCACAATTATTGTGTTAGGTGCAATGTGTGCTTTGAGCTTTAGTAAAGTTTCTTTTATGAATGAGGGTGCCCTTGCATTTGGAGCATAGATGTTCAGGATTGAGAGTTCTTCTTGGTGTATTTTTCCTTTGACCAGCAAGAAGTCTCCCTCAGAGGCTCTTTTGATGACTTTGGGTTGAAAGTCAATTTTATCTGATATTAGAATGGCTACTCCAGCTTGTTTCCTGAGACTATTTGCTTGTAAAATTGTCTTCCAGCCTTTTACTCTAAGGTAGTGTTTGTCTTTGACACTGAAGTGTGTTTCCTGTATGCAGCAAAATGTGGGGTCCTGTTTGCATATCCAGTCTGTTAGTCTATGTCTTTTTATTGAGGCATTGAGCACATTGATGTTAAAAGATATTAAAGAATAGTGATTATTACTTCCTGTCATTTTTTATGTTATTTTTTAAATTTGATTGGTTATCTTCTTTTGGGTTTGATGAAAGAATGTTACTATCTTGCTTTTTCCAGGGTGAAGTTTCCCTCCTTGTATTGGTGTTTTCCTCCTGTTATCCTTTGTAGGGCTGGGTTTGTAGATAGATATTGGGTAAACTTGGTTTTGTCATGGAATATCTTAGTTTCTCCATCTATGGTGACTGAGAGTTTTACTGGGGACAGTAGTTTTGGCTGGCATTTGTGTTCTCTTAGAGTCTGTATGAGATCTGCCCAGGATCTTCTAGCTTTCATAGTCTCTGGCGAGAAGTCTGGTATAATTCTGATAGGTCTTCCTTTATATGTTACTTGCCCTTTTTCTCTTACTGCCTTTAATATTCTTTCTTTGTTTAGTACATTTGGGGTTTTGATTATTATGTGACGGGAGGTATGTCTGTTCTGGTCCAGTCTGTTTGGAGTTATGTAGGCTTCTTGTATATTCATGGGCATCTCTCTCTTTAAGTTAGGGAAGTTTTCTTCCATAATTTTATTGAAGATATTTGTTGTCCCTTTAAGTTGTAAATCTTCACTCTCATCTATGCCTATAATCCTTAGGTTTGGTCTTCTCATTGTGTCCTGGATTTCCTGGATGTTTTGGGTTACAAGCTTTTAGCATTTTGCATTTTCTCTAACTGTTGGGTCCATGGTTTCTATGGTATCTTCACATCTGAGATTCTTTCTTCTATCTCTTGTATTCTGTGTTGATATTTGCATCTATGGCCCCTGATTTCTTCCCAAGGTTTTCTATCTCCAAAGTTGTCTCCCTTTGAGATTTCTTAGTTGTTTCTACTTCTGATTTTAGATCCTGGATGGTTTTGCTTAGCTCCTTCACTTGTTTGTTTGTGTTTTCCTGTAATTCTTTAAGAGATTTTTGTGTTTCCTCTTTCATGACCTCAGCCTGTTGACCAAAGTTCTCTTGTATTTCTTTAAGTGATTTTTGTGTTTCCTCCTTATTGGCTTCTGAATTCTCCTGATTTTCTTTCAATGATTTTTGCGTTTCCCTTGTAAGGGCTTCTAACTTTTGATCCATTTTCTCCTGAATTTCTTTAAGAAATTTATTTATGTACTTCTTGTGTTCCTGTAACAGCATCATGACCAGTGATTTTAAATCCAAATCTTGTTTTTCTGGTGTGTTGGGGTATCCAGGACCTGCTGTTAATGGAGAATTGGGTTCAGATGCTGCCATATTGCCTTGATTTCTGTTAGTAACGTTCCTACGTTTGCCTTTTGCCATCTAGTTTTCACTGGTGTTAGTTGGTCTTGTTGTCAATGCTGGACTCACCAGTGCAAGCTGCCTCTTCCCAGTTGGTCTCCGGATGCACAGCTGACCCCCTGCACTGCCTGGACACAGGGTGCTGTGGCCCAGGCTGTTGTGGCCCAGGCTGTTCCAGATCCAGAGGTGGAGACTGGAAGGCTCCCACCAGAGGCCTCAGGACTGGATCCTCTGCTCTGTAGGGCCAGACTCACCAGAGCAGGCTGCCTCCTCCCAGTCAGCCACTGGGTGCACAGATGGCCTCTTGCACAGCCTGGAGATGGGGTGCCGTGGCCCAGATTATTCCCAATCCTGAAGCAGAGACCAGAAGGCTCCTGCCCGAGGCCTCAGAACTGTATCCTGTGGCCCAGGCTGTTCCTGATCCCGAAGTGGAGATCTGAAGGCTCCCTCCAGAGGCCTCAGGACTGCTATTTTTCTATACTGTTTGAGCTATGTTTACTCATGTTCATATATTTATTATATTAATTATATTATATTATATTATATTATATTATATTAATCTTATAATATAAACATCTAGGTTGATTACAAACCAAAGCATAACTCATAATTGAAAGGAAGACCACACACACACACACACACACACACACACAATCAGCTACAGTTCTGAAAATGCAAACTACAAAAGATGTAATTACATAGGATTCAATTCAAGAACAGAGATTTGCCTCCAGATTTGTATTCTTGCTAAAACACAAAGCAGGCTCACACCTGTCACAAATTAAATCATCCACAAGAAGGGTAAGGAAATCAAATTGCAAAAGGTGCATGAGACAGAAAATAATTTTATTGAGCTATAATTGCTAAATTAGAAACTATATTTATATTTTATTTATGTACACATCATAACTGATTAGCACAATCAAATTAACATATCAATTGCTTCATATAATATTATCTCTCTATCCCTCCTCTTCTCTAGTACCCAGAAAAATAAGCTCTCCCTCTCCTCTTCCCCCTTCTACCTCTCAAGAGAGGGGAGGTCTCCCATGAATATCAAACAGCCTTGGCATATCTAATTGCAGTAAGACTAGGTCCATCTTCATCTACTAGACAAGGCATCCCAGTTAAGGGAAAGGGATCCAAAGGCAGACAATGCAGTCAGAGACTACCCTTGCTCCTGCTTTAGGAGTCCCACATGAACACCCAGCTTCACAACTGTTACATATGTGCAGAAAGCCTACATCCATCGCATGCATGCTCTCCACTTGGCAGTTCAGTCTCTATGAGGCACTATGGGCTCAGGTTAGTTGATTCTGTAGGTTTTCTTGTGATGTCCTTGACCCCACTAGCTCCTTCAATCCACCCTCCCTCTCTTCCATAGAATTCCTCAACCTCCACCTAATGTTTGGCTGTGGGTGTCTGCATCAATTTCCATTAGTTCCCGGGTGAAGCCCCTCTAATGACAGTTATGCCAGGCTTCTGCCTGCATGTATTGCAGAAAATTACTAATAGTGGCATAGGTAATCTCGTTTTTATGACATGGGGCTCAAGTTGGGCCAGTCATTGCTTGGCTTTTCCCTCAAATTCTGCTTCATCTTTTACCCCTGCGTGCACAAGAAGAGAGAGGACAAGCTGCAGTAGAAGTGTAAAGTAAATAAATAACTTAATAAAAGCAAAACAAAAACAAAAAACAAAACAAAAACAAAAAAAACTTAGCCACACTCTTGGCATTCAGCTTTAATATAGCAGTGTCTAGCAATGTGTGTTGAAGACATGGTGAGTAATTTTGGTGGTTTAATGTAAATATATGTGTGCATGAGTAACTGGGTGTATATATGTATGTGTGTGTGAATGATATTCCTTTGCAATTTTTTTATTCCTTTGCAATTTTATATTTTACTTTATTATATGCAACAATGGTCATTAGGTTGGATTCACATCTGGACTATTTTTGTGTTCTTATAGAAAATCAAACCATGGGAATTGTGATCTGTCAAGAAACTTGAGCTTAGCTCCAAAGCACAGCACATTATCAAATTTTAAATATAAATTGTTAATTCATGTGTTTGAAACTATTAATAAGCTTAATCATTTTGCAGGATAATCCTAGTATATTTTGTGTGTACAAAATCACTATCTTGCCTAGATGGCAAGATAACAAAATTAGAGTTAAAAATAAACTGGGACTGTTTAATGTGTATCATTTACCAGTGATGATGTACAACCACTCTCGGAATTTGTCTGGTGTTTCCTGAGAAAACTGGACATACTACTACCTGAGGACCCAGCTAAACTACTCCTGGGTGTAAACCCAGAAGATGCTCCAACACATAATAAGGATGCATGCTCCACTATGTTCATTGCAGCCTTATTTATAATAGCCATAAGTTGAAAAGAGCCCAGATGTCCTTCAACAGAAGAATGAATACAGAAAATGCACTACATTTATACAATGAAGAACTACTCAGCTATTAAAAACAATTACCTCATGAAACTCTTAAGCAAATGGATGGAACTAGAAAAATATCATCTTGAGTGAGGTAACCCAGTCACAAAAGAACACATATGGTATGCACTGACTGATAAGTGGCTATTAGCCCAAAAGCTTAGATAAACTTACCTAAAGATATAATTCACAGAGCATATGAAGCTCAAGAAGAAGGAAGGAAGACCAAAATTCTGGACGTTTCAGTCCTTCTTAGAAGGGGAAACAAAATACTCATGAGAGGTAGAGAGTGGGAGGGACTTTGGAGGAAGAGAGGAGGGGGAGGGGAAAGGGGGCAGGATCAGGTATGGGAGGAGAGAGGGATAATAAACAGGGGGCCAGGAATTTGAACAGAGGTTTATAGCAAGGTGGGATGGGGATCTGGGGTATCCACCAGCAAGTCCCAGATGCCAGGAAAGTAAGAGGCTTCCAAGACCCAACAGGGATGAGATTAGCTGAAATACCGAGGAGAACCTGTAGAGACCATATCCAGAGGTTAGGCAAGGACCCTGGTTGGGGAATGGGGCCACCCGCTCATCTTCAAACTTTTAACCCAAAATGGCTCCTGTCTAAAGGAAATATGAGGACAAATTGTGGAGCAGAGACTGAAGGAAAGACCAGCTGGAGACTGCCGCACCTGGGGATCCATCCCATATTCAGAAATCAAACCTAGACACTATTGCAGATGCCAAGAAGTCCTTGCTGACAGGAGCCTGATACAGCTGTCTCCTGAGAGGCTCTGCCAGAGTCTGACAAATACAGAGGTGGACGCTCACAGCCAACCACTGGACTGAGCATGAGGTCTTCAATGGAGGAGTTAGAGAAAGGACTGAAGGAGCTGAAGGGGTTTGCAACCCCATAGGAAGAACAACAATATCAACCCACCAGAGCCCCCAGAACTCCCAGGGACTAAACTACTAACCAAGGAGTACACATGGAAGAACCCATGGCTCCAGCCACATATGTAGCAGAGGATGGCATTGTCAGGCATCAATAGAAGAGACCATTGGTCCTGTGAAGATTTGATGCCACAGTGTAGGGGAATGCTAGGGTAGGGGGGTAGGAGTGTGTGGGTGGGATGGGGAGCACCCTCATAGAAGCAGGGGGAGGGGACGATATAGGGGATTTTGGGAGGGGAAACAGAAAAAGGGGATAACATCTGAAAAGTAAGTAAAAAAAACCCAATAAAAATGTGTAAAACAAACAATTATGCAAATAAAGCATTATTGAAAACCAAAACCATAATATAATATTGTCAGGTACTATTAGCATTTTATAGTCAAAAATGACATCCATTTTAAAAGAACTAGTATAATAGTCCCTCATCCTATAGCAAAAACTACTCTTTTTATTTTAAAAAGAATTGATGTTATCTCCAGAACACAAAAGACTGTGTCTGACCCAGTGTAGCTCACAATAATACAACCAAGAGCCAGCTGTCCCTTGAATGGCAGCTAGCACCACAAGTGAATAGCATGAAACTATTTGCAGCTTTAGGTTAAAGGAAAAGAATGACAGAGAGAGTGGATGGTGAAAATAGATAGACCTGATTGATAAGAAGTAAAAAAATATTTAGTGATATCAAGTATTGCCCATTTGGACTCCAGATTCCCTAGAAATGATCTAAAAGAAAACAAACCCAGACAAAATACAAAAGGAAGCAGGGGAGGTAAGAAGTTTATAGAGAGAAGCCTGTGATTAACAGACTGACGAGCAAAGCTGGTACTTCAGGAGGCTGGCTTGGCATCACGGAAGGAAAGCCAGACCAGGAGTCAGGAGCAGCAATGGCTCCAGCGCTGTCACAAGCTCTCGGTGAACATGTAGGCAAGCCACCATCTTTGTAAGGCCTCAGTTTCTTATAATACAAACAGGAGCTTTAAGACTAGTGAGTGCAGATAGCTAGTCATCTTCAGCATACTCGTGTTTATTATAGGCTAGCTCCAGTCACTAGCAACATGAGAGAAACACAAACTACTGCTGTGAGCTTGACATTGCAAATGATCTCCAACCAACAAATACAAAAACCTGGTAAACTGAAGCTCCAATTGTGGCTAAAATGAACCAAGATGCCAAAGTGAACCGAGAAGGTGAAGCCATGACTTCTTCATGAGCTTTACTCTTTTGAGAACAGAAACAAGTGGATCGGTGCCCATTTTGCCCGACTCAGGTCCCAAGTCTTGCATATTAACATAGATCATAACAGTTAACTGACTTTTACCCTAAAAGGTAAGACTGGAGCTCAAATAATTTTCCAGAATGTAAATGTCTTACTGCACAATTAGATTTACTAAAGTGAAGAAGTGGCAAAATTATTGTTCATTATATAAAGCTTGTCCATAGTTGTTACCATTGATAGATAAGTGAACATTCATAAAAATTAATGTGACCCTGTTGGAGTAGATGTGTCACTGAGGTTGTGAGCTTTAAGACCCTCATCCTAGCTGCCTGGAAGACAGTATTCTGCTAGCAGCCTTCAGATGAAGATGTACAACTCTCAGCTCCTCCTGCACCATGCCTGTCAGGACACTATCACACTCCCACCTTGATAATGAACTGAACCTCTGAACCTGTAATCCAGCCCTATTTAAATGTTGTCCTTATAAGAGTTACCTTGGTAATGGTATGTGTTCACAGCAGTAAAACCCAAACTAAGACAAAGATAATTTCTAACATTTTATTTTCAATATAAGAAAATGTAACATGTACTTACAATATAAAAAGTAAATGAATCATTTAGCATATAGAGAGGAAATCTCATAAAACTTCTACAAAACATAAAGCCTAGTCCTCATTTCTACAATGCATTAAAATAATTTACTGTACATTGTCAAAAGAAAGCAATGGTAGTTTTATTCTTTAAGTTGGTATCAAAGTAGAAAAACCATTAAAGATATAAAACCCAACTCTTACAGAGAACTGGCAAAAGAAGTTCCCCCAATATATCCTTATTTCCCCATTTCCCTTTGGTCATGGGTTCCAGGCTCTCAGAACACATACAAAGCTTCTCTGATAAATCTGACTCACCCTAGGGATCAACATGATCAACATGCTAGAAAGGAGAAAAGTATAGGCAGCCATGAGTGTGTTAGAGGCTAAGAGCAATGAGAGAACACTTGGACAGGGCAGAGAAAGGGCTAGCTACTATACAAACCAGGCAAAGGACTAGATAACAGACCAAGAATTTCAGGCAGTGATATGAACCTATTGCCCCAACATCTCTCCTACCAGTAGCTATTCAGTTAGGGAACCTTGGAGGAGTATAGCAACATAGCTTGTATAAATGAATCAGTTGAAATATGGAGATACTGGGTAGTCTGGTAAAGAAGGGAGAAAAAACACCTTGCAAAAAGTACCCCAGTCTGAAACTGGGAAAGACCTCTCACTAGAGGAAAAAAACAAACATATTGCCCCAAACATCTACATTGATAACATTGGACTCCTAAGGTTTTGGCTACTCAGAAACCTTGCCACCTTCCTAGGCTGAAGCTCAACTGTGGAACTGCTTAGGACAGTGCACAGTTGGAGTATTCAAGAGGTGGGACCCATCTAGGTTATTGCTATGTGATATCATTTTGAGATTATACCCAACCAGACCCCAGAACAACTCTTTTCCTACAAAAGTTATTTAAAGGACTCAGCAGGAACAACTGATTAGCCAGATTCACAAGAATCAAAGCAAGGACATATGATGGTCCATTCTCAGCTTGGATTGGATGGAGAAATGTCTAGGAGGACAGTAAGGTAGATCTTTTTGTGCCATCCAGTGGAACATGATTCTAGCAAAGACAAAGAAGTCTTTTAATGTAATCCCTGAAATGGTATTCAATAGAATGATCCCAGGTAAATCCAGTGGTCTCTAAGAGAACCCAGAAAGACAAATAGAATTGGAAAATGGCTATGATACTAATAGGAAATTCAGCAAAGAAAGATCATGTAAAGAAGCAAACAAAGTCTTAACAACATTCTACATCCAGAAGAAGCAAAACATTTCTGAATCCAAAGAAATAGAAAAGAAAAAATGAAAATAGACTAAAGTTGATGCAAACAAGTGTTTGAGTTCTATGAGTTTCATAGGGTAGAAAGAGGGGTCAGATCTACAACACCACCCAATGAACTGGGCAACTGACAGGAGATGAGTAATTTCTAGAGTCATATAACTCATCAAAGCTGAACCATAAAATCCAAAATGGCCTAAACATGCCAATAACAGGCAATAAAATTATATCGTGAATAAAAATCCTACCAACAATAAAAATAACAAATGGATGACTTCACTTGCTAAATTCTCTTAAATGCTTACAAAAGAGATGATATCCATTATTCTTAATTTCCTGAAAGTTAAAAGGGTGGATAGTCTTCTAAATTTATTGGAAAGGGCAATTACCATGCTCAGGACAATGAGGACTTATACAGACTTTTCACAATTTCTTGATGTAAGTCTCCATTGCTAAAAACATCACATATTTGAGTCATGGGGTATGGAGAAATCAGGATGATACTGACCTGGAAATTTGATCCCTATTGCCCATCTTTCATAGTGCTGGAAGGGAGGGTGCTGTGATCATTAATTTGACCAGCTGTGAACCACATAGCTACAATAATGACTGGCCTGACAAGATATGCCTACTGGCACAATAATGGCACAAATATAATTCAACTCTCCAAGAAATTCATGATTAGATAAGAGTTCCAGTCCACAAGATGAAACTCATAAATGGTCCCATTATTTAGACAAGACTCTATGGCTACTTAGGTCACAGACCTTAGGGGAGAAGAGACTATCATTATTTTCTAAATGGGCATAATAAGTATTAAATTGACACCTGTAGATTAATGCATCTCTTAGCCCTCATCAGAGATACTTCTATTTGCCACCAAGAGTAATTAACACAGAGTCCACAACTGCCCAAGACACAGAAAATAAAGAAACTGCAGGATGCTCAACACCAATCAGAATGTGTGTGTGTGTGTGTGTGTGTGTGTGTGTGTGTGTGTGTGTGTATGTAGGGAGGGAGAGAGAAAGAGAGAGAGAGAGAGAGAGAGAGAGAGAGAGAGAGATCCCTCCTCTCAAAATTCAAAGATTATTATATTATTGTAGAAAACGGGGCAGAAAATGTCTCAGAGGCAGCAAGGCATCATAGTTATGATTACAGGGAAACTGCTGGACACAACAGAGCAACTATACATATGGACTCACAATGGATATGACAGCAGACTTAGAACCTGTGAAAGTCTAAGCTAGACCAAACCTGAGCATGGAAAAGAGATCTGGCATGGAATCTTACCCCAGCCATAGATCTAATAGCAAGCTTTAGTTTCTTGGAGAGGGAGAGTCCATTTTCTCTAAGATTGTAGACCCTGGTAAGTTGACCATGCTCCAGTAGAAGGCCATATATCCAAGAATATTTGTGCAGCACAAATTGTTCTTAATGGGCAGGCAGAAAGACACAAAGCTAGATGGATGGAAAAGGAGGTGTATTTTGGAAGACTTGTGGAAGGGGTGAATTATGATCAAAACATGTACAAAAATCTCAAATTATTAACAATTTTTTAAATCCTACAGGAAAAGTTTTATTTTCCCAGGATTGTGTCTTTCTTGCCACTAGAGGGCATAGAAGCCACTCTCCTGTGGCAGCTGCTAACCTAAGCAAAACTGTTCTTTAAATAAGTTGTATTCATCTAGATATTTTTTAAAAAATAGCTCAAGATTATTATTAATAAGCATGCATAATAGGAAAAATGCTAAATGTATACACATTCAGAGTATTTCGAGTTTCCTTCCCATCAACCTAGGAAGAGAATTTCTTGCTCACTGGTCAGGATGACTGACACATGAGAACTCAGGCGTTTGGTAACAAGAGGAGGTAGCAAATGCTATGTTCTGGCTTCTAGGTGCAGCCAAGATTGTACTCTTTGTGGAGAACAGGATAGCAGGCATGGGCGACAGGGCTCGGGTACAGTCAGTGTGAATAAACACACTGGCTGTGGAATCTCACAGAGAACAATAGGAACTGTTTTATCGGCTCTCATAGTGTGAAATTTAAAAACGAAAATGAGATTGGAGACAAAAAAGTTTGGAGGTGGAATTTAACTTCTTTCAGAGTAAGTTTAGTTGGACATGCCCCTGAAAGAATGGAGCATGGGAAAACTGTGACTTAGCTGTAGAGAAACCTGGGAGAGAACATTTTAGTCAGATGACCAAGGTTAGCATCAGGACTGGACAGGCCATGTCACTTAAGTGGTACATGTCTCCAAAAGTCTATCCCCTCAACCTGACATGAGAAAAAATATCAGCCACCCAAGTGAAAGGATTTTCTACAAAATGCCTTACAGAGTCATCTTCAAAACTATAAAGGTAATGAAACACAAATTGGACCTAAGAAATTGTAGCAGATTAGAGGAGACTAGGAAGAAATGACAACTGAATGGAGTGGTTTTGTTTTTTAAAACATCAACACATGCATTTTCATCAAAGCTTGATTCAAAGTGGTGTAGTATACTAAGTAGCAATATATCAATGTTAATTTCTTAGTTTTAACACTGTATCTTCTTTACATATGATAATAGCATTAGCTATTGGAAAGTTATTATTATTAGAAAGTATTTTATCTTTCTGTATCAATTTTGGAACATACAACTTATTGCTGATCATCTTGGTTTCCACTTAGAGGTGGAAGGCAAGTCTCTATTGCTGAAGACACTATGAACTCCAGAAATGGGAGACCAGAGACCGCTAAGCTAAAAAGCAACACACAGTCCTACCCAGCTATGACATTTTTGATCCCCATCAATGGCCAGCATGGAATAATAACTCTAAGGATGCTGTCTGTCACACATACCTTGATGTAGCTAACAGTTCTCTAGATGTACTTAAGATATGCTAAACAAGGGGAAGACCAGGTCTGGTATTGAAACTTAGCACCACTAAGTGCTAGTGAAGTCATAGTTACTAGAGGAGAATCTACAACCATGAATTTACTAATTTATAACCCCTAACAACAATACATAAACATTTCTCTTTACATCTACAGATAACTGTGGTTTTTACCCCCATCAAGGGAACTTCTCTTTGCCACAGATGGAGACCACCACAGCAAACCACAACCAATAAAAATGCAAAGTTGGGGAGCTAGTCCTAGTGGATAGATCTATAAAACAATTTGGCAGCCAAAACTCAGGAAACATTATAGGAGATGGGGCTGAAAGATTGCATGAGCCAGATAATCAGGGAGTTTGCTGTGAGCTGTATGCCCTAGAAATATCAGAAGCTACACTCATAGAGTCTCACCAACATGCCTGTCCAAATATGAGCTGAACGGGGATGGCAGAGAGATGAACATACCAAACTGGATGGAGAAATGCCAACAAGGCCTCAGTCCTTCACAAAGACCAACTTCAGAAAGCTTAGAACATAAGTGGTCTTTACCAGGGAAGAGTGCACCAAGCAGTTGTCCAGGGCCAAGCAGTCACTTCTGAAAACATACATGTAAGTAACATTATACAGATGATATTTAAGAATATATATCCATAATATAATATTATATAGGTTATATTTAAGAATGTGTGTGTGTGTGTGTGTGTGTGTGTGTGTGTGTGTGTGTGTGTGATAGCAACTGAGTTAAAAGGGTGTGAATTAAAAGAAGATGTAGAGGATTACATGAGAGAATTTGGAGGGAAGAAAGGAAGAAATGTAATTAAACTATAATCTCAAAACGAAAAATGAAAATTAAAACTATCTTATAAATTCAAATAAGACTAAAATATAAGTTACCTGTTTGCATGAAAATTACAAGTATCATTTTTGCTTCTCAGAAAGAGACTTATAAACTAGGATGTAACCATACTATTATCTCCTATCACACAGGCAAGCTGGCAAGATGACCAGGTAGGCAGAGATGCTTGCTCCAGAGCCTGATGGCCTAGGTGTGATACCTAGGATCCACATGGTGGGAATAGGGAATCAACTCCCACAGACTGTCCTCTGTCCTCTGACCTACACAGGTACACAAAGGCATCTTACACACACTTGCATGCACCTGAGCATGTGTGCACATAAAGACACACGAGCACACACATGTGCTAGATGCAAAATGTAAAAGATGTTTAGGAAAGAGTCAAACAACACAGAAGACAGCCCAGGCTTTCTGGATATTGACCCATCAATGCAAATTGGCCATAGGTTCATGGCCTCATAAGGGCACACAACTCAACAGCAGCTTTCTGTTAGACTCTGCTGCTTGTTAGTTCCTGTAGCAAATGGAGGAACTTAGGAATGGAGTGTTTGTCATGCATAGGAAGACAGTAAGTTTTAAAGTCAGACATTTCACTGCCTCCCAATTGAATCAATTAGTAGGTATCTGCTTAGACAAGCCAGTTGCCCTCTCTGCTTAGATTCTTCTCTGTGATGGATGTTTACCTCATAGGACTGCTATGAGAAGGTATTAACTTTCCCAGGAAAGAAAGACATTTTTTTGTAATTTTTCCACCCTTTATGATTTCTTACTACACTGCTGTTCTCAACAAAACCAGCAGACAACCAACATGCTATTCAGTATCTGTAAATCCAAGACAACTCCAGAGCCTCTCTGTAAGGACAAACATAAGATGAGACTGTCAATATGATCCTTTAAAGACACAGACGTTCAGGATGCTTTCCATGGAAAGATGGTGAATTCCTCTGTGTGACTTTATGAATGAAGAGTTGAGTAACAGAGAAGAGATAGTGGTACAAGGATAAAGAAAGAAAGAGCATTGGAAAAAGCAATGACAAACCAATGAAGACAGCAGCAGAAAGGCAACACAGAAAATAGGAAAGACCCAACAACTTCTACCCAGCTCTTCTAGGAAAGATAAGCCAAGGAGTTCCTGGTGACAATGGGTCAGCAGTCCCAGTCTCAGGAGGAACTGTGGTTCTGAAAACCTCAAGTCAGTACAGGGACTTTGTCTGACAGTGACTCCTCCAGCATGGCAGGCTAGCACTGGAGAAGAAATCCACTCCATCACTCTCCATATCTCAGAATACTATAGCCAGGCACAATCTTAAAATGGGTGTTTTTTGAGTCTGAGTTATACTGATGCTGTAACTTCATTTCTGTTGCTGTGATAAAATAACCCAACTAAAAGTAACATAGGGTAGAAAAGGGTGTATTTGCTTTATATTCCACGTATTTCAGTCATGACAGAAACTCAAGCAGCCAGTCCCATCTCATCCACAGTCAAGAGCAGAGATAGGAATGTATTCACACGGCCTTCTAGGAGTACTCAGCACGCCCCCTCTCTATTCTTATGTGGTCCATGGCCCAAAATCAGGGAATGCTGGTGCTGTCAACAATAGTTGGGACTTCCTACATCAATTAATAATTAAGCACACATGTGTACACACACACACACAGACCACACACACACATACACACACATACACACACACACACACACACACACACACACACACTGGGCAACTTCATTTAAATAATTCCCTAATGGAACCTCTTCCCAGGTGGCTCTCGGTTGTGTCAAGGATGGTGAAAACTAACCAGGATTCCTAGCAACCTGAAAATAAGGTACAATCACAAGTCAAGAAGACTGAGAACCACCTACCATAATGCCTGCTTGGGAAGATGGTTACAAGAAGCACTTGGGAATAGAGGAAGAGTTGGAAATAGTCCCTCCATTGGAGTTCAGGCAGTGGAATTTCAGGCTGTGGAGGGCATAGTGGTCAGTAGACTTTCCTGATATTGCAGCAATGAAGCCATTAGCTACAGGGTATTGTAGACATGAGAACTCTGGATTCCTTAGTCCCTGGAGTTGCCTTCCTCCCATGTGGCTGTTTGCTGCTGGATGACATCTGAAAACACTGAGACCAGGAGGCAGACTACCTGCCATTTTCCTCCTCTAAGGCAGAACTCAGTATTCTGTTTGCTTCTTTCCACCTGCAAAACAAATAGCCCTCTGTGCCTATGTTTGCTGACCTGGGTACACCAACTGGGGAGTTGGGAGGATCTTCTGGAGCAAACCCCACAGACTGCAAAGGTCTTTGGGTTCTCCAGCAGCTACCAATATACACTAAATGGAGTCTTCTAAATTAAACACAGGTCTATCACATATACACTACAATAGACTTCATCAAGAGCTGCTGGGTTTCAACATGTTTCTCTGGGGAGTTTTGTTTATTTTGTCTTTTTTCTATTTTACATTTCACAATATATTTTTTTAGTTCTGAGCATATGTTAATTATATATAAAATGGATTTCATGACATTTTCATGTATGCATGTATATGTGTTTGAAAACAGTCATCTCACATGACTCTTTCTTGTTCCCCTCCTACTCCCATAGATCTCCCTCCTCTTCCCATCTAGTCCTCATTTGACTTTCACAGTTCGGGGTTGGCATGTGCTTTGTGGCACTGTACATTTCATTAGGGTTTCTTACAGGAACAAGGGCACCTTGGCAGGGATACACCACATGAAAAAACTCCCTTCTCCAGCAATTATTCACACCACATAGACGCCCAGGGAGGAATAACGCTTTGTGAGCCCACTCCATTACAGGATATTGAGTGGCCCACTCTTGCATGGGTCTTGTACAGTAAGTCACAGCCACTATGAGTTCTAGAGTGCAGAGGCCAGATTATGCCTAGCAAAGTGTCCCACAATCCTCCACCCCCTCCTCTGCCTCTTCGCTTTTCTTCACTCCCATTCCATGATGCATCCTGAGTCTTAAGATGGCATTCATATAGGTGTCCCTCAAAGTAGAGTACACAAAAGTCACTTGTTCTCAGCACTTTGGCCAAGACAAGTCTTTGAAGTTACCATTGCTCACTACAAAAACAGGAGCTTCTCTAGCCAAAGTAAACAGTAGCACTAATCTGTGGGTATAAATATAATTATCAATAAGGAAATCTCATAGACATATCACATCCATTTAGAAAATCAACAGAAGTAGCTTTCCCTCTACTATGATCTGCACGACCACAGCATCTGAACAGGTTTGAAGAATGAGATGCTATCAAACCTCCATGGGACCAAGTGCACCTTCTCCCACTAAGGCTAGACAAGGCTGTCCTCTGCTATGTATGTAGCAGAGGTCTTTGGTTGGTGGCTTAATCCCTGAGAGTTCTGAGGGATCCAGTTAGTTGACACTGTTGTTCTTCCTATAAAGTTACAATCCCCTTCAGCACCTTCAGTCCTTCCCCCAACTCTTCCATAGGGGGTCCCTGGACTCAGTCTAATGGTTAATTGTAGGTATCTGCATCTGTCTCAGATAGGTACTAGCAGAGCCTCTCGGAGGACAGCCATGCCAGGCTCCTGACTACAAGCACATCTTGGGTTCAGTGGCTACACTGCCAATAGTGGGTCACAATGGCCAAATTAATCTAAGATGCGATTGCAAACAGGGTTTGGCTCTTTGCCATTTTTCAATGGTACCTATTCCTCTCTTCTCTAGAGATCATAATTTCTTTCAGTTGCTCCCTCTTCCATTCCAAAGGCTCTGCTCTCTCTTTTACTTAAAAGCAAAATAGTTTCAAACAAACCAAACCATGTAAAGCCATACACAAATTCAGATGGCTTCAAATACCAGACTCTGTATAGAATGCTTTTGCACACAAACCTTTCACGAAGATATAAATGCCAAGAAAATTCTATAGGAAAATTTATCCTAGCACAGTCTGCCAGTGAATGAACTGTGAGTCTGGTCTTTCAGGTGATAAGGTGGTAGTTTGGCATGTCAGGATGAAGGCAGGCATATGAAATCAGACACGCCCAGGCTTGATGGCCTTTCTAAATGAGTGAGTGAGCCTGGATGTATTACTGAATTTCACTGCACGTGTCTTTCTTTCACATAAAGATAGAGATGATGTCACTGCATACACAGGGTCGCTGTGAGAGAGCAGCTGAGAAGAGAAAGAGAATGAACACACCAATAAGTTCAAGTTGAATGTTTTCCATTCTTTCTGACCAAGAAAGCTATGCAAAGCTCAGCTGCCTCCAAAACCCAAGAGATTTAAGCTTTGATTGTGGGATTTAAGTTACTAGGACAGTTAATCTTGTCAACCTTAGTAGGATTTAGAATCACCATGGAAACGTATGTCTGGATGAATCTCTGAGAGTGCTTCCAGAAAGGTTTTTAACAGAGCAGGAAGACCCACCCTGAGTGTGAGTGGCACCATCTGATGAGATCAGGTCCAGGCTGTGTGCAAAGGAGAGCAGGACTGAGCACCAGCACTCACCTCCCTCTGCTGCCTGGCTGTGGGGGAAGAATGGGACTGAGTACCAACACTCACCTCCCCCTGCTGCCTGGCTGTGGGGGAAGAATGGGACTGAGTACCAGCACTCACCTCCCTCTGCTGCCTGGCTTTGGTTACAACCAAGCAGAGCTGTCCAGCAGCCTTGCCTTCTATCCTTGGTTGACTGATCCCTTAAGCTGTGAGCCAAAATGCAACCCTTCCTTTCTGTGACTTGCTTTGTCTGCCCATCAGAGCAGAGAGAAGATGCTACTTTCCACATTCACCAGAGAAGCTTCAGTTCATGATGGACCACAGTTAAGGCAGAACTATTAAACATGCTGACAAAATGATGTGAGAGCACAGAGACACTCGTATCGCTGCCCCCACCAAGGCTCAGGAACAGTGAAGAAGGAGCCAAGGGACTATAAGGAGGATGGGGAATGCTGCCTTCATATGGCAGGACGTGCTCGGAGCTGTGGCTGCCTGCAGGAGATCAAACCAGCCAGTCTTCCAGCATAGATGAGAGCGTCCGAAGCCCACCCCTGGCTGTGGAGCCACTGACAGTTGATGGCTGCTGCGGGGTGGAGAGGCATTTTCTTTGAGTGTGGTCATTG
Source organism: Apodemus sylvaticus (assembly GCF_947179515.1). Lineage (NCBI taxonomy): Eukaryota > Metazoa > Chordata > Mammalia > Rodentia > Muridae > Apodemus > Apodemus sylvaticus. The sequence goes on along the minus strand of NC_067473.1, from coordinate 64,841,094 downwards.
GTAGGTTGCCCATGATCCAGTAGATGCCCCACACGCATGCCCATAGGGGTAGCACCAATTGGATTTGGTGGGTTATATTTTTTTTTAAGAAGTGGAGGAAGAAGAAATAAAACTGGAAAGAATAATGTGTTGGAGAGAAGGTGGAAGAGGAGTATGGAGATGGATAAAATCAAAATAGATTGTATACTTAATATGAAATCCCCAATCAATAAATAAAAATATTCTTTTTAAAAATAGACATCTGGGGGTTGGAAAGATAGTTCAGCAGTTAAGAGCACTGACTTCTATTCCAGAGGTCCTGCGTTCAATTCCCAGTCACCACATGGTGGCTCACAACCATCTGTAACGGGAGCCAATGTCTTTTTCTGGTATGTCTGAAAACAGCTACAATATACTAATATACATAAAATAAATAAATAATCTTTTAAAAATACACATCTGAAACTAGGTGGTAGTGATACATTCCCTTAATCCCAGCACTTGGGAGGCAGAGGCAACCTAATGTTTGAGTTTGAGGCCAGGCTAATCTAAGGGTGTGTTCCAGAACTTCCAGGACTGCACAGAGATACCATGATACAAAACATTAAAAACAAAAATAAAAAGAATGAGATGCTAATCTGTGCTGTGAAGCAGGCCTTGAATCTAGTCAGAACACTGTGGTCACTATTATACTTGTAGGCACATCTTGCCTGGTCTCTGAGAAATACAGCTTCTGGTTCCAAGCCAACCATGCAGTATCAGGTATGGGCTTCCTCTCCTGTCTTAGGTCTCAAATTAGACCAGTCTTTGGTTAGCCACTCTCACAAGGTCTGAGCCACCTTGAGCCCAGCACATCTTGCAGGCAGGGCAGGCATGGGTCAAAGGTTTTGTGTGAGTCCCACAACTGAGAGCTTTGCCTTGTTACAGAAGATGGCCAGATCAGGCTCCATGTCCTCCCTTACTAAGGGCCCTCACCAAGATCACCCTTATTGGTTCCAGGAAGTTTCCATGGCACTAGGTTTCCACGTCACCCCTAAGTAACATCCAATCCTGTTGTCTCTCCCTGTACTCTCTCCCCCATCTCTTTCTCCCCCACCAGATTCTCCCTGTTCTCATCCCCACCCACCCCCAGTCCATCCACAAAATCTATTCTATTTCCCCTAGAGCTCTCCTTATTACTGGGTCTATATATTATAGTATGATTATCCTAAAGGGTATCCTTAAATAAATATCCATTTATAAATGAGTACATACCATGTTTGTCTGTCTTGGTCTGGATTGCCTCGCTCGGGATGATTTGGGGATGATTTTTTTTCTACTTCCATCCATTTGCCTGAAATTTTCATATCATTTTTTAACAGCTGAGTAATACTCCACTGTAATAAACATATCACATTTTCTTTATCCATTCTTCAGTTGAGGGACATCTAGGTTGTTTCCAGTTTCTGGCTACTATGAATAAAGCTGCTGTGAACATAGTTGGACAAATGTCCTTGTGATGGTAGAATGGAGCATCCTTTGGGCATATGCCCAATAATGGTATAGCTGGGTCTAGAAGTAGATTGACTCCCAAATTTCTGAGGAGCTATCCTGTTGATTTCTATAGTGGTTGTACACGTTTGCACTCCCACCAACAATGGAGAAGCATTCCCCTTGCTCCACATCCTGGTCAGCATGAGCTGTTACTTGTGGTTTTGATCTTAGTCATTCCAACAGGAATAAGGTGGAATCTCAAAGTAGTTTTGATTTGAACTCTCCTGGTCCCTAAAAACATTAAACATTTCTTTTAGTGTTTTCCAGCCATGTGAGAGTCCTTTATTGAGAATTCTGTTTAGTTTTGTACTCCATTTTCTAACTGGATTGTTTGATTTGTTAAAGTCTAGGGTTTTTTGTTTTTACTTCTTTATATAATTTGGATATTAGCCCTCTATCAGTTACAGAGTTGGTGAAAATCTTCTCCCATTCTGTAGAATGATGTTTTGTCCTTTTGATAGTGTTCTTTGCCTTACAGATACTTTACAGTGTCATGAAGTCCTGTTTATTATTTGTCACTCTTAGTGCTTGTGCTATCAGTGTTCTGTTTAGAAATTTGTCTTCTGTGATGAAATATTTTCCATTGTGTATTTATGGCTTCTTTATTAAAATTCAAATGTCCATAGATGTGTTGGGGTCTTTGATTCAATTCACTTGATCAACATGTCTCTTTCTATGCCAATACCATGCAGATTTTATTATTATAGCTCTGTGTATTACAGCTTGAAATCAAGAATGATAATACATCCAGAAATATTTTTTATTGTTCTGGATGGTTTTAGCTATCCTGGGTTTTTTCTGTAAGAAACTGCATATTGTCCTTTCAAGGATTGTAAAGAATTGTATTAGAATTTTGAATCTGTACATTGAATCTGTAGCTTGATTTTGGTAGGATGGCCTTTTTTCTTAACTATGTTAATCCTACCAATCCATGCGCATAGGAGATCTTTCCATCTTCTGATATCTTCTTCAATTTCTTTCTTCAAAGATGGAGTGTTCAACATTCAAGTGTTTCACTTGTTGGTTAGGGTTATCCCAAGATATATTATTTGAGCCTATTGTGAAGGATGTTGTTTCCCCGATTTCTTTCTCAGCCCATTTGTAATTTGTTTATATGAGGGCAACTGATTTTTCTCTTTTTTCTTTTTCTTTTTTTCTTTTTTTTTTTTTTTGTTAGTTAATTATCTATCTAGTCACATCTCTGAAGGTGTTTATCAGCTGTAGAAGTTTCCTGGTAGAATTTTAGGTTCACTTATGTATATTATCATATCATCTGCAAAAAAAAAAAAAGAAAAAAAAAACCGCTTTGACTTCATCCTTTCCAATTTGTACTCCCCTAATATCCTTCAATTATTTTTTTGTTCTATGTAAAACTTTAAGTACTATACTAAGTAGTGGACAGCCAGGACCTGTTCCTGATTGTATTGAAATTGCTGTGAGTTTATCTCTATTTAATTTGATGCTAGCTGTAGGCATGCTGAAAATTGCCTTCATTATGTTTGGGTATGTCTCTTGGATCTCCAACCTCTACAAGACTTTTATCATGGATTTTTGTCAAAGGCTTTCTCAGCATCTACTGAGGTGATCACGTGAGTTTTTCCCCTTTCATTTTGTTTATGTGGAAGTTAAACTGGTTTTCCTATAGTGAACCTTCACCCCGCAGAAACTTCAGTTTCATGAGGCCCCATTTATTAATTTTTTATCTTAGGCTGCATTAACAATATTTTCTTCAGGAAACCTGTTCCTATGCCAATGAGTTCCGCGACTTTCTTTTCTATCAGGTTCAGTATATCTGCTTTTATGTTGAGTTCTTTGATCCATTGGGAGCTGAATAGAAAAGTAATCATAGTCATTGTGTCATCAACAAAAGCAGAAAAAATAACACAGATTTTCTGTAAAAGTTGGAAATGTTGCCCCCCCCCAAAAAAATCCAGCATATACCACTGTTTAAATATTTGATTTGTAAGCAGTCTGGACACACATTCTGTCATTTGTCCAGTGCTTCTCAGCCTTTTCTATTGGCCCAGGGGAGACTTACAGTAACTTCCCCGTCCAAGATCTCATGCATCCACACAGCCATAAGTCAGAGGACGCTCCAACTATTCTGAGGTAATTCTGATCTCATGCCTTGGGTGCCATGCATTTGAGGAAGGGATATAAACTGTGCCCCTCTTTTCTCTCAATCAGCTCTGCTTCTTCTTCTCTTTCCTTACACTCGGTAACACAGGTCGCACCCCTCCTGATTGCATGGCACACAAATCCCCATGCTACTGCTTCTCATCCTTTTCTTCTTATGGAATAAAACTGTGTGTAGGGTTCTCTCTTGGGAGGAGGATTATGTAAGTGCCAAGAGGTAGGGTAAAGAGCTACAAATGTCATCTCTAGACTCAGCACAGCTATTGTATTCATTAACTCTCAACATTTGTGCTAGCTTGTACTAGGCACCACAGGAGAAATGTCAGTTTCATGAGGTTCCATTTGATAATGGGCTTTGTCAGTCCGACATGGAAGGGAAAGGGACTCATGAAGGTCTTTGCTACTCCTGGATTCTGGGAGAAGGTAATCGTGATCTTTAGTTGTATATCCATTGCCAATCTCACCAAGGCTCCAACACATAGCTCCAAACCTATGGATTGCCCTGGGTATATTCACTGGGTAACAAAACAAAATGAATAGACATGTAAATGAGAAAAAGATTATGGGGAAGAGTGTGTTGGACAGGAGTGTTAGTTAGGGAGATGGGAGGGGATAAAGGTGAAAGTGATCACTATGCTTTGTGTATATGTGTGAAATTGTCTAAAAACAATTTTAATTAACAAACATTTAAAAGTTACTTTTTCTCAACAACAAAAGAAATTCTGGGGAAATCAGTATCCCTGACTTCAAGCAATACTACAGAGCAATAGTGTTAAAAACTGCATGGTATTGGCACAGTGACAGACAAGTGGACCAATGGAGTAGAATTGAAGATCCAGAAATGAATCCACACACCTATGGTCACTTGATCTTCAACAAAGGAGCCGAAAACATCCAGTGGAAAAAAGATAGCCTTTTCAACAAATAGTGCTGGTTCAATTGGAGGTCAACATGCAGAAGAATGCGAATTGATCCATTCTTATCTCCATGTACTAAACTTCATTCCAAGTGGATCAAGGACCTCCATGTAAAACCAGACACACTGAAACTAATAGAAAGAAACTGGGGAAGACCCTTGAGGACATGGGCACAGGGGAAAAGTTCCTGAACAGATCACCAATAGCTTATGCTCTAAGATCAAGAATTGACAAATGGGACCTCATGAAATTACAAAGTTTCTGTAAGGCAAAGGACACTGTTAAAAGGACAAAATGGCAACCATCAAATTGGGAAAGGATATTCACCAACCCTACATCTAATAGAGGGCTAATATCCAATATATACAAAGAACTCAAGAAGTTAGACCCTAGAGAACCAAATAACCCTATTAAAAAATGGGGTACAGATCTAAACAAAGAATTTTCACCTAAAGAAATCCCGAAGTCCGAGAGGCACCTTAAGAAGTGCTCAATATCATTAGTCATTAGGGAAATTAAAATCAAAACAACCCTGAGATTTCACCTTACACCAGTCAAAATGGCTAAGGTCAAAAACTCAGGAGACAGCAGGTGTTAGTGAGGATGTGGAGAAAGAGGAACACTCCTCCACTGCTGGTGGGGCTGTAAGATGGTACAACCACTTTGAAAATCAGTCTAGCAGTTCCTCAGAAAACTGGACATGACACTTCCAGAGGACCCTGCTATACCTCTCCTGGGCATATACCCAAAGGATTACCTGGCATGCAATAAAGACACATGCTCCATTATGTTCATAGCAGCGTTATTTATAATAGCCAGAAGCTGGAAAGAACCCAGATGTCCCTCAAAGGAGGAATGGATACAAAAAATGAGGTATATTTACACAATGGAATACTACTCAGCAATTAGAAACAATGAATTCACAAAATTTTTAGGCAAATGGTTTGATCTGGAAAATATCATCCTAAGTGAGGTAACCCAATCACAAAAGAATACACATGGAATGCAATCTCTGATAAGTGGATATTAATTAGCCCAGAAGCCCTGAATACCCAAGGCACAAATCGCATAGCAAATGACTCCCATGAAGAAGTATGGAGAGGGCCCTGATCCTGGAAAGGATTGATCTAGCATTGGAGGGGAATATAAGGACAGAGAAAAAGGAGGTAGGTGATTGGAGAATGGATGGAGAGAAGGAGATTTATGGGGCATATGGGGAGGGGGCATCTTGGAAAGGGGAAATCATTTGGAATGTAAACAAAGAATATAGAAAATAAAAAAAATAATGGAAAAAAACAAAACAAAAAAAACAAAAAACACAAAAAACACAAAAAAAACAAAAAAACAAAAAAGAAAATATCTAATAAAAAATTTCAAAAAAGTTACTTTTTTGTTCATTATTTTTATTAGATATTTGCTTTATTTGAATTTCAAATGTTATCCCCTTCCCTTGTTACCCCTCTGGAAAAAAAAAAAAACCCTATTTCATCCCCATTCCCATGCTTGCCAATCCCCTTCCCTCACACTTTCCTAACTTGGTGTTCCCCTACACTGGGGCATTGAGCCTTCACAGGATCAATGACCTCTCCTCTCATTGATGTCTGAAAAGGCCATCCTCTGCTCCATACATAGCTGGAGTCATGGGTCCCTCCATGTGTACTCTCTGGTTGGTGGTTTATTCCTGGATGCTCTGGGGGTATTGGTTGGTACTTATTACTGTTCCTCCTATTGGGCGGCAAAATTCTTCAGCTCCTTGGGTCCTTTCTCTAGATCCTACATATGCTCAGTCCATTGGTCGGCTGTGAGCCATGGGTATTTTGATCTACCTTCTAAGAAGGAGCAAAGTATCTACACTTTGGTCTTCCTTCTTCTTGAGCTTCATGCGGTATGTAAATTGTTACTTTTTTTTCAAGATTTATTTATTATTATATCTAAGTACACTATATCTGTCTTCAGACATGCCAGAAGAGGGCACAAGATTTCATTACAGATAGTTATGAGCCATCATGTGATTACTGGGATTTGAACTCAGGACGTTTAGAAGAGCAGTCCGTGCTTATTTGTTTGTTTGTTTGTTTTTCTTATGGAAGAACGAGTTTATTCTGACTTATGGTTCCAGAGGGACAGTCCATGATGGCAGGGGAGGCATGGCAACAGAAATCCAGAGCAGAAATCTGAGATACCACATCTTTAACAGTAAGAGTGAAGCAAAGAGGTGAGGAGACTGTGGCAACTTTCAATGCCCACCCAAATGAGCTTCCTCCAGCAAGGTTGTACTTTTCTATAACTTTTCCAGATAGTGCCATCAAGTGAGGGCCAAGGGTTCCAACAGTCAAGCCTTCAAGAGTACAATCATTATTTTTTTGCCATCATTACTGTATTTTGTTGACCAATATTTCACTGTTTTGTTTTGATGACCATCACAAAATAAAATTTACTGTTAAGAAAACAGAGCATAGTTTTTACAATTATTGACATGCCCAAGGCAGGGCAATGGCAAATACATGTGAAAGTGACTTAAAGAGTTTTAGGCACTGGAGCATACTTGAGGCTTGTACCCATATTGACACTAGTCATTCTCTCCCAGTCAGTGCTCTTAACTTCCGAGCCATCTCTCCAGCCCATAAATTGATACTTTTATCAGCAGATGATTTAAAATACTGCTTCTTTCCAAACAGTGTTTTCTATTAAACTATTTAAAATATTAATTTAAATTATTTAATTCAAATATTTAATTTAAAAATAAAAACAAACAAGCAAACAAACAAAAACAAAATGACTTTGCCTGTATTCCTACAAGCCTGCTAGCACAAGGGACAACCAGGTGAGACTCCCTCCCCACCAATCCCCTGCCTTCTGGGTCCCCTTGGGGGAACACTGAACAGTGTTGAGCTGCATCTTGTCCCCTTTGTGTTCTGGTTTCTGGCCCATAGCTCTGCTTGCATTCCCATAGGCCTGGTGACACCAGGGATAATCAAGTATGATAGAACCCAAAGGCCCTTACCTTCCAGATCCCCTTATGGCATACCCAGTAGCAATAAACTACTGTCCCCTGTACTCCATTTTCTAGACCACAATTGTGCCTACATTCCTGGAGGCCATTCTAGTACTAGGGACCCTCTCCAGGTTGATACTAGGGACCCCAAAACACCAGAGGAAACATGTTACTGGACCTAAAAGCTTACTAGTCACCAGAACCCAGGGCCACTCAGACAAGAAGAAAGAGAAGAAACAGAAACCAGGGATGGGGTTGGATGGGAAGGACCAAAACACTCATCCAATAAAGATAAACTCAGAAATCCTTTTGTAAACCTATAATAACCATAAAACCCAAGATAACTAAAAGCCAGCACAAGAACACCATCAACAAAAGTGAGGGCAATATGGCACCACCAGAGCCCTACTATCCTACACAAGTAAGCCTTGGATATCATAACATAACTGAAGCTCAAGAAAATGACCTTAGACCAAATCTTGTGAAGATGATGAAGTTTTTTTTTTAAGAATAAATGAACAAATTCCTTAAAGAAATATGGGAAAATGCAATCAAACAGGTGAAGGAAATGAACAAAACTGTTCAAGAACTGAAAATAGAAATAGAAGCAATAAAGAAAACACAAACTAAGATAATCCTGAAGATGGAAATCCTAAGGAAGAGAACAGAAAATACAGACTCAATCATCACCAATAAAATACAAGAGATAAAAGAGAGAATCTTAAGCATAAAAGATACAGTAGAAGAAATTAATCTATCAGTCAAAGAAAATTTAAATATAAAGTTCCTGACACAAAACATTCAGGAAATTTGGGATACAATGAAAAGACCAAACCTAAGTAAAACAGGAAAAGGAGGAAGAGGAGGAAGAAGAAAAAGAAGAGGAGGAGGAGAAAAGGGAGGAAGAAATTATAGAAGAAATTTTCCCTAACCTAAAGTGTACCAAGAAAGAAAATCCTCCTACCACATAATAATCAAAACACTAACAAAGAAAGAATATTAAAAGCTGAAAGTGAGGAGCTGGAGAGATGGCTCAGCGGTTAAGAGCACTGACTGCTCTTCCGAAGGTCCTGAGTTCAAATCCCAGCAACCACATGATGGCTCACAACCATCCATAATGGGATCTGACGCCCTCTTCTGGGGTGTCTGAAGACAGCTACGGTGTACTTACATATAATAAATAAATAAATAAATAAATAAATAAATAAATAAATAAATAAATAAATAAATAAGCTGAAAGTGAAAATATCCAATATGAAAGGCAGACCTATCAAAATTACATCTGACTTCTCAATAAAGAATCTAAAAACCAGAAGGGCCCAAGTAGATATTTTGGAGAATCCAGGCGACTGATGCCCCCTGAGGCTACTATACCCAGCAAGACTTTCAGTCACCATAAAGGGATAAAACAAGATATTTCATAACAAAATCAAATTTAAACAGTATCCATCTACAAATCCAGCCCTACAGAGAGTACTACAAGGAAAATTCCAACTCAAAATGGGTTAACTACACCCAAGAAAACACAGGAAATAATTTCACACAATCAAAATCAAAAAAGGGACATATACATGCATACACATTCACACACATGCACTACCATCATCAGCATCAAAATAAAGGGAATTAACCACTGGTCTTTAATATCTCTCAACATCAGTACACTCAATTCCCCAATAAAAAGACAAGACTATCAGAATACATGCAAAAGCATGATCCATCATTCTGATTCATAGAAGAAACCCACCTTAACATCAAAGATAGGCATTGCCTCAGGGTAAAGGACTGGAAAAAATTCCCAAGCAAACAGCCCCAAGAAGCAAACTGAAGTAACCATTCTAATATGTAATAAAATAGACTTCAAACCAAAATTAATCAAAAGAGATGGAGAAGGACACTTTATAGTAATAAAAAAAGAAAGAAAAAGAAAAGAAACACCAACATGATGTAGTGAGAATTTTGGTTTAAAAAAAAACAAAACAAAAAAACAAAAAATACAGAAATGTTATAAGAATATATTTTTGTTTTAATCCCAGGTGTTGGATATGGGGATGCTTTAGAAATAGTACTTTCCACCAGAAAAATTAATGTGCCTTTTCTAGGAGTAATGGATTTCCTAAATATCAGACAGAACAAATGCCTAGGCTTCCTGGGATAGCCAGACATTGTGTACAAGGGGTACCATTGGACCAATGGGTATAACTTTAATGTCCAAGGAAATTTCTTACCATTGGGAAATGAAATGGGGGCCTAGCAGCTTGAGGCTCCACATCAAAAATAAAAGCCACTTCCTTCTTATCAGCCATGAAAAACAAGCAAACAGAAAAACCGTAATTATGCACTGCTGATCTCGTGCACACCTCTGTAGGCAGTGATGCTCTAGACTTGGCCACAGATATAAACCTTTTATCCTAATCCCCAAAACTACTGGAGTTTATGGTCCTTTGCCCATGGGGATGATCTTGGGAAGGAGTAGACTGACTTTCCAAGGAGTCATTGTGCATCCAGGAATTACCGATGGAATTATAAATGGGGATGTCAAAGGAGAAATTAAAATTATGACATATGTTCTTTAAAAGAGATGCAAGGGGAAGGGAACACTCCTTCATTGCCGGTAGCAATGACCTTTGTATGACCACTTTAGAAATCAATTTGGCAGGGCTGGAGTGAGGGTTAGATATTCTTCAACTAAAGAATGTATAAAGAAAATGTGGTACATCTACACAATGGAGTAACTAAAACAATGACATCATGAAATTTGCAGGCAAATGAATAGAACAGAAAGTATCATCCTGAGTGAGGTAACCTAGACCCAGACAGATAAATATGATATGTACTCACTTATTTTTTTAATTTAATTTAAAGTTTTTACTTATTCACTTTACATCCTGATCACTGCCCCCTTCCTGGTCACTCCCTCCCACAATCTTTCCACCACCATCTTCTCCTTCTCCTCTGAGCAGGTGGGGGGGCCTGGGTATGCCCCCACCCAACTTGGTACTTCATGTCTTTGTAAAGCTAGGTTCTTCCTCTCCCATTGAGGCCAGACAAGGCAGCCTAACTAGTAAAACATTCCCCTTACAGGCAAGCTCTTTTGGGATAGCCACTGTTCCAGTTGATTGGGACCCACATGAAGGTCCTGCTGCATATCTGCTGCATATAACTGGAGAGGCCAAGGTCCAGCCCATGTATGCATTTTCTTTGGTTGATGGTTCAAACTCCGAGAATCCCAAGGGTCCAGGTTAGTTGACTCTGTTGTACTTCCTGTGGAGTTCCTATTTGGAACTATTCCCTTTGGGGCCTGCAATCCTTCCTCCTATTTTTCTGTAAGAGTCCCCAAGTTCTATCCACTGTCTAACCTACCCACAAAACTTTCAACCCAAAATTTATCCTATCTATAAGAAACACAGGCATGGGAGATGGAGCAGAGACTGAAGGAATTGCCATCCAATAACCATCCCAACTTGAGACCCAATCCACTGGCAATCACCAGATCCTTACACTATTAACGATACTCTGTTATTCTTGCAGACAGGAACATGTCCTCTGAGAGGCTCCACCTAGCAGCTGACTCAGACAGGCACCCACTTATAAGTGAATATTACTCACAAAATACAGGATAACCATGCTACAAACAACAGATCCAAAGATGCTAAGTAATGAAGAGGCCAAAAGGGGTGATGCTTGGATCTCACTGAGAAAAGGAAATAGATTAGACATTGGAGGCTGTATAGAAGAGGAGTACAGGGGGTGATAGGAACAGGAAGGATGAGGCAGGGGGAGGATAGAGGGAGAAAGTACCAGTAGAGACAACTGGAATGGGAGGGGGTCATCTCTGGGAGAAGCTAGAAACTGAGAACAATTGAAACTCCCAGGATTCCATGAGGGTGATGCTAGCTAAGACCCCAAGCAATAAGGGATATGGATTCTGTAATCAGGAAAGACTTCCAATAAAGGGATTAGGACACCAACCCAGCCAAAAAAAAACCTTAGACTCACAATTACCCCTGAATACAAAATGTACAGGGGTAAATAAATGATGGAGCAGAATTTGAGGGAAGAACCAATCAATGACTGGCCCAGATTTGAGACCAATGCCATGAGAGGAAGCCCTGACACTATTGATGACATTCTGCTATACTTGCAGACAGGAACCTAGCATGACTGACATCAGAGGGGCATCACCCTGCAACTGATGGAAAAAGATGCAGAGACCCACAGCCAACCAAACATTAGGTGTAGGTTGGGGAAACCTGTGGAAGAAAGGGAGGAAGGTTTGAAGGAGCCAGAGGAGAAGTCTGTTGGGAGTATGGGGTATCTTGAACAGTCTTATCCTCCTGTGAACTGGGAAATTCAGTAATGGCCAATGAGGCAAGATGTGCCCGAAGATGCAATAATGGCATGAATGTTATTGGGTAATCAACCACTTTATGATAGGATTCAAGGCCCAGTCCTCTGTGGGAAACATGTTTAATACTGCAACCCTGATCAAGAACTAAGAGTTGATACACAGGCCTCAGTAATAAACCTACAGCTATTATTTTGCTAAGTAGAATTGCTTTTTTTAACACTGTGAAGAACTGAGTTGGGATTTTGATGGGGATTTCATTGAATCTATATATTGCTTTTGGCAAGATGGCCATTTTAACTATATTAATCCTGCCAATCCACGAGCATGGAAGATTTTTCCATTTTCTGAAGTCTTCGATATCCTTCTTCAGAGACCTGAAGTTCTTGTCATATAGATCTTTCACTTGTTTGGTTAGAGTCACACCAAGATACTTTATATTGTTTGTGGCTATTGTGAAGGGTGACATTTCCCTAACTTCTTTCTCAGCCTGCTTATCCTTTGAGTATAGGAAGTCAACTGATTTGCTTGAGTTGATTTTATAACCTGCCACTTTGCTGAAGTTGTTTATCAGCTGTAGGAGTTCTCTGGTGGAGTTTTTTGGGTCACATAAGTATACTATCATGTCATCTGCAAATAGTGATAATTTGACTTCTTCCTTTCCAATTTGTATCCCTTTGACCTCCTTATGTTGTCTAATTGCTCTAGCTAGAACTTCAAGTACTATATTGAAAAGATATGGAGAGAGAGGACAGCCTTGTCTAGTCCCTGATTTTAGTGGGATTGCTTCAAGTTTCTCTCCATTTAGTTTGATGCTGGCTACCGGTTTGCCGTATATTGCTTTTACTATGTTTAGGTATGGGCCTTGAATTCCTGTTCTTTCCAAGACTTTTAGCATGAAAGGATGCTGAATTTTGTCAAATGCTTTTTCAGCATCTAATGAAATGATCATATGATTTTTTTCTTTGAGTTTGTTTATGTAGTGGATTGCATTGATGGATTTACTTATATTGAACCATCCCTGCTTCCCTGGGATGAAGCTCACTTGATCATGGTGGTTGATCATTTTGATATGTTCTTGGATTCAGTTGGCAAGAATTTTATTGAGTATTTTTGCATCAATATTCATAAGGGAAATAGGCCTGAAGTTCTCTTTCTTTGTTGGATCTTTGTGTGGTTTTGGTATCAGTGTAATTGTGGCTTCATAGAATGAGTTGGGTAGTGTTCCTTCTGCTTCTATGTTATGGAACAGTTTGAAGAGTATTGGTGTTAGGTCTTCTTTAAAGGTCTGATAGAATTCTGCACTGAAGCCATCTGGTTCTGTGCTTTTTTTGGTTGGGAGACTTTCTATGACTCCTTTTATTTCTTTAGGGGTTATGGACTATTTAGATGATCTATTTGATCCTGATTTAATTTTGGTGTTTGGTATCTGTCTAGGAAATCATCCATTTCCTCCAGATTCTCCAGTTGTGTTGAGTATAGGCTTTAGTAGTAAGATCTGATTATTTTTTTTAATTTACTCAGTTTCTGTTGTTATATCTCCCTTTTCATTTCTAATTTTGTTAATCTGGATACTGTCTCTGTGCCCTTTGGTTAGTCTGGCTAAGGGCTTATCTCAAATTGCATTCTAAATCTCTGTCTTCCTACATGTAGAACAGAGCAGCTTTTGGATCTCATCAGAAAAATTTCTTTGTGAAATATATAGTGTTTAACATGGACACTCACAACCCATCAAGGTTCAGAGCGTACCCAGTCACAAATAGAACACCCCAACAAAGTAGGTAGAAAGATTATATGAACCATCGATGATGGAGGTCATAGCAAAACAGTGTCTCAGGGCACTTTAAAATCTTTAAATCTTTAAAAAAAAAAAAAAGATTTATTTATTATTATATGTAAGTACACTGTAGCTGTCTTTAGATACCCCCAGAAGAGGGCGTCAGATCTCATTACGGATGGTTGTGAGCCACCATGTGGTTGCTAGGATTGGAACTCAGTACCTTTGGAAGAGAAGTCAGTGAGTGCTCTTACCCACTGAGCCATCTCACTAGCCCTTGGAAGCCATTTCTATAGTAACCTCAACCAAACCTACTTAATCTAAAACTGTTTGGCACTATAAATTATATGAAATTAAACATTTAAGTGCTTATCTTTAAAAAATAATTGTCATTAAAAATAATAATCAGACAAAAAAAGAGAAATACTAGTCACTTTTTTTTCCTGAGAGTGAGGAAAAACTAGATATTCAAGTAAGAATCCCCTATCTGAGAGGGCTAATATCCAATACATACAAAGAACTCAAGAAGTTCAATTCCAGAGAATAAAATAGCCCTATTAAAAAATGGGCTACAGAGCTTAACAAAGAATTTTCAACTAAGGAATATTGAATGGCCAAGAAGCAACTAAGCAACATCCTTAATCATTAGGGAAATGCAAATTAAAACAACCCTGAGATTCCACTTCACACCAGTCAGATGGCTAAGATCAAAATCTCAGGTGACAGTGGATGCTGGCGAGGCTGTGGAGAAAGAGGAATTTTCCTCTTCTGCTGGTGGGATTGTAAGCTGGTACAACCACTCTGGAAATCAGTTTGGTGGTTCCTCAGAAAATTGAACATAGTACTACCTGAGGACCCAACTATACCACTCCTGGGCATATACCCAGAAGATACTCCAACATGTAATAAGGACACATGCTCCACTATGTTCACAGCAGCCATATTTATATTAGTCAGAAGCTGAAAGGACCCAGATGTCCTTCAACAGAAGAATGGTTACGGAAAATGTGGTACATTTATACAATGGAGACCTACTCAGCTAATAAAAACAATGACTTCACAAAATTCACAGGCAAGTAGATGAACCTAGAAAATATCATCCTGAGTGAGGTAACTCAGTCACAAAAGACCACACGTGGTATGCATTCACTGATAAGTGGATATTAGACAAAGAGCATGGAATACCCATGACACACTTCATGGACCACATGAAGCTCAAGAGAAAGAAAAACCAAAGAGTGGATGCTCCAGTCCTACTTGGAAAGAGAAGCAATATAATCAAGGGAAGTAGAGGGTGGGAGGGATTTGGAAGGAAGAGAGGTGGGAGGGGGAAACAGGGGAAGAATCAGATATGGGAGGAGATGGAGGAGATATACAGATGGTCAGGAAATTGAACAGAGGTGTATAGTAATGGGGGATGGGGAACTGGGGGTTGTAACCAGAAAGTCCCAGATGACAGGAAAGCAAGAGCCTCCCAGGACCCCACTAGGATGACATTAGCTGAAATACCCCACAAAGGGGAAGGAGAAGCTGTTGAGACCATATCCAGAGATTAAGCATGGCCCCCTGGTTGAGGGATGGAGCCACCCACCCATCTCCAAAGTTTTAACCCAGAATTGCTCTTGTCTAAAGGAAATACAGGGAAAAAAAATGGAGCAGAGACTGAAGGAAAAGCCATCCAGAAACTAACACACCTGGAGATCCATTCCACATGCAGATTCCAAACCCAGACACTATTGCTAATGCCAAGAAGTGCTTGCTGACAGGAGCTGTCTCCTGAGAGGCTCTGCCAGATCCTGACCAATATAGATGAGGATGCTTGCAGCCAACCATTGGACTGAGCCCAGGGACCCCAATGGAGGAGTTAGAGGAAGGACTGAAAGAGCATAAGGGGCCTTATCTGACATCAGTGGGTGGAGAGGCCCTTGGTCCTATGAAGGCTTGATGCCTCAGTGTAGAGGAATGCTAGGGCAGTGAGGCTGGAGTGGGGCTGGGGGTGAGGGAGCACCCTCATACAAGCAGGGTATGGGGAGATGGGAGATGTGGTCACAGAGGAGGAACTGGGAACAGGGATAATATGTGAAATGTAAACAAACAAAATATCTAATTGGAAAAAAAACTATTCAACATCCTAGTCATCAGGGAAATGAAAATCAAAACAACCCTGAGATTCTACCTCACACCAGTAAGAATGACTAAGAGAAAAAACTCAGGAGACAGCAAATGCTGGTAAGGATGTGGAGAAAGAGGAACACTCCTCCATTGTTGGTGGGATTGTGTCTTAGTCATAGTTTCTATTCCTGCACAAACATCAGGACCAAGAAGCAAGTTGGGGAGGAAATGGTTTATTCAGCTCACACTTTCACATTGCTGTTCATCACCAAAGGAAGTCAGGACTGGAACTCAAGCATGTCAGGAAGCAGGAGCTGATGCAGAGGCCATGGAGGGATGTTACTTACTGGCTTGCTTCCTCTGGGTTGCTCAGCCTGCTTTCTTATAGAACCCAGCACTGACAGCCCAGGGATGACACCACCCACAATGGGCCCTCCTGGATTGATAACCAACAAAGAAAATGCCCCACAGCTGGATCTCATGGAGGCACTTCCCCAACTGAAGCTCCTTTCTTTGTGATAACTCCAGCCTGTGTCAAGTTGACACACAAAACCAGCCAGTACAGATTGCAAGCTGGTACAACCACTCTGGAAATCAGTCTGGTGGTTCCTCGGAAAATTAAGCATAGTATTATCTGAGGACCCAGCTATACCATTCCTGGTATATACCCAGAAGAGGCTCCAAAACATAATAAGGACATATGCTCCACTATGTTCATATCAGCCTTATTTATAATAGCCAGAATCTGGAAAGAACTCAGATGTCCTTCAACAGAGGACTGGATATAGAAAATGTGATACATTTGTAAAATGGAGTACTTCTCAGCTATTAAAAGCTAGTAAAGCTATTAAACACTATTAAATTACTTCATGTAATTCTTAGGCAAATGGACAGAACTAGAAAATATCCAGTCACAAAAGAACACATATAGTATGCACTCATTGATAAGTGGATATTATCCCAAAAGTTCTGAATAGCCCAGATACAATTCACAGACTACAAGAAGGAAGACCAAAGTGTGGAGCAGAGAGTGAAGGAAAGGCTATCCAGAGACTACTCCACCTGGGGATCCATCCCATATACAGTCACCAAACTCATATACCATCTCAGATGCCAAGAAGTACTTGCTGTCAAGAGCCTGATACAGCTCTCCTGAAAGGTTCTGCCAGAGACTGACAAATACAGAGGCAAATGCTCACAGCCAACAATTGGACAGAGAACATGGTCCCCAATGGAGGAGTTACAGAAAGGACTGAAGGAGTTGAAGGGGTTTGCAACCTCTTAGGAATAACAACAATATCAATCCATCAGAGCCCCCAACACTCCCAGGAACTAAACCACCAACCAAGGAGTACACATGGAGGGACCCATGGCTCCAGCCACATATGTAGCAGAGGCTACCTTGTAGGGTATCAATAGAAGGAGAGGCCCTTGATCCTGTGAAAACTCAATGCCCCAGTGCAGGGGAATGCCAGGGCAGGAAGGCAGGAGTGGGTGGGGGGGAGCACCTTCATAGAAGCAGGAGCATGGGGCACGAGGGATGGGATAGGGAGTTCCTGGGGGGAACCAGGAAAGGGGATAACATTTGAAATGCAAATACATAAAATATCCAATAAAAAGAAAATAGAAATGTAAAAAAAGCAAATATATAATAAAAAAAGGAAAAAAAGAAAATGTCATCCTGAGTGATGAAACTCAGACACAAAAGAACACACATGGTATGTACTCATGGATAAGTGGACATTAGCCCAAAATCTGAAAATACCCACAGTACAACCCACAAACCAAATGGAGCTTAAGAAGAAGAAAGACCAAAGTATGGATGCTTCAATCCTACATAGAAGGGGGAACAAAATAATCACAGGAAGTATAGGGAGGGAGATACTTGAGAAGGAAAAAAGGTGGGGGAGGGAAAAAGAGGGGAAGGATCAGGTATTGGAAGAGACAGGAGAGAAGTACACAGGATCAGGAAATCGAATAGAAATATGTAGCAGTGGGGCATAAAGAACTGGAGGTAGCCCCTAAAGAGTCAAAGACACCAGGGAAGGGAGAAGCTCCCAGGACCCAAATGGGAATGACTTTAGCAAAAATATCCAACAAAGGGGAGAAAGAACCTGTATCAACCACCTCCAGTAGAAAGGTACGGCCTACAGTTCAGAAATGGGGCCCCACACCCATCTCAAAGTTGTTAACCCAGAAATGTTCGTGTCCAAAGGAAAGACAGGGACAAAAAATGCAACAGGGACTTGAGAAAAGCCTTTCCAGAAACCACCCCACCTAGGGATCCATCCCATCTGCAGACATCAAACCCTGACACTATTGCTAATGCCAAGAAATACTTGTTGACTGGAGCCTGGTATGGCTGTTCCCTGAGAGCTTCTACCAACAACTGACCAATACAGATGCAGAATTCACAGCCAACCATTGGACTGAGCCCGGGGACCCCAATAGAAGAGCTAGGGGAAGGACTGAAAGAACTGAAAGGGTTTGCAACCCCATAGGAAGAACGATATCAATTAACTGGACCACCCAGAACTCCCAGAGACTAAACCACCAACCAAAGAGTATACATGGAGGGACCCATGACTCCAGCTGCATATGTAGCTGAGGATAGCCTCATCTGACATCAGTGGGAGGGGAAGCTCTTGGTCCTATGGAGGCTTGATACTCCAGCATAGTGGGGTGCTAGTGCAGTGAGGCAGGAGTGGGTGAGTGGGTGGAAGAGCACCCTCATAGAGGCAAAGGGGAGGGGGGAGAATGGGGATGGGATGGGCAGTTTGTGGAGGGGTAACCTGGAAGTTGGGTATCTTTTGAAATGTAAATGAATAAAATTATTAATTAAAAAAGAATCTCCTGTCCATTAAAATTATGAATCATTAGCTAGATAGGATATATACTGTTTATCTGCATATATTTGGAAGTATATGTTTATCATAGGAAGTTGGTAAAATACAAAAATATTACTCAAAACTTCCAATATGAATTGGGGCTGTAGTTCAATGATTTAGAACTTAGTCAGTATAACCAAAGTTTTGGGTTTAATGCTAGCATTTTTAAAGAAAAGTCAACTTCCAACAGAAAAATAATTGCTGAATGCATGTTTATGTCTATTTACATATTTCCTTTTAGGCTTTTCTTCAGATGTACATATTTTTATAAAAATAGGAATAAAGCATATATGTGCTTTTGGTTTTACTTTACTTAACAAATATCATGTGTTTGTATTATAATATTGTAAGTAATTATATACTATTTTATCATTATATACTATTTTATCATAAATACATGAAGACATGTTATCACTAAAGCATAAAGTTACTTCATCAAAGTAACAGAATAAAGCAGCTCCTATTTTAATAAAAACAAACTATAGAGACACTGGTTTCTTCTGACACATCCTGGAATTTCGGCACAAACTTAGTTCAGAGGTGGTGGGGCAACCGTCCCGTGTCATGAACCATGGCACCAGCTCCAGGACAGTCAGCAACTCTGCCATGCCCAAGTGTTCTCCCTTAATGCATGGATCAGAATAGCTAAATATTCTAGCCCGTGGGCCAAAGGAAAAGAGAAAAAAGAAAAGGACAGTAGAGAGGAAGGGAATGAGTAATTCAGACATACTTAGAAATTACATACAGTACCTCCATTCATACCTCCTCCATATATTGGTCTTATAGCCCCAACATACAAATTCTGGACAGCTAACAGTTTCAATACCATGAAAAAGAAGGGAAAATTATATTGAGGGACTAATGAAATGCTCTGCTCTTCATTTATAGTTCTTATGGCGTAGATACTTTCAGCATTCCCTTTATAATATTAACATTATAACATGAAGAATACCTCTAGGTTTTATACCATTAATACCTGTTGGGTAATATTTAGTAGCTATCACAGTTAAGACTGTTGGGTTTAACAGGAAACGTCAGGTGATCTGGACATTGTGAATATTTATTTATTTTGAAATATATGAATACAACATAATTTGTTTTAACTATATAATTGTAAATAATGAATGCTCAATCCCCACATAACTTCTCAACACCCCCCATTAGATCATCCAAAACAACATCCTTCTGGACAGCTGTACAATGTAGAAACCAGCGAAATAAGCCCACCAAGTCCAGCACTCCCTACTAGTTCAATGCCTCTTGGTCTTCCCCTGAACTCTGCACCACAGGGTGTGGCTACCATGCTCTGTAAATCTTCACTCACAGTGTTACTCTCACTATTTGAATGAAACTTGCTTCTGTTCTAGGGCTGCCTCTCTAGATATCAAGATAGATTCTCTGAGTTTAAACCATTTTATTTGGATTGTTTACTATCAGTTCCTACCCATACCTATCAACTCTGATCCTTTCTGGATGAAGCCAAAAATTCAGTGCTAGGGTTGCTTGATAGTAGTAACTCAGCAAACATCAAGATCCTTTATCTGGCATGCCTAAAATACACTTTTTATTTTTCTCTGAAACCCTGCCCCCCCCATCTTTCCTTTTAGTGCTATCTTGCTATACTTTAAGCCGATCTCCTCTCAGTGACAGCTTAGCTATTGGAAATATCTTGTTCAGCTCAGGTGCAAATTCTCTAATCTGTGCTAACCAAGTACATCACAGTGTGGCCTTCATGACATTCCCTTGTACTTCAGCAGCTACTGAAACAGTATGGTGATTTCCATTGTCTACCATGAAAAATATATAAATGCTTCAATTTCTTACAGAAATGTGCTTTACTTTAAAATATTAGCCAAAAAATGCAGTATTGACCAAAATATAAGCACTCAGTCTCAGGGTCAGGATGGCAGATACAGGATCACTAAATTAAGTCCTTAGATCGCTGGGAAGTTTCTAATGCAACCAAACCATGAATTGATGCCGTCAATTACTAATGAAATTCTGCTATTTGTAGAAACAGAAAATCTTCTTTGCTTTAGCTTTCAGTTTATGATGTGTGATAATGATGAGGACAGAATGTCCCGGAGAGTAAGCAGCAGTAATAATCATGCTAACAGCCTGGACTCTCAGATTCTTCCTCATATAGGAAGGAAGATAGAGCAAGGCAGCAACTGAATATAGAATGTAGAGCACGAGGAAACAGACCATCAGCCTCATAGCGCCCACGTGAGCCTCCGTCTGGGGATTCCAAAAGCTAGTCGTGTTTCTCTGCATCTTCCGTACGTGCCGTCTCAAGGAATGTATTAACAAGGAAGCAAAGGTCACATTGAGCAAGAACTGTAAAAGTGAGCTCAGGATCAAAGAGACTGCTAATGTCAAGATGCCATCGTTGAGGTCAAATGATGTGTCATTTCTCCCAATTACGTGTTCGGAAAAACGAGACATCTGTGTGAGCACAAAATGTAGGAGAGTGGTAAAGGCTGAAATCAGAAGACAGGCCAGCAGCAGGCTGGTGGTCTTCGTAGAGATAGTCCGTTTCAACAGGAGAAACGCTGGGTGTTGGAAATTAGTAATCTTCACACAATACAAGCTGTTCAGAAAGGTCACTAACCAGAGACTGTTGGCATCCAGAAACTTCCAACACAACAGAAAAAATGTGGAAAAGTAGACTGACCTTCCAGTATTTGTAGCAATGCAGACAGTGTTGAGTAGGAGCAATGCCAGAGTCAGGAATCTAGTGAGGGCCAAGCTAAACAGGATCCTATCCGAAGAGGAGATTCGCTGACTTTTGACCCAAGTCTTATAAATTATCACTATAATAAATAGATTTGCAATGATTCCTATAAAATTAAAAACAACTGAGCCAGCAAACACAAACACATACAGTCCCCAGAGCATCTTTCCTCGTTTAGTGCCGATGAAAACAAACTGAAATAAGCAAGCAGGCACGGGATGCAGCGGGAAGGAGGTCTCCTTTTTATTTTCCAGTGTGGTAAACACGCCGTTTCTGGTCTAAGAGGCAGCTGCTTTTACTGAGATGCAAATCTTTCAAGGATTAAATTACTATTTCTTCACTCCTGTTCTTACTTTCTTAGACATGCCTAATTACATACAAGCTTAATTGAATCTAGAATCTGTTCCTCCAAGAGCAGAAAGACTAGTGGGTGTCATGGCAGATTCCAAGAACTTCAAACCCGAACCAGAGTGTTCTAGCCTGAGACTGTTTTAGTTTCTCAGCAGCCTTACTTTATAGAAATCACAGAATATGGTGGGGCTCCTCAAGCCTTGCTCTTCCCACCTCCCTTCCCTCCAATTTGTGTGTCCCCCATTTTCTCCAACTACACTTGTATCATGCCACTGCCGGTCCTTCACGCCGTCACACGAGATGCCGTCCCATGAGATGCTTTACCCAGTCTAAAACAGGAGGTTAGAGGAACGAGCCCCTCCTTCAGACATACCTTTTGTGGGACATGGTGAAGGGGACACAGCAGAGAAAGGGATTTGTGCCATAATCTGCCTGGGGTTCACCTAAGAAAAATGCCCACTCTTTAAAGGTTCCTTTATAAATATGGATTGATGCTTAGATCATTTGTGGTTACAATATTTCCCCTTAGGCATCAAAGTACTTGAATGTAAAATCCAGGGTAATTATTCAGTCACATTAGAAATCTACATTCAGGAATGCCATGTATCCTAGCTGACTATAATCACAAAGTTAAAAGAATTCTTCATGCTAATAATAATATTCATGAGAATAAATATTGTCATTGACTTGACAAAGGTACTTGATGACAATAAGTAAATCAATGTCTATTCTTCTCTTTAAATAATATTAACTAACCATCAAAGTGTATCTTGATGAGGGAAAAAATCACAAGAAAATTCATCTAAAGGACAAAAATGGAAAATTAAAAGAACTAAAATTCAAATCCACATCTATAGAAAAACCGTTTTTGACATCATAAAATGTCAGATAAAACTAATACACAGACTGGTTCTGCTTAAGTTAATGGTTATTAAAATATGTTCCATATCTGTATGGTGTTTTTACACAGGCAATTCCCAAAGGCTGTTGAGCCTGTCTAAATGATTCAAGGGAAAGAGGTCCTAAGAAGCATGATTTTCACCTCTAAGCCAGGTAGGATCAGGGGCAGAGCAGGCAGCAGCTCTATTGATGGTAAAGATTTATACCATGAAAGTCGGAAGGGTACCATATCTAAACCAGGCTGAAGAACTCTCCATCCTACAACCTCTGCTGTTTTACGAAGCCATGGGTCCCTTACATCCAGGCTTCAGATGGCCACACTCACATGGGAGTGTGGCCACAAATGTCTGCTTCAGCTTGTTGTTACATAAAATGAGAATAAATGAATCACCAGCAAGGTATGACATTGTAATTACCACTCCAATCATCCTGACAATCTTGGTTTCTGGTAGGAAACGACTGAATGACAAGATTATAAAGGAAAGAAAGTAGAATAGGAAGAATAAGAGAAAGGAAAGGATGATTCTCATAGCTCTTTTATGGGCCTCAGTACTCTGATCTCTGAAGCCAGTACTGTATTGCTGCATCTGCTGTGTGTGCTTCCCCAGAGAGAGAAGCAGCAGGAAGTAGGCAGCCAGGGAAACAATTAAGGAAGGAATCTTCCACAGATTCCCAAGAACATGCATCAGATTATATTCCTGTCTCTTCAGTCTGATGTATTCAGTTATATTTGGTGTGTCTTTGCTTCCAATGAGGGCAGAATAGATCTGAAATTCATTCATCAGAGACATGGTGCAGACACAGGATAAGAGCAGTGCGCCCCACAGCATCCCAACAACCACTCTAGACGCTCTCCTTTTGAGCCAGAGGAATGAGGGGTGGGAGAAGCTGGCTATTTTCAGGCAGTAGAAAACACTGAGGCAGGAGGTAAGGCAAATACTGAAGTGGTTTGTAAATGTCCAGAAAGCATCAATAAGCTGCATCATGGCCCCTGAGTCATGGGTATGGTACGAGAACACTATGATAAGGCTATCAATAAAGATGATCCACAGCAGAAAGAGCCTGAAGAGGGCCAAGCTGGAAATGATGAAGTCAGACAAAGAAATTTTCTTGCTCTTGAGCCAATAGCTGCCATTGATTGTCACAATGAAACCATTCACCAGATTTCCAAGAATAAACTCAGTGACAGTCAGGACCAGGAACACCCCTTCAATGAATCCCAACATATTAGAATGTAGGCCACCCTGATCCTTGTTCTGTTCATGAATCTCATCTCCTTGTTAATTTCATTTTTTTTTTTCTGAAATCCAGCTCCTCGTTACTTTACTGTACCTGTCTCTTCTGCGTGATTTAGTCTGTCTTACAGAACAGCTTTGTGAATCTGCTCTGGTTGTCCTCTTCACAGATGGCATAGACTGTGTCACTTCTATGATCTTAAATTCAGCAGCTCTTTGTTGAGATGCAAATAATGCCCAGTGTCACACGGACAAGGAAGATATCCAGATCACAAAGAATATGGAAGTCTGAGACTCAATTTCAGAGGGAGTGGCGTTGTGACTTGAATGCAAAGTATTCCCCATTTCATGTGTTTGAAAACAAAATCACCAGCTGGTGGCATTGTTTGGGAAGGTTATGGAAACCTTGGGAGGGAGAACCAGGCAAAGGTACATTACTGCTACTAGGGATGAGCTTTGAGATTTTATGCTGGCCCATTTCTGTTCTCTGCTTCCCACACTGTACAAAGGGCTGGCCTGCGGCTCCCCCTGGAACTGTATACCCAAATAAACCTTTTCACCCTTATAATGCTTTTGTCAAGATATTCTTTCACATGAACTACAGAAAAGTGGTGCTGGGAACCACCCAGAAGAAAAAGGTGACTGGGACCTAAAGGAAGCACAGACCTACCTGGAAGGTAAAGTCTTGTTTCTCTACAAAAAGGACAGACAGAAACATGGAAATGCCAGAATTCTACAACACTGGAAGAAGTTTATGTGCATGAAGTTCGATGTCACTGGTCTTAAAAATAAGTTCCTTTATTTAAAATTCCATGATCTCAACTCATGAAACTGTCATTTTAAATATTGTAAATAGGTCTCAATAGCCAAAAATTAATTTTGCATAAAGTACAATGATTCAATTTTTCTCCCTATTCCCAAATGAGCAACACATTTATCTGGCATCATGGGTTGGATAACCTATGCCATACCATTCATCTCCACATAAGCATGATCAATTTCTGGACTCTACTATATGTCACTACTTTGCTTTGTATCTACATCAATAGTACACTTTCTCATAGTAACCACACACACACACACACACACACACACACACACGAGAACAATAGCCTTAACTAGCAGAGCACAATTGCTTGTCAAAGCATTTCAAATTAGCTTGTCACATCTCCTCAAAGGATTTCTAGAAAATGATTTAATTTTTTCCATCTATACCAATAATGGAAATGTTTCCAATAAACATGATGTACTAGTGTTTTTAATGTGTTTCAATGAGGCTTTATAAAGCTTTTTTAAAGATCATTTAAGACTTGTATTCTGATATTCTTAGATGACATATTTTCAAAATCAACTTCTTCTGATGTTTAGAACTTGACACTTAAGTATTGCTTAATTTCCTGTAACTCATGATATTTACTTTCAAAGCAATGAGAATATTTGTGAACCACTTTCTCTTCATGATCTTAACACTCTTATAACAGTACTTGCTAGTCTTAGTACAAGTATGTTTAGTTAATCTTTCCATTTGAAAGGAAAATTTAGTATTTAACACAAACTTTGGGTATATCACATTTATTTATAAATCACAATAACAAGATTGATACACCATGGGGCCAGAGCTCAGCCTTCCAACTTCCAAAGTAAAAGGCAATGTCTGTTCTTCAAACTACCCATCTGCATTTTGTTCTGGCTGCCTGAGCAGATTAATAGCCCTACCAACCTAAAAGAAACTATTTATACTTAGGAAAGCCGCCCAACTCAGTTTTCTAATCTGCCATCTGCAAGGGAAATATGAAGACAATTCTTAACCTACCTGCTCCCTTAGGAGAGCTAAGGTTCCTTACTAGGAAAAGTTAGTGCTTAACTGACACCCCCTCCCTGAAAAAATAACCTGTTTAATCTGACTGCAAAGGGTCTGTGTATTTTTCACAGTCCAACTCCTTCCTCACATTTATCATAATCTGAATTGAAAATAATGTGGGATCAGTGATAAAGTCTTTCTTCAACTTACAAAATGTATCCAAAAAAAAAAGAAAAGCATACATTTGACAACTTATACGCACATAACGTGGATGTGTATGAATTTGTAAGGAAAATTTAACTACACACAAACACAAGAGGTTTATTTGTATCTCCCAAAGACTTAAGAGGCGGCCTGTCCAGGTATACTCTGGCAGTTCTGTCACCAAAGACTTGAGAGGCGGCCTGTCCAGGTATGCTCTGGCAGTTCTGTCACCAAAGACTTAAGAGGCGGCCTGTCCAGGTATGCTCTGGCAGTTCTGTCACCAAAGACTTAAGAGGCGGCCTGTCCAGGTATGCTCTGGCAGTTCTGTCACCACAGGCTCAGCTTCTTCCATCTTCCACCCTGCAGGGCACCTGCAGATGCGGCCATGTTCCCATCACAGAAAAGAAAGAAAAGGTCAAGGAATGAGAGTCTAGAGAAATACAAAGGGCACGTTTCCAAACAATTCATCTAAGGTGGCTCCTAAAAGCTTCACCAAATGACTTCTGCACATAATCACCTTCTGTCAAACCATAACCACAAAGAACAGGAACGTAGTATTAGAGTTGTGCCTGTTGTTATTTCAAACAAATACAAGTTCTGCGACTATATAAATAATGGGTGATAGGTAGTATATTAATCATGTTTGTGCTTTACATTCTAAGTAGCTTTGAATTCTCAGAGCCATATGGACCCAGAAAAGAAACTCTTTCCAGAGTTAATTCTTTGTTCTTTGCCTGGCTTAACTCTAGACTTTCTATAGATGTTCACCCTCTGAAGCCTGCTCCCACATCCAGAAATGCAATATCACTGTCTGCTACCCATCTGACAGGAAAAAGCTCCCAAAACCTACTTGCTTTTTCTCTTACAGCTATTTACTGTGCCAGTACTATATGTCAGGCAGAAGCTGTGTTTGTCTTGACTTTTTCATGTGTGTCATATGTGCAATGTACCTATGTATGCACAAGGGAGGCCGGAGGTCCACATTAGTTTCTCTTTCTATTGTTCTCTACCTTATTTTTTTAAATAAAGTCTCTCTCTGAACCTAGAGTTAACAAATTGGCTAATAAGGCCCCAGAACCTTCCTGCCTGTGCCTCCTAAGACTGGAATTATATGCATGTACAAATATACTGTGTTTTGTTTTGTTTTTGTTGTTGTTTTCTTTTTTAATGGGTTCTGGCCATCTGAACAGCAAGCACTTTACTCCCTGAGCTATTTCCCCAACCTTTCCTTGGATTGTTTTAAGCTACAGCAAACACAGAGTCTGACAGAAAACTATAGCACAATGTGTGGTGAATCCACCTGAATTCCAAATGCCCCTCAAGTCATTCCTTGTCTGCATCCTATCAACACTTGCAAGCACACTGCTGGTATTGCTTTACTCCTTCTAAAGCTATCCCAGTTCTTACCCCTAACTCTATTTTTGTTGTGCTCTCTCTTAACATACCTTGTTTTGAAGAGCTCCACATGGCTAAAGTTCTCTGCGAGTTTCTAAAGCCCAAGCCACCTTTTCTTGTCTTACCTTGTGGTGCCTGTCTTACCACTGTTCAAAGCTTTTAAGTGTCTGGACATCTGTACATGCTATTTCCTCTGGTAACCATGGCACTTGCTACTCTCTCACGGACTACTCCACATCAAATCACACCATCGTCTGCCTTGCTTCTGTGTTGGCCCTCACCATCCTAAATTATGAGTTCCTTTAACATATGGGTCTTGTTAAAAGACCTATATGGAGGTATGTATTGCAGCATTATATACAGCAGGTACCCAACTATGTGAAGTTTAAAATACCCAATGGCAGGTGGACATGAAAGATTAAAAACAACCATACTATACCACAACGTGGAATAAGTGGTCAGTTATTCAATGAAGTTAGTAACAATAAAGTCAAATAATAAACCACCCTGCAGTTAATATACTCAAGTCCCACATGAAACTTCCTAAGCAGTTGAATAACATGCTTTATTTAAAATAGCTACAACAGTAGCCACAATGTTCTGCACATTTTTCATTTATAATTTTAAGTCAAAAATATTGTGATATTTATTGTATTTTTCAAAGCAGGTCTATGAGGGAGGTACAACTATCCTTGTTTTACTCAAGAAAAACAAAGCAACCGAGGGCAGAAAATATTAAGTAACTGGTAAGTAGATCAAAGTTGTTGACTGTAAAGCCTTACCTTTGACAATTATTAATAGAGATCACCCTTTTGTTTTTCCTTTTAAAACAATACACAAAGCAGAGAAAGTTGATATAGCTTAAAAGCTGATATAGTTGATATACACTTTTATAGAAAAATAAATCCCTGTGGTCTAAAACACTACAGAAAGCAAATAATTGGCATTTTTTTTAAAAATCAAAAAATGATGCTTCAGTAACCACAGAAGTTACCCACTATTATTCTGTGTAGAGCTCTGAGGGGACAGAGAGGAAAACTGAGATATGAGAACAAACTTCAAGTCTACTGGTGCCTGGTAGTGAGCTTGAAAGCTCACTGAGCAGGCCTGACAATTTCAGTGCTTGGTTGGTCAACAGTGAAAGCGGAGGACACACTGAAGTTACTATGACCTGTAAGGAGACACCTGCCTCATACAAGCAAAGCAAGATCGTCGGAGAAGCCGGTAGAGGAACTGCGGCTTGTTTTCCTACAGGAACGAGAGGTGGAGTATTTCCTTCACTTGTGAGTCTCTCCCTATCTGATAGGGTTCACCCTATCATTTATTTCAAGTATATTAGGAAGCACACTATATGGGACACCCAGTTTAACCTGGGTGGCTGGAGCTACATCAGGCCAGTGGAATATGAGTATCAATGGAAGAAAGCTAAAAGTTCACCTACCTGCATTTAAAGTCCCACTGTATGGCTTGGGCATTGTTTTAACTTTTCTGTTTCTGAATTTCATCTGTAAAATGATACTGTCACTTTCTTCTTGGAAAACAGTTAGATGAGACAATAATAAAATGCGTTCAGCATAATACTTGACTCATGCAATGGTCTAAGAAGGCTGCCATCACTACGACTATGGTCAGTGTCTCAGTTGTTCCCATGTAACTTACTAACCCGAGAGAGCATTGCTCCTTTCTATAATTTGTCTTGCTGTTACTCCCACTAGCCTTCACAGCATAGAATGCAAATCCTGAAAGAAAGTAAGAAAAATGATCCTGCTCTCATTTCCATGTCAGTATTTCCATGCCAATGAATGACCATCACAGCGCGATGTCACTGTGCTAGGCTGAGCTAAGGAGGGACGAAGGCATAATCTCAGTAGAGGAGAAACCAATTTTAAACATTAACTGGTCTCTTTTGGGAACAAAGGAAATTTTCTTAATTTTCTTACTCAGCTATTACACTTAGCTTATATAGCCTGATGACCAATAACCAATCTCCCTGAAGAGCCTCAGAAACAACATGTTTGGTGTTTGAGGTTGTATGAGTTAATCACCCAGTCTGAGAATTGTAACAGAAGTGAACAGCGGGTCTCAGACTGGCCCATCTTTGAAGTGCAGCCCTCGGAGCCACGCACATGCTGTTACAGGTGAGTGAAGACAAGGTACCCGAGCATGAGACGCTAAGGAGCATATGGGGGGGGGGGGGGTGGACTCACTGCTTTCTTCATCGCTCCGGTATATGAAGTAGCACTGGCTGCACGATGTGCAGGAGTAACTACGGTCTAGAAAAGAGTGCCCCATCTTAAAATACATGCTCTGTTGTTAAAAGCACGCACACACGAGAAGTATAAAGTAAGGATCTACACACAATACTCTTACAGCTTATACAATCATAGCATTTGCCACTTCTCTTTCAGCCTTTTAAAGCAAGTATGTCCTCCTTACTTTTGAAAGTAATTTTTAAAAAATTGGATACCACCACACATGACATGTTTTCTCCTACTTTTCTAAGTAGTCATCTTTCTATTTAATATGGAATAAAAATATCACAACAACTGCAGGGCAGTTTTCTGCAAATTTAAGCCCCAATATAATCACATTAAAAACAGAAGCTTTAAGACCCCAAACCTGAATCACAAGTCCCTACAGTCTTAGTGCTGTTAGCTTCCACAAGTCTGCTCTGCGCCGGGTCAGGCTTGGGAGCAGTGAAGTTTCTCAGCAGATGGGCTGCATGGGATTAAGGCTCCAGCAAATCTGTGTCTGGGAATCGGCTGCAATCACGAGGAGGCAGAAGAGTCAGCTAAGGGAAGTGCTGCTGCCTCCACCTCTCAGCCTGTCAGAGACAGGGAGGGCAGGACACTCAGGAGTGGCTTTGGCATCTGGTTGGTTCTTGTACATGATGAGAT
The DNA here is from genome assembly GCF_947179515.1 of Apodemus sylvaticus. Taxonomy (NCBI): domain Eukaryota; kingdom Metazoa; phylum Chordata; class Mammalia; order Rodentia; family Muridae; genus Apodemus; species Apodemus sylvaticus. The sequence continues at coordinate 64,810,892 of NC_067473.1, read as the reverse complement.
TCTTTCAACTTCCACCTTGTTTAAATTTCACTCAGGAATACATACAACCTCTCACAATGTTTAAGATTATAACAGCTGCTTTAAAAGACATGAGAAATGCTCAAAACAGAATACTGTCCTACCAGATTCAACATGTAATCACAGAAAGATGTAGTATGTTGACCAATGATCCCAGTGGCAGAAAAAGTAGGCAGATAGGGAGGTCAGTAATTCTTCTGTCTCTGGGTAAGGATGGGGTAAAGCTAAGGAACTACTCCTTCCTTCAATACACTGTTACTACAGAAAGGCTGTTCAGGTATACAGGAAACACTTTAGAAAACAAGAGGCCACAACACTGAGCAGGGTTTCTGAACTTCTTAGAGTCCAACATAATCTAAACTTTCAAGGCAAGGAACAAACACATAGGCTGGGCTGGGGAGCAGGGGCTGGCAGAGCAGCATGGAACAAACAGAATGAGGAATTCCAGACACCAAACAAAGCAACAGACTTCTGGAAAGCTGCAGGCTGACTATGGATGGCTTGTACAAAATTTAAAAGAAAAAAGATATTCAAAAACTGAGTTTACATACTTTTTATTGGTAAATTACTAATAAATTTTCAATAAAATTAACTAAATATATCCAGACTCTCTAGGGAGGCAAAGTCTAAAATATTAAAAGATCCTTGAAGAAGGTATAGCTCAACGGGAGAGGGCCTGCCTGACATGACCATAGGTTTGATCCCCAGCACCACAGAAAGATCATTTCCAACCTTAAGCGCATGGAATAAACTTTGAAAAAGAGAACTGAGAGTAGTGTGGAAAGGAGGCCTTGAGTACCAGTAGAGGAACTGTGCCATCTGCAGTTATACTTCATTCGGGTCCTCAGTGTTGATAAGGTCTCATAAATACTATAGCAATACTACCAAGAAACAAAATATGAGGGTGGGTTAATTCTAAAACAGTTTAGAATGCTAACCAGTGTTCAGCAGTCTCCTTCAATTCCGGATCATTTTCCTGTCAGCACTGTACTAAGGGTCCAAACACACCAAGCAGAGTCAGTACTTGCCTATAAGTCTAGACATAGGTGAGAACATCAGTGTTTACATCTATGACAGACAGACTCCTGACACAAGGCTCTAAAGTAACCAGAGGTGAAACACCACAGGACAAGTGTGAAGCCGAAAAGGCTTTCCAAATGTATGCCCTGGCCCTGGCATACATAGTGGATCCTGTGAGAGTGTTACTTTGTACCTTTCTACAGAGAAACCACTCCTAAAAAAACAAGCAATTGGTAAGTACCATAAATGACAGGTTTAATACACACACACACACACACACACACATACACATACACACACACACACACACACACACACACTGAAGATATGTCAATCAAGAAAAATATTACCACTCATTTTATATAAAAATTTTAATTTTTATCTTTAAACTATAGACTATACATGATTTGCAAAGGAGACTGTACCAAACAATGATCAAAGAAGAATCATCCGTTCTATGCCTTTTCTTTCGTCTGGTCACTCAGAAATATAATGTTATCTGTAAAGAAACCAATGTGTAAGAGTCACTTTTTGAATGCTGTCTTCATTTCATTGATAATTCCCCTCTAACACAGAAATCCTTTAGTGGTATTACAAAATTTCAAAATAAGTAACTTTTGTTGTATTCATAAGAGGTACACAAGAGGAAATCAATCTATCAATCAATCAATCAATTCAACAGAAGAGGCTGCAACTGCTTATCCAACAATTCAGACTTCGTTAACAGGATGAGCCCATTAAGTTCTCCTCAGCAACAACTCACTGTAAACAAGGTATTGTGTAAATACTAGTAAGCACACCCTCACACAGGAGGATCAATTAACACATTCCACATCTACATGCTGCAAACATGTAGCAAACAAAGCACAAGAGCCAGCTTACAACTTAGCAACTACAAGTTTATTTGCTTTTAAAGGAAATAGATGCATAAGACTGAATTTCACATTCTGGCTGGGTGGTTGTATTGCACCTTTTTAATCCCAGCAGATAGGAGGCAGAGGCAGGTTGATCGCTAAGTTCAAAGCCAGCTTGATCTACAGAGCAAGTTCTAAGATAGCCAGGGCTAAGCAGAGAAATTCTGCCTCAAAAAAAGGAAGGAAGGAAGGAAGGAAGGAAGGAAGGAAGGAAGGAAGGAAGGAAGGAAGGAAGGAAGGAAGGAAGGAAGGAAGGAAGGAAGGAAGGAAGGAAGGAAGGAAGGAAGGAAGGAAGGAAGGAAGGAAGGAAGGAAGGAAAAAACAGAATTTCATATACTGATTTTTTGAGGGAAGTTTTAAGTATTACAAAGCAAGCATTTCAGCCGGGTGTTGGTGGTACATGCCTTTACCCAGCACTTGGGAGGCAGAGGCAGGCGGATTTCTGAGTTCAAGGCCAGCTTGGTCTACAGAGTGAGTTCCAGGACAGTCAGGGCTATACAGAGAAACCCTGTCTCGAAAAAACCAAAAAAAAAAAAAAGCAAGCATTTTTAATTCAAATAAAGAGTGGACATTGCTCTGACTATTTCAAAGAAAATCAGCTAAAAGCAACCAAAGATAAAGAGGTTAAGTAGCATTTCTTGGATAACTCCAAATATTTTATATTCTTTAGGAGTAATGGTCCCATCCTGTAATGAAATCTGAATTAGTGGACAAGCAGTTGCAGCCTGTTTTGTTGGATTGATTGATTAATTGATTGATCAACTGATTGTCTCTTGTCTACCTCTTATGAATAAAACAAAAATTATTTAACTAAAATTATCTAAAAGATAGTTAATAGTAACAATTACTTCAAGACACTTCATTACTATACAGGATTAGAATGGAATCACTGTCAAAATCCAAGAGTGCCATCTACTGGTGTGTTTCGCTTTAAAGGTCAAATATGACCGCTAAGTGAAAAAATAGTATAGAGATAGGAGATAAATAGGAGTCAATAAAAAAAAGGATAAACAATAACAACAACAGAAAATAATTTAGGATGCTAAATATATTTTTAAATCACTTTATATTTGCTAGTGTTTGCAACATGAGAAAGAAGACTAGTTTTTAGATTATGTTAATATACAATAAACAAAACCAATTATATAATCAGAAAAAAAAATCAAATAGGTTTCTTCAAACATCACTGAATGCTATTCAGTTTTTCTGTGAACCATAAATAAATAGTCAACTGACCACACCAGTAACAACTATGATAAGAAAAAAGAAAATTGTGAACAATGTGAAATGTTTCTCAAACTACCTTAATTTGGTAAAAACTCAAAATTCAAATAATATAGCTGTCTATAAATCTGGCTCATAATGGAACACAAATAGAGATTAAAAATATCTACATTGGCTTTCAAAGTCAATATATTTTCTAAAAATATTACTATTAGGAAAACAAAGTGACTATTGCTTTAGAAAATATAATTTACCAATATTATTGGAACAAAGGGAAAGAAAAGGGTTCTTAAAAAGCATATAGATTATACGAAAGCTGGAGTAATCCAGGGAAGAGTGGATACAATGACATCTATTTTTTAAAGTAAAAATGCCATGATAATCCCAACACTAGGTGAAATAAAAATGTTACAAAAACGCCTTTTCTGTCAGCAAACAATGTCACTTCCAATTGATCCTGGAAGAGGAAAAAGCAGCCAACGAACCAATCCAACCATTAGTGACAGCCATTCTCTCTACTCACAGACTTCAGAAACAAACAATCTATAAGATATCACTTCACTATAGCCTATCTCAGGAGTTCATAAACACTAAGAAATTTCAGTAAGATTTTTTTCACTCCTATCTACAGAACAGGTTTCTAGGTGTTTATAACAAAAACAAATAAGTAAATTGAAGCTTAACTCATAATTTTAGCAACTTATTCAAGAAATAATAAAATATGGCTATCTCATTGAAAGATGAATTTTAATAACATTTTAATTTTCATGTTAACATATTAAAATCTCTTAAGCAGGTACTTTTTAAAAATGGTATCAAATTGATAAGGTATCATTGCATTAATCTACATATAATTTAATACGAAAAAACATTTAAGTTATATATATAAAGATATATAAACAGCTATATATATATAAACAGCTATTTTGTTCTCAAAATTCTTCTAAAACTTTAGAGGTTTGAACTCTTATATTGCTTTATATGTAGTACATGTTGTTTTGTATTTTGTTTAAAAACCAGTTTTTAAATTTCAAATGAAGGTTGCTGCACCTTCAGTTTCAAAGCTTTGAAAAAATCTCAAATTCTTAACATCCCAGTTCTGCAACTGTCTTGGTATATACACTTCTTGTACAGCCAAAGTGTTTTTAAGAGACATGAAGATTCAATTCTTTCAAGTTAACAGTATGAACTACAGGAGCTCGATGCTATTATACTCTATGCAGAGCTCCGCCTGACTAAGCGTGTGAGTAGACAGAGAGCCTTTTATAGGAATAAATGAAAGTGGACAGCATTAGCAAACAGTAAAAGGAAAAGTATGGAAGTCCTCTGGGGAGTTTCCTGCAGTGCTGCCATCACGGGTACTTAGAGGCCCAGTGAAAGGCCTGTAACAAGCAAGCCTTTCAATGAACAACAAGAAACACTGTGTACCACGAGCTTCTTACCAGCTATGATTGTTGTTGCTTGCCGCCTCACATTGTTTTTATCCATGTATTCACCATAGTCCACTTTCCCTTCCACAAATATACGAGCCCTGATATAAAGAAATGCACAGTCTTTAGTCTGTAGGTTCTAATCCTGCCTTTCGAGGTTGTCAGGACATGGGTAGCAAATACAAGCTGAAGGTAAAACAACTGCACTTTACTAAACACGTTTTCAATTTCAAAATTAAAAGTACTGAAACACAGTGCACAATCTAGTTAAGAAGGACAATTACCCAGGCATGGTAGTACCTTCTCATAATCCAATGGACAGGAAGCTAAAGCCAGAGGACAGGAAGTTTTAGGCCCACCTGGGCACCTCAGTGAGGCCCTGCCTCAAATGTAAAACTTTATATTATATAAAGTATGGGAGATATAATTCAGTGATACAGCACTCACCTAGCATATACAAAGCACTGGGTTCAATTTCTAGTTTGTCTGTCTGTCTGTCTGTCTGTCTGTCTGTCTGTCTCTCTCTCTCTCTCTCACACACACACACACACACACACACACACACACTGAAACAGTTAACCTTTTCCTTCAAATAGCCTGTGTTTATGTGTCTTCACATATCCATACATACATAAAGGTGTGTAATTACTGCAAAGAAATTGAAATTCTAGTCACTTCAAAAATTATTTCTCATGAAATATTTTAGTTCCATGAATAAGTATACTTCTAAACATAAAAAGCACATTCACAAAAACATTCTTTTGTTACTCAATGCATTCAGAAAAGACACTTGCAATACATAATTAACCTAAGCATTCCAAATGGGAATTACTGGGTCTAAAAAAAAAATTATCAAATATAAAATAACTACTGTGAAAGCTACTATAATAACTTAGCACATCAGACATCAAATAGTCCAGATTCTCTAAATACATTATGTGGTTGCTCAGAGGCCTGACATGGCCCCCACGATCCCTGGTCCCAGGGCCACAGGATGTCCTACAGACAAACGTTGTAGATGCTTTACAAAAAGCAGCTACAGCTGTAGCATGAATGGCTATACAGTATCTTGCCTCATTCATTTCTATTTATGTACAGATGCTGTTTGCCCTAACTTGCCAGCGGGCTAAAACCAGAGACTTTTTGTGACTATGACATTAAGGAATAAATACATATTAATGTCAGCACTTAGGGGAAAGGCAGACAAGAGAACACTTGTTACCAACTCTTCTGGCCATTCAATCCACAAGATCCTTTCTCTAACTTACCCCTTTTTCACATACTGATACGCTACATCTCTGAGGCCTGGTCGGAACACTGATATTCTGTGCCATGTCGTCTTTTGACTGACGTCACCTAAACCACCAGATACAGCAAATGGGGTTATGAATGCCAGCAGGTAACACAAATGCCAAAATACAGAACATGTCTCGGGGGGAAAAAGCTTACAATTTCTAAAAAACAGAACAGAACTAATGAAGGCAGACTATCTATATTTTTAATATTAGGTAAGCAATAATAATGTCTACTTACTGTTGATAAATAGCAACTGGAGCCTCTTACACTCACCCATTTGGTATACTTCACTGTCCCCTGATCGCCACATCTCATTTGTTGCTAGAGAAAATATCGTGACTGGGTTTTTTCCTTCCACCTGTCTCATGACAGGGTCCTGACCTACTCGTCCAAGTAACTGAACACGATTCAGAGCTGAAATACAAAGCAGAGATGAAATGACTGACAACCATCTGATGACTAAGTATATGCATCCTGAAAACTTGGTTCTCTGCACTTTAACTTCCAGTGTGACGGAATCTGGAGGTGACTGCTGTGTAGGAGATTAGGTTTAGATAAGATTATGAAGGTGAATCCTCTGTGTCCTTATAGGAAAGAAAAAAGGTCAGCATTCTAACCATCCCACTACTGCAAGACAAAAGTTGACAGGGCAACTATCCGCAAACCAGTAAGTTGTGCCTGACAGGTAATGCAGACATGCTGACAGACTGGTCTTAAAGAAGAAAGAAATAAGTATCTCTATTGCTTAAGCCAGCCCTGTTCTATTCATGCAGGACAGTTATACAGGATAAACACACACCTGAAATTGACAGAAATATCCAGAGAATGAACAACTACAAATAGTGCTTCAACATTAATCTTTGCTTTATGAAAAACTCAAGCTACAGAAGAAGATCAACCAATTAAGTTAAAAAAGACAATAAAGGAAGTCTGGAGGGGAGAAAGGACTGACAAGAAAGCAGAGAGCCAAAAGCAGCCCTACAGGACAAACTGAATACGCTCTACTCTTCTGGCTCCTTCTCATTCTCTGGCTTGGTCTGTCCTCACCTGTGTCTCTCTATAACCATCCCAGGAAAACTGCCTCCTTCCTTTTTCTCTGCACTGCCCTTGAGGCAGCTTCCCTTCCTGCTCTGTTCTCATAAGAGTTGGGCATATCCTATTCTATCAAATCTTTCTGCTTCACTTTGTCTGCTAGTCAATAAGACATCACTTTCAAACATGGGTGCTTCCTTCTACAAATTAATTTAACCTTCATTGTTTGCAATTAAAGAGCAGGTCTATATTCCAGCCAGAGAGATTAAAGGTATGTGCTAAGGCCGAGTCACACTGCAACTAGAAATGTTTTTTTCTTTAGTAAATTACACAATCTCAGGATCCACAGTGTGATCAAATATCCTGCAATGCATGGCTAAACATAGTCCACCAGTTCTACAGTACTTGAGAATGGTAGCAGAGCATTATAAAACATTGTAAACTTAGAAATCTGGTACTTACATCGCTCAAGAACCAAAGTGCTGGCTACTTCAGACTCATGTCTTACAAGCTGATGGAATACCTAAAGGAGAACAAACAAGTAACACGACTTCAAACTTTTCAGAAACGAGAAATACAAATAGAAGATCTACTCATATTCATTCACCATTTAATGAACAGTTCCTACAAGTTCCAAAAAAGGATAGCAAAGGAGAATAAGAAATCAGTGCTTTCTAATGAATGTAGTTATAAATCAACTAAGTAAACATAAAAAGCAATGATCGAGCGTTATGATACTTAGCAATCCATCTGTGTATAGCATCACTCAAAATTGTAGGCAATAAGAATCTATTATTTAAATAATAACAAACATACATTTGTTGTTTATCTTTTTCACATCGAAACAAGCACTATGGGTAAAAACTTACAAGGTCTATAATACATTTTTTCCTGTCTAGTTGTTCAAAATTTATAAGGAAATGGACATCTCAAATGACTGGCCTAGAATGTTTCATTTAAAAATGAGCAAAGACGATGAATAACATTGATTTCTTGAGGGGCCCCGCAAAAGGCCAACAGCTTCTACAGTGAGCTTGCTGCAGTGGAAAGCGTCATTCCTTCAGGAGATCCAGGGAGTGCAAATAACACGGTTCAAAGGTATGACTATTAAGTCATGATTAGTGAAAAAGAATGCAGCACTTAATATGCTAAGCAAATTGCACTTTTACCATTTATTCCTGAACTAACTATAGACACGAAGTCAAATTACTCTTATCATAGATCCAAGGAAAATTAAGCCCAGAGATTCCTGCACTTGTCCAGGAAACTAGGAATTAAGTGGTAATTTATGACTCACAACTCCAGGCTGTCTGACACTAAGGTTGTTTTTCCAACTTGCCCTCTGCTGTCTTAAAGGCATTCTGTTCTATGGTTACTATCCAGTTAAGAAGAGTATGCATCACTACACTCAAGAGTTCAGAGAGCTAGACATGTTCTAAGAGAGAAACATTACCTACATGGCACCATTGTTAATATAGCAGGCAGGAATCTGCCAAATGGGAAAGAAAGGGATTGGTAAGCCAAAGAATTTTTTAGAACAAGCAACAGAAAGAAAACAGTTTTTTTTCAGGACACTTCAGGAGGCAGCTGACAGTTAATAGGACTCCCAAGCACTTGGGCTTCAGGCAGTGCTGAGAGTGATGCTGTCTGGTTTTAAGTTCCCACTCTGCTAGTGAGTTAGAGAGTTAGAACTTCTCACTCACTCACTTTGAAGGCAGTTCTATGGAATGTAATTCCTACCACGTAAGAAGGGTCATTTCATCTGGCTGTTACTCAGGCCTGTGAGGCTGCTGTGTACATAATTTCCAGTTATGCAATTTCTCCATGCAAATGAGGGCAGAGCCAGACTACAACTCTGAGGTGTCAGGTGATCACATTATGATTTCTAGACCTAGCTTTTTAAAAGTTCCAATAGAGACCTGTTTCCTTCCCTGGTCTTTTAATACTGGCCTTCTCTCTCCATACCACTCAAATGAACACCTTTTCCTGGAATGATTTTAGCTATATAATACTATCACCAAGTGTAGATAGAAAAATAAGATGTTATGCCAGGCAGTGGTGGCACATGCCTTTAATCCCAGCACTTGGGAGGCAGAGGCAGGTGGATTTCTGAGTTTGAGGCCAGCCTGGTCTATAGAGTGAGTTCCAGGACAGCCTGGGTTACACAGAGAAACCTTGTCTCAACCCCCACCCCACCCCCCCCAAAAAAGATATTATTTATAATACTGGATCAAACTGCTAATCAGTTGAGCCAGAGCTCATTAAATTTTATAAAATAATAATATGCCTCATCTTAGGAACACACACAAATCATAACGTAGAAAAGAAGAAATAGGGAAAGGACTATTTAATTTCAATACTCTCAAAATGCAAACTTACTTCACATTTGGTTTTAAAGATACTATAGTATGACTTCAATTTTAAAAGGCTCAGAGCATGTATAGATTAAAGTAGGGAACTAAGGATAGATCAACTTGAGAGTAGGATGGGGAAGACAACAGACTTTTATAATGGATTTGACTCATTAGTCTTAGGAGGAGGAGGAGAAGAATCAATGAGAGATTTTACATTAGTAGAATTTACAAGACTTGGTACCCACGGGCCACAATGAGGAAAAAGAGTAATAGAGACCTGGCCAGAGTAGAGGACACCAGTCTAGATTGCAGAATGGTAATGGATTTGTGGCAAGAAGTGAGCTCTGCTCTCTGGATAGCAAAATTGGAGTGCAGAGACGGGCCAGAGGTCAGAAAAGGAACCAGAGCCATATGGGAAAATGATAGAAGCCAGGTGTGGTGGTGCAAGCCTGAGACACCAGCGCTGAGAAAGTAGAGGCAGGAGGATCATGGTTCTTGGTCATCTCGCTTAACAGTGAGTTTCAAGATTGCCTGAACTATATGAGTTGCTGTCTCAAAAACAAAACCAAAAAAAAAAAAAAAAAAAAAAAAAAAAAAAAAACCGTGAATGAATGCACACTCTGATCTAAGCACAGGAAACAAACACTTATTAAATTAATATGTACTTCCTATGTGAATACATTTAAAAATCATTTTTGATTCAGTAAACATTATGAGCATCATAAAAAAAATCCATCCTGAGTCTTCCCTATCAAATAAATACATTTAACATGACAGATAGGCTTAAGAATCTTGTGCTTATGTATGCAAAATAGGAAAAAAACAAAACCAAAACAAAATATGGCTATAGACTATGAAACCACAGTTGCGCACTCACTAATGTAGAAAGTGACTACCTGTAACACAGGTCTTCGAAACATGGCTTCGGTTTTTCTTACAACCTAATCTTTAGGCTTTTCCTAAAGGAAAGAAAGAGAAAAAAGATGAATCAAAAACTACAGTGTACATTAAGAACACACAGGTGCTCTAGTCCTAAATACTAGGTGCATCCAACTTCATATGCTCCAAATTTGCAACCACATCGTTGCACATTTGGGGACTTCCTCTTTCCTTTTAAAAGACAAAAAAACCGAACGAGACAAAAGAAACTTTGTGGTCTCAACTAACTGCTCTGTTCAATAACTAGCAGAAAGGGGGGAGGGGGGAACTGATTTCACTTCCAATCTACTATCTGCTAAAATTTCTTTACAACATAAGTTGTTTCAGACAATTTTCCTAACTTGTTCTGTTACTCAAACCCCTAAAATTGTCTCTACAAATAGTAAGGGCATAATAAACACTGCTACGAAAGGGCTCGAATCAGTGCCTTCGTTCCCGTTAGCACTGAGTAAGCCCGGCTCCCCAGCCTCGCCGCAGGGATAAGCGGGTGCTTTTCCCCTAAAGTGGCACTCGCGGGCAGCACAGCGAACAGCGGGGACACTCGGACTCCAGCGAGGTGCCGCACACCTCCTCCCCAGGGCCGCACGCGCCCGTGCTCTCCCGACATACAACTTTGTCTTAGCCTTCTCTCCTCCTTCATCTGACGCGCAGAACCCGACCGCCAGCAGCTGGCTTCCGGCGCACGGAGTGCGCTAAGCTCGCAATACGCGTGGGACAACAGGAAGTCTATGATGTGCGCTGTTGAAATGCCGCCGGCGGATGGCTCGGGAAACGTGACCCTCAACTTAGAAGTGCCGGAAACCTCTTTCCAGGCAGAAGTGGGTGGATCAGCGATGCCACCTGTGGATAAATAGTTTTAGGGTTTTTTTGTTTTGTTTTGTTTTTTAATTTTATTTTGTTTGGCCGTTGGTTTTTTTGTTTGTTTTGCTTTTTTCCTGATCGCCACCCTCACTCCGGTAGTGGCCTCTCACTGGGTAACCAAACTCTGCCTCAGAACTATATTCCCAGCCTGGGAGAGGGAGTGAGGTAGGTGAAATAAAACACATTTGAGCCCCTGGAGAACTAAAACCGACGCAGGTCTCCTAATGCAGTACGGCTGGAGAATTAAGGGCTGTCAAAACTCGGTGATCTGGATATGTTAAGTCAAAATTATTTCCAGAAATGCATGAGGAGCAAAATATTTAACATCTCTGTAAAGTACAGGTCCCAAACTGTGCCTAAGGCACAAGGAGAATGGGTCACTCTGTTATGTAATTTTATATACTTTTTTCCTAAAACATTAAAAGTTGATGAAATTTCAAAACATTTTAAAGAAGTATTAAAAGTCAAAACATTGCTTTATTTTAAAACAAAGTAAAGTGTAATTAAGATTTTACTTGTAAGCTTTAATGGATAGAAACTGATCAGTATTTTTAGGGGTTTTTTTGTTTGTTTGTTTGTTTTGGGGTTTTTTTTTAACCATTTCATGCTTCAATTCCACATCTTTGGCAATTATTCTAGATGGAGGAGCTTTAAAAAAAATAATAATAATACACTGTCTCGCTGTGTATCCCTGGCTGGTCTGAAATTTGAATCTCGTGTAGACCTGACCAGACCAGACTGGTCTCTAACTCCCAGAGATTCCCCTTGCCTCTACCTCCCTAGTGCTGTGATTAAAGGCATGTAGCACCACATCCAGCACCTAGTGACAGTCTTACAATTTCAATTAACTTTAGCTTATTGATCTTGTCTTTGGTATTACTGTGTTCATAGTAAAATTTCTTAGTTTTAACATTTACAAAATGCTGCATTGAGACATCTTTTATTTTGATTGATGAATTTCTTTTACTCCTTTAAATCCTACATTGTTTACCTTAATTCTGGCCCTAGAGAAGCAACACATGTATGAGTGCTACAGATTAAAGAACCCAAGGCAGCTAGATGCAGTGGGGCACCATGTGCCCAGCTTCTGTCAGTGCCCAGTGTTGGTGGACGGAAGGGAACTCCAAACCATTCAGACACACACATTGCCTCCGCAGGTCCATTCTTTCTATTTTAAGAAATATGGTTTTCAACGTACATTTTTCACCTGCTCTGAAGTCTGGTTCACTAGTGATATGTTTATAGATGTTTACTTCCCTGTATTTTTACCTTTGCAAAGTTGATTTCCTGAAATAATGAGGCACTGAGTTGGAGCCCTGCACTGCTAGTGATAATAAAACATCCCACCTACTACATTAGTTCAATGGTTCCCTCTTCACAAGTTCTGCTTCTGCTTTGTAGGCAAGGCAAAGGAAAAACAAAATTGCACCTTTTCCTCCAGACAGGAATCATCAACACCCCCACCCCACCCCACCCCACCCCACCCCACCTCACCTCACCTCACCCCACCCCACCTCACCCCACCTCACCCCACCTCACCCCACCCCACCCTACCCCACCTCACCTCACCCCACCCCACCCCACCCCACCTCACCCCACCCCATCTCACCCCACCCCACCCCACCCCATCTCACCCCACCCCATCTCACCTCACCCCACCCCACCTCACCCCACCCCACCCCACCTCACCTCACCCCACCCCACCCCATCTCACCTCACCCCCACCCCACCTCACCTAACCCCATCCCACCCTACCCCACCTCACCTCACCCCATCCCACCTCACCCCTGGCCTTGCAAGCTTTGTCTTAATGCTCCCTAACTTGAACTTTGGAGTAAATCTTAGCCTTGTTTCCTGGCTGCATACACCTCTTGGCTCCTGTATATCCAGTTCCATGCTTCATTCCGTTAATATCGCCTTTGTTCTATGTGAAGAATGTAGAGAAGGTTGGAAAAATACAGACATTTCCCTGAAACATGAGCGCACCCTGCATTAACATTTTATAAAGAACACCTGAATGGGGAGTCTCGGCTGAGCACTGTTTTCCACTCAGAAAGGAATTGATACTTTCTCCTTCCTTTGCTGGTTGTCTGGAAGAAGTTGCAAGTCCTGCTCCACCTCCATTTTTTTTCCTTTTGACAAAGAAAACAGTATTATACTGGATATATACTTGTACGGTGTCAGGGAGAAACGGGAATAAGTATTTCTTCTGGTAATATTCCTTCCTAGTGCAACAAGTACTCCAACCTCAACCTCGCTCAGCTGTCTGTATCCTCAGAATCTGAAATACAGCCCAGTACACACTCTAAAACTGCTCTCCTCAACGAGTCACCCTCCTCCTCCCCTTTTGCATATTGTAACATAAATGTCCATGAAGGTGTGTCGTCCCCATTGGAGATGAGCTCCCAGAACACAAAGAACCTGTTCTGAATGTGTAGTTTACAGTGTGCCTTAAAACAAATGCACGCTTCTCACGGCTTCAAGCTTCGCAGTGAGACACAAAAACATGAATAGAAATATGATTTCAGGGATATTCAAATAGGCCAAAATGTTGAGGAACCACCAAAATAAATTTTAACTGAGAAGAAAAAGAGGCTCAAAAACTTTGTTAGAGATAAAAGAATCTATAATATACTCCGGTGCCATTACAGGGAAAGCCAGACCCTTTCCATAGACAGATAGGGAGGGAGGACATGGCGTGTACTGGTGTGAATCAGAATGGCCCCCATAGACTCATACTCGAATGTTTAATGTTTACAAGGGAGTGGATCTGTTTGGGAAAAAGTAGAAGGAATCCGGAGATGTGGCTTCTTTGGGATAGGTGTGCTTTTCATGGAGGAAGTGTGTCACTCAGAATGGGCTTTGAGGTTTTAAACCCTACACCAGGCCTAGTGTCTACCTGTCTGCTGCCTTCAGATGAGGATGTAAAGCTCTCAGCTACTGCTCCAAGAGCCAAACCTGTCTGCTTCCCACCATGATAAAGAACTAACTTCTAAAACTATAAGCAAGCCCTCAATGAAATGCTCTTTAAAAAAAATTAGAGTTGCCTTGGCCATGCTGTCTCTTCCCAGCAATGGAACAGTGACTGAGGCAGAGCAGGAGAGAGAATGGGAGGGGAGGACGGAGATTGACTGATTTGATCAAGTAGTTAATCTGTGGACACAGCCTTCTCAGTGAAAAGTGATGGCAGGCTGTGGCACCAGACCTGGGCTCAACTTGAATTCCTAATAGTAGTAGACTTTTGAGGAGTAGCAGATTTAAACCTTCCCAAACTGACTGAAGGAGAACCATATTATCTATACCCAAGAGTGAAGAGTACTGTTACCTTTGTCTCTCTCTCTCTCTCTCTCTCTCTCTCTCTCTCTGTGTGTGTGTGTGTGTGTGTGTGTGTGTGTGTGTGTCTGTCTCTCTGTCTCTGTGTGTGTGTCTCTGTCTCTCTCTGTCTGTGTGTGTGTGTGTGTGTGTGTGTGTATGTATGTATATATGTATGTATTAAAGTTCCAGCTATGGATAGCAATAATTTACCATAAAGTTTGGGAAACAAAGTTGGTGCAAAAAACAACAAACCCAAACAACAGGCATTACCACCACCTTTGAATAGTCTGTCTTAGGCTTTTACTGCTGTAAACAGACATAATGACCAAGGCAACTCTTATTAGAATATTTAACTGGGGCTGGCTTATAGGTTCAGAAGGTCATTCCATTATCATCAAGGTGGGAACATGGCAGCATCCAGGCAGGCATGGTGCAGGAGGAGCTTAGAGTTCAACATCTTCATCTAAAGGCCTCTAAAAGACTGGCTCCCAGCCAGGCAGTGGTGGCGCACACCTTTAATCCCAGCACTTGGGAGGCAGAGGCAGGCGGATTTCTGAGTTCGAGGCCAGCCTGGTCTACAGAGTGAGCTCCAGGACAGCCAGGGCTACACAGAGAAACCCTGTCTCCATGGATCCCATGTGGTTAGAAGGCTTTCATTGTTCACCCCTACCATGACATGACACACTTCCTCCAAAGTCACACTTCCTATTCTAATAGTGCCACTCCTTGGACCAAGCATATTCAAACCACCACATAGTCTAATCAAGTTCTCACTTTCAAGTCATTTTTTATAAAGCTTCATAGTCCTTCCACATATGCTAATTAAAGTAGCATATACTTTAATGGTTTTTGAAAGCAACTTTAGAAATACTTTGTAGTCAGTAGGGTTATTTTCTTAATTTTTAATTTTAACAGGTTGCCTTCATTAAGACTGTAAAAAGGATATATTTATGACCAATATTTTATTGCCATTATACATGTACTGTACCTGCACATTTGGGTTTATGGTGTTAACACAAAGACATGCCACTACTGACCTACATTTCCTCTTAATTACAAGAAACTAACAGAAAGTTCACAGTCTTTGTACATGTCACAAAGAAGAATGTTTTACCCATGTTCATCTTTGAACAAGATAAAAATCTTTATTTACAACAAGTTGGATTAAATATGTTAAAAGCACAGAAAACAATAGGATGAATTCTGGTGTAAAAAAAATCAAGAGAAACCAATGATGATATGATGTTCAAAAACTCAAAAGCAATTGGAGTCAGCCATAAAGACCTAAGACTTGGGGAACAGCCACCAGAGGGTTAGAACACACGGGGACAGGTACACCAAACTTCCTGGGGCCTCTGCCTGTGCTGGTTGTGTTTCACAAGTTAATAAGCAGCTCAGGAATGTCCAAATGATAGCCTTTTATTTAATAATACAGAATCAGAAAAGAGATTGCTTCCATTCAGAAAGTATAGTAGACAAATTCCTTGTTCAAAGGAGCTGGTGATTATAGGAGCAGACAGATCTTGGAAAGCAATGAAATACAGGCATCATTCTCTTGGAAGCAGATACTTAAAGCCACATTTTATCCCTTTCTATGTACAGGGAAAGTTCTTTGGACCCCAGTGAAGAATAAGGCGGCTTCCTAATCCATAGGCCAAAGTAGCACGTATCTGCTGCTTCTTTCAGTTCAGAGCCATGGTTTCTGATTATCCACTAGAAGCCCTTAGTAAGTGGTGCTAGAAATGCATCATTAGGGAAAAGAAGTCTTCAGTACCTATGATACATAAGACCACTGCTAAGGAGAAACCCAGAAGCTCTATGACCTTGCCTATAGATGCCACATCAGGATGGCTTTTGAGATCTTTGGCCATTCAGGCTGGCTCAGTTTTGTATCCTGTAAGAGTTTTCAAAAGGCTGTGTGGCAAAAAGCTAGAAGTCGGTTCCTACACAGAGGATGCCCCACAGGTAACGTGTGAGGGCTCCTTACTCCTTCCTCCCACCAGGAGGTGTCTTGTGCTTCGTGAGCAGGTCTGATGATGATGACAGTGGGTGTCCCTCCGAGGGGCCTGGACATGCTGAGCTTTTTTCAGTTCCCTGCAATCAAAGGACACAGGCATGGAAAAGTCAGTGGCTCTTGTTATTTCAGTCTTACAGAATCAAGCTTGAGCTGTATGCAGAGTGGCATAATCAGCTCTTATGATTTTTACTTTCATTTAAAAATTTATGATACATGTCAGGTTCATAAATCACCTTTATGATTAAAATTCTAGGTGAATTAAATTAAAATTCTAGGTGAACAACTCTTTAGACCAAATATAAGAACTATGGGGCGACAAAATACAGATCTTAATTGAAGCACAGTTACTCGGTTTTATCTGCTATAAACATACATATCACAAATATATATTTGGTGGTCATTTTTATTCAACAATGGCAGAGTTGAATCAATCCAGCAGAAATCATACATCCTTCAAAGCATGGACAATTGAATATCTAGTTTGTTATAGAGCAAGTTTATTACCTCTTGATCAAGACAATTTCAAGATGCCATCTGCTTCATCTAAATGATGGGTGCCCATCAATTGTCATTTATTGAACAATGACAGTCACTTGTAGCTCAGGCCTACCCTCACAGAGTATATGCTTCACAGAATTGTCTTCACAGACAATTTTCATTCCTATAAACATATATATACACATATATATGCCCATATGTGTGTGTGTGTATGTTTTGTAGTTTATTACCTGAAACAATGAAACTCAAAAAGAGCAAAAGAATATGAAGTAGATCACTTGGAATAGCGAATTACCTCACTAAAGGCTAAGAGTCTTTGCAGCTCAAAATCAAACAATGGATTTGGTGACTATTCGGGTTTTCAAGCTAGTCTGTCCAGGATGGACTTTGTAGCTAAGCAAAATTGAATATCTAAGCAAATTCCAAGCAAGGACCATATTTCATTTCCTTTTATTTTCAATAGTTCACATATACAAAAATAAATTAAGAATTCCTTCAAAAGCTTATGTAAAATTCATTGTATGATCTCTTCCAACCACACCCATACTAATTCCCATTTGTCTAATGAAGAAATAAATAAATGAATAAATACAAACCTACATCAACCAGAGATCAGATTGCCTTTTCTCAGGAAAGAATATAATTCTCTAAACATGTTATCAGGTAGGATGTCTGCCTTCTGTCTCTGCAAACGTGGTGCTTTCTAAAGGAGGTCTCCACTCACCTAAGCATTCTAAAATAGATCTCTATTTAGTTAAGACTAGCATAGGTGATCACCAGTTACTTTGATACCTGCTATCCCTCAGAATCCAAGGACTGCTGATTGCTGGTGTTGTATACCTCCCTCTTGCATCCTTTGCATAGCCTGGAATTCGTTCAAGCTGTTTAATCACAGAGCTTCAGAGTCGCATGCTATAAAATAAAGCACACTGCCAGGCTCCCTGTAGGCAGAGCCTATGTCTGATGATGTAGAATATACAATAAATTTGAATCTATAAAGATTAGTCCAGTCATACCACTGTGAGTGCTCCAAACAGATCCTTTCTTGATTCCAACAACCAACTATACCTTTTCAGTGTGGCTGTCTTGGATTTCTCTAAATTCAGTTGTTTCTGGAGTTCATCCGTTTTCTCCAAGAAAGGACAGAGAATTCGACTTCTGGCCAGAGCTGCTGCAGAAGGTCTCTCCTTTGGAGCTGGATGGATCATGTTCTGAAGACAGATTTAGGACCATGGAAGGAAACAGAAGTTTTGATACTGGCAGTATCTCCCCATTCAAGGCAACTTCAGTTCAGTATCTACCGCTAGGTTTTGCAAAACTGCTTGACCTCAGTGAAACCATTGTTCTACCTTGAACAGAAGGTGGAACATGTCTGGAAACACCAGTTGTCTATACCTATGACTTGGATTTCCACTACACTATACTTCTTTTTTTGTTTCTTAATGATCATAAAATACTTAAAAGTTTCTGATGTGTTGCCTGAAGAGCCCTTTGGCAATTCTGTAGAAGATTAATCACCTATACTCCTTCATCTTTCTCTGACACTTGAGAAAAACTATTAAGTCTACTCTGCAAGTCTCCATTTTCCCAGTGCATTCACATACCATTTCCAGCTATGGGAAACGCTTGAGTAAATGCAGTCTACCATTATTCTAACTCTCTTGCTTAGACTTTTAAAGATACTCTTTGCGTGATTCTTTTAGAAAACAGTGCCATTGACAACAGTGCAAGCCCTGAAGTTGGAGAGGAAAGATAAGGTTTGATTTAGAATGGCCAGTTATTAACTGAATACAAGAGCTCCTCTGAGTTTGGCTTTCCTCTGCTGCAGAAAGATGTGCCACCTGCCATTCTATAGGGTTATTAGGAAGAACAAATAAAAAGTGTTTACATCAGTGTATTGTGGAACTTAAGTTTCCTCAAGAAATTTCATTCTGTCTTATCTGAACTGCCCATATCCTTCCTCCTCCTGTTCATGCAAGAACCTAACCAAGTTCATGTTTACCTAACCTCTACCCACCCCACCACACCTGTCTTCACATTTAAAATATAGATGTTTCATCTGCACTTCATCTCAGAAGATGTGTCACCTTGAGTAGACCATAAAAGTCATCTGAGAGCTCTTGGAAAATTTCGGGAAAGTTCCCTTTGCGGATATGATGCCACATGTCACCATTGATGGGTAATGACTCTGCTCCTGCAGCCACAGCAATTGTTAACCCTAAGGCAAATATGTCTGCTTTGGGAAGGTGATGGTAATTCTACAAAACAGAAGACAAGAAGACCAGTTAGTCTAAAGATAGTGAGTCTAAAAGGTGACTAGCAGAGGTCTGATACCACATAAGCTCTGAATCACATGGGCCCTTAACTTTCAGCTTCTGGACCAATAGTTATATTTACTAGAGTTGCTGGTTTGTGCCTAAGAAGCTAAAGGGAACATAAACACACCTTAACAATATTTCTGTGCCCCAAGAGTCCATGGAAGAATCTCTGCATTTTTTTCTACCAGATTCTAGGAGGCTTGGACATATAATTAGCTGATTACAAGAAAATACATTTTTCCTAATTATTACCCAGAAGGAAGTTATAGTATAGCTAGATCAGACTTAACAGGAAGTTAAGAAGATGGGCAGAGACTAACAGTCATTTTAGTGATCAGAGTTGGTAGGCTATCAGGAAGATAACATGATAAAGACAAAGATGACCATGAAAAGATGGTTTCCTTCCTACTGTGCAACCCACGAGGTGAAGAATTCTAAGAAATACTAGAAACAGTGAGGGATCTTTAGAAAGAACTACGTAAATATTGATTCACCATCGATGAAGACAACATTCCTATGCATTTTGGGAATTTCATTACTGTGCTTGGCCTCTATTCTGAATGTAATTGGGACTCAATAAGTTTGAGTTACAAATATATACTCTTCATTTGGGGCACTATGAGCTTCATTTGAGGGTAAAAACAGTTGAATTAATTATAAAATTCATTGAACATCTGTAGCCCCAGCTACTTAGGAAGCTAAGATAGAGGGACAACAGGTTTGCAGCAGCCATATTGGATAGCACAGCAAGATTCTGTCTCAAATAATTAAAAATTGAAAAAATAAGTCCATCCCCACCCTGTGTCTCTAATTTATACCTCTTGTAAGATCTCATTAGCCAAGAAACGAGTATCTCCTTCTTCTACTTTAGGTTTGCTGATGGATGTTGCATGGCCCAGGTCACCTTTTAAAAGAGAAAGAAAGGGTGTTTTTATGAATATGTCTTTGGAGGTAGAGTAAATGTAGTTATTTATAGATTAATATACTGATGGAATAGAAAGAAGACTCACCAATTTTATACATCACATTGGCATTGAGAAACCAGTCAGCTTCACTTTCAGCCTCTTCTGGGCCTACAAGAGAGTCACTCCGCATCTTATGACAAATGAAGATGTTACCTCAAAAAATACAGAGCAGACATAAGATTTCTGAGCTCCCACCCCACAAGCAGCCTTTCATGGCCGTGGCATTCCAGCTTCTCTCCCTTTGGTACGGTTGCAGAGTAACTACTAACCTCTGAATTTTATTTTTTCTACATGGTCTCCCTTCCCTTTCTCCCTATCTCCTTCCTGTTCCCTCTCTCCCCTTCCCCCTGTCTCTGTCTCACTAGTTCTGAGTAGCCTAGAACTCGTTATATAGATGACCTTGAACACACAAAAATTGTTCTACATCTGCCTCTTCTTGGGTGCACATACCCAGTTCCATAATTTCTTACATCGGATCAGATCAGCCAGTAATGGGATAGCATGTGTTTAAGATAGGCCACCCTCCATCCTCTGAAGAGCATGGCTACATGCTGTCTCAAAATAAACAAAACCCAGAAAAATAATAACTTCTCCTTAGACTTCACAAGTGAAAACCACACTCATTCTGTTTACTCTGCTCAGGGGTGACTTAGAAAAACACAGTACTAGCTACAACACAATCAGGATATGGCCAACATGTGGTAAATTAGATGTCTAGTTCGATATTCCGATCTACGTGAGAAATTATCTTTTTTCCCTTGTATCCCCTGGCTCAAAGAGAAAACAAAGATATTTGAATTTGTTATGGTAAAGAAATGGAAGAACGTGATTCTTGAAGACAATACTGTCTCTGAGATTGAAAGTACACAGGGGCAAATTTTCAGGATAGTCTATAAAAGACAAAATATGGGAGGAATATAGACAGAAAAAATACTAACTAGGTTTGATGTCCAGGTGTACCATGCCAGAGTTGTGGATGTACTTAAGTCCCAAGGAAATCTGTAGAAGGATGTCTTTGAGTTTGGGCTCTTGGAAGTGATTATTGGACGCAGCATTTTCAGATATAGCAGCTTGCAGGCTCCCACCTGGGGAGGAATTGTAAATAACACAATAGAGTAAACAAAACAAGTATGAAAATGCACAGGAAATTATTATCAGAGACTTGAACACATCTCGACTAGTTCAGGGTCATGCAAAACATACAATTATCAGTCCTACAATGAAGCCATAGATGCTATGATTTCAGGAATTCGAAAGCAAAATAAGATTCTAGTTTCTCAGTATGTGGCCAGATATACAATAAGTGGCCCTACTGCCTCGGGTATGTGACAACTAACATTTTAAGAATTTTACCTAATTATTAACCATATGACAATCAAGCCAACTTGGACAGTTGATTATTAGTATTCATAATCAATCCTATGAGACTAATAATTATAGAACATTAGTAACTTCAGTGTGACCCTTAAGTTATTAATGGTAGATCATAAAATTGGCAATGTAATGGTAGTAACTTGGAGAAATTTTAAAAGCTCTTATTATGCCTGAATCCTGTATTTTCACACCGGTTGTAGACTATATTGATTTATCTTTGTCATGAATAAAACTGAAGTCCTGAGTTCAATGCTATGCCTGGACTTACAAACACCCACCCCGAGGGGTTAGAGTGTTTCTAAACACTTTTTTGAATCCAAGGTCACTGACAAGGTCTTCAAATTAGAGTCTCAACTCCTATCAGCAGGTATAAAATTTACAGTTGTACCTGTCTACAACAGAAAGGTCTAAAATGATAAAATCTGAAGGACCTCTGTCCTTTAAGAAAAGAATCCCATGCAAACCTTAAAGGCCATGTTTGTCATAAAATATGTGCAGTCAGCAAGAAAATTCCACTCCTTTGCAAGGAAAGCAAACAGTTTCAATTTTTTTTAAAGGAAGTTACTGTGAAACTGAATCTGTACCGTAGGTGAAGTTATTACATATCAACAAAGAGGAAGGGGCCACATCCTGGGAAAACTCTTCCAGCTGCACCCAGCCTGGGTATTCCTAAGTGGCAAGAATTACATCTAATGCACACTTCTCTTCTGAAAGACCTGGAGTATACGCCATAGGTTTCTGAATTGGATGTTTACCCTGGCAACAGGGGGAAAATAAGTAATCAAGGACCTCTGTCAGGACACGGTCCAAGACTGGAGTCCTGTGAGAATTATGAAAACTCCCCGAAAATGGGAGTCTTGTGACCTCAGTTTCTTCAAAACACAGAACTGTTCTTGGGATGTGTTTTCACGCTCCTCTGGCCCAGGGGTGGAGGGCAGGAGGGAGCTTACTTCAGCTGTTGTTATTCACATGCCTCTGAGGAAAACCATGTTTGTGCCACATTGTAGCTTGCCTTTGTGATAGTATTCAAGAGCACTTCAGCCTCTTGGCAGAAAGAACATCTTTAAAAGGTACTTGGCTTTCCTCTCAAAACAAATATAAAGCAAAGAACTTCTAATAGTAAAATGTAAAATCAGATTAACAACTCAATGGGATATTTCATCCAGACATATATATCCTTCCAACATCGTTTTATAGTGCTGTCGATTATACTGATTTATTTTTCTACTGCCAGTGGCTCTTTATTGGTTCCCCCCCCCCCATGGAGGAATACAGCCATTCATGAGATTCCATGATATACACTGACCCTGATGTGTCATATTATTTGAACAAATAGAATCAAGGGTTGGCTTTATGGAATTTCAATGACAGAAGATACCAGGGATACACATATTGTCATTACAGAGAAAAAAGTTGAACCCAGAATCAGTTAAACTCCTGGGGGCTGTTGAATATATTAGAGATCTTTTAGTTGTCTAGACTGCTCCAGAAGTGACTTCCAAGGCATTTTGACAAAGGTCAGGAAAAAGAGGACATATGATTGGTTCAGGCTTAGGAGGGACAACAAGGGAAATTATATGGCAGTGGGTTTCTAACAATAGTCGTCTGTTATACATTTGTAAGACTCTAAATTACCTACTATATCATCTAAATGAAAATCCCAACTGTCCATGCCCTAGTCTGACTGATTTGACAGACTAGGAGATGAGTAATGGGAAGCCATGGGATGAAGAGATGGAAACAAGTAGGAAGGAACCTTCGGGAGTGAAGCTGAGGAGGGAGGAGGAGGGAGGACCTAGACAGGCTCCACCTGTAAGCACTAAATTGCAAAATCAGTTACACATCAGTGAGTGAGCACTCTGGGAGGGCAATGGGCCAGTATGATGAAGCAACACTTCCCTTCAACCTGTAACCCACTGAACAACACTGACTGGACTTTAAAGTCCTGTATAGCATCCCTACCTTTTACCTTGCTGACATTACTTCTACTATGAGAATCGCTCATAATGGTTTTCTTACTTTGTCAGGTCAGGACCCTCAGTACTTTGCCTTTAGCCTGCCTGATGTTCCAACAATTGGATGCCTTCCCTCTGGTTTCCTAAACTATAGTAATTCTTCTGCAGTATCTAATTCAAGTCTTGCCTCCTTTATGAAATTTGGGGCTACTCTATTTTAACTAGCATCTGCTAATATTTGGCAAGTTCTGTTAACTGCCAAATCAATTCTGTAATAAATAATACCGTCCATTTATGCACTAATGTTGAGTGATATTCCTGTAATTAATTATATAGCTCGTGAGCATCAGAGTTGGG
Source organism: Apodemus sylvaticus (assembly GCF_947179515.1). Taxonomy (NCBI): domain Eukaryota; kingdom Metazoa; phylum Chordata; class Mammalia; order Rodentia; family Muridae; genus Apodemus; species Apodemus sylvaticus. The sequence goes on along the minus strand of NC_067473.1, from coordinate 64,787,005 downwards.
GTATAAAAACAGGTCTTCCAAATTTTAATAGCTGGGTCCCTTTGAGTACCCTGTCATATCTCTCTGACTGCTTCTTTATCTGTGATTGTATCAGATGGTTTTGCATCAGATTTCTGTTATGTAGTTCTTCTATCAGAATGAGGGGAGCAAAAGCACTTGGAAGGATTTATCCATCTATTTCTCTAGCTAGAGTTTAGTAGACTGTCAGCCATAGAGAAGTACGAACATGCCCAAATGAAGTAAAGGATGATTATAATAAGAACAACTTCCTTATCTTTTGGTTTTGAAATTCTTGGACCTTTTCATTTGGATCTACAACATATTTACATTTTACTTTGTTCGTTAATTTTTGCTATTTCATACTTTGTGCGAGTAGCCAAAAAAAAAAAAATCATGGAAATCCAACCAATTTTCCTTCTAGAAAAAGGAGTTGGAAAAAAAAAAGATGATTAAGGAAAGTCTCAATCATAAGCACAAAGAAAGGCTCCACCTCCCTGATGACTATTAGAACAAATGGAGGGGGTGGTGTGAGTTTAGAGGGAAGGTAAAAAGAACCACAGGTTAAGGCCAAAGGGAAATCTTAGCTGCAGGGAGACAGTAAGAGAAGTGCCACGGTGCTGTTTGATAAGGTGTGTGTGCCATTCCCTGGCTTTTCATAACATTAGTTACAGCCTGCTTGCTCATCCACTCATTCCCTAATGGAGAAGCTTTGGTACCGGTCTCTCTGTGACAAAGCCAGGCTGGACCACTATACACAGGGCCTTTGGGTGTGCACTGGAAGGTAATCACTATTAGAGACAGTAAGGATGGCTGTGGGGATGAAGATTTTCAAATATTCTCCTATTAGAATATATATTGTTGCTCCTAAAATTAGTGCAGATATTACTCAATTTATTAAAAACAAAACAAAAACAGAAACCACTGAGTTTGGTCACGGCACCTATCCCATGCCTGTGGTGAGAACAATTAGGCTCAAAGGTCTGAAGCAGCAAGAGACCTGAAGGATCCCTTCACTCAGAAGTCCATAGTAAAACAGGCAGAATTGGCAATCTTTACCAAACCGACTATAACTAGGAGCCTTTATTCCAACATTCCTCCATATGGTTTGGTTTATACCTTTCCCAGTGCACATGGTAATAGAATTATTTAAACTAGTATGGCGACTTTTGTTCTTTCAGCATAAGAGAAGCTGTGAAAGGATTAGAAACATTTTTGTTTCAGCTACACTAGCTTTGTATAAAACACACACATATTCAGACAGACACTCAAGTACTCTTCACCTCCATTCTTAATCTCTGCTTCCAGACACAAACATGTTCAGTGTGACTGATATGTAAAGATTTAAACTGCCAGGATGCACATTTATGTCTCAAGATTGAAAATATTCATCCCTTTGTATCAGTCCACATACTTACCATTACAGTATTCATTTTGAATGACTACGTGGTCATCTTCTATCCATGATGAATAGTAGCGAACCACATGGGGATGATGGCCAAGCACTGCATGAGCATAAACTTCATGCAAGTCCAAACTCCCAGGGGACAGAAAAGCATTAGAAAAATTAATTGAAGTAATACAGATTAAAATGTTTTCTTAAAAGGGAAACATGAAAGGCATTACCAATAAAATATTTTTTTTAGGGCATGTTGCATGCTTAGTATTTGATTTATTCAGTCTTTATAGATTCTTGTAAGATACACTGGAAAACATGGCGAGAGTAAGTGACTGGTCCAAGGTGAAACTGGTAATAGTAGATCTAAGAGCAGAACCTTGGTCAACCTGGTACCAAAGTCCATGCTTTATACACTGAACCTGGCATATATAGAGGTGCCTCATGTGCTTACTGCCTCAATAGCACATATGTTTTAGGTCTTAATCCGCTGTATAACCAGTGAAAAAGCCTTAACAGGTATAACAGGAAAGCCATCACACACTCGATTGTGGATATTTGTGTGGGTCTATATTCTCTCTAAAGGCTACATGGTCATTAGTTATTATTAAACTCAGTCAATCTGATGGTGTCATGGGGAAATTCTTGCAAAACAGATGCATTGTGCAAAAGAAAAGCAAATTCTGTTCTTGACTGATACCAATATAAAAACAAAAAGCCTGTAATTTCTGGCTTTCACATGATCAGTATAAATGAAAGGAGTTCACAAAAAGCATTGATTCAATCAGAAAATGTTGGTTTTCCTATTGATCAAGGGAGAAATGGACAGTTAGTTCTGGAAGTTAAATATAAACATTAATAATAGTTTTTCCTTTGCATACAGTATCAAACTTTACTAATGAATTAATTAGTAGTACATGTACTCGTTAGTTTTCTTGTCAGCTTGGTACAAAGTGGAGCCACCAAGGAAGAGGAAATGTCAAGTGAGGGATGGAGGAAATGGGGTGGGCCTGCAGCCAAGCCTACACGAGATTGTCTTGCTAGATATTTGGTGAGAGAACGCCCAGCCCATTGTGGGAGGTTCCAGCTTTAGACAAGTGTAAGTAGCAGGCTAAGCATGAGCTAGGGAGCAAGCCAGTGAGCAGTGTCCCTCTGCAGTGTTTGTCTCTGCTCCTGTTTGAGTCCCTGCCCTTCCTTCTACAATGGACTGGGACCTAGACGCAAAAAAATAAACCCTTTCCTCCTCAAGTAGCTTTTAGTCACGGTGTTTATCACAGCTGTGGAGGGTAAGCTAAAAGATTACAACCCAGAGTTAAACCACTGATAGTATTTTCTGTCCAACAATATTTCAGATGAATTTAAAAAGGTACCAGGAGACCACTCCACAATTCATTAGAATGGCAGTAAGACCAGTAGACAGAAAAGCCAAGAAATTAAAACAACAGCAGCATATTGGTTGAGGTAGTACATGCTTTTAATGCCAGTGGAAACAGGCAGATCTCTGAGCTCAAGGCCAACCTGCTCTACCTAGTGGGTTCCAGGCTAGCCAAAGTTATATGGCAAGACCCTATAACTACAAACAACAACATGATCTGAAATCATCATGCTCTATCTTAGGAAATAACATTGGTGTTCTGGACAACTCGATGAAGCTATGAATACAAAATGACACGCAGTGGTGGGGATACATTTAAAAACAAGCAATGGTGTGTTTTTACTGATACTGGTGTTCTTTTAAAAACTACTTGGAGAATCAATACATTACCAAATCCAAGCCTGTTCATCCGATACTTTTCAAGGTACTCACTCATTTGATAATCCTGAAAAGGATTTTGCCGAGCGCTTTATTGCATAAATGCATCCATCCAGCCTTTTAATGCACTTGTAGACTGTCCCAAATTCCCCAACCCCAATTTTTTCTACCTCGAAGAATTCTTTTTCATAGCGGGAAGCCATATTAGTTTCTTGTAGAACACTTCTCTAAAATATTTAAAGAAGAGAGAGAGAGAGAGTAAGCCTTCCTACATACAGCAAGCAATGAAATAGAGCTATATTGCATTTCCTAAATTGCTTTTTAAAATGTGAGGGAAAGACAATGGGTTCACAGCAGGAAGAGTCTGCCAATGGCTGGCCACACCTATGTCCTTTGTAACCTCACTTACAAGTCGGTACTGCCCCTGATCACATTTTTTTGAAATGTTATTTCCTCCATCTAGTCAAACTGTTCTGATGGGAGACCCATCTGCTTCTGAACTTGGCCTCTGAAACCCAGAGCAACTGTCCTGAGCTAAAGGACTAACAGGAAACAGTGAAGCGTGTTCCAAGCAAGCACAAATAATATCAAAACCTCCTTTTGAATCTCTACCCTTCTCAAGGCCTGAGTGCTGTATTTGCACCTCATACTGAGTAAATTTTCTTATTTCAGTTTGTTTGCACTGAAGTCTTAGTCTGGGAAACAAAATTGTTGAATGAATTAATCCATTACATGAGCTCAGAAATAACTCCCCCTAGTGGCAGATGGTAATATCACTCATTTTTCCAGCTCTAAATCAACTCCGGGAAATCACTGAACTAACTCATCAGCTTTCTGTTTATAACATGAAAATCATAGCAATGACACCTCAGGTAGACTAATATGTAATAATTACAGTGTTTTATCACATATCATTATATTTGTGTTTATGTTGATATGTATTATATATTATGCATGATGATATATGTTATATATCAATATATCACAGTTATCTTAGTATAATGTCAACACAGGAATTTTACAGTCTATTATTATGATCAAAATATCTATAACTATACATGAATCTAAATTTAAGATGATTTCTCTCCCCAGTGTCATCTTTTTTAACGTCCCAATTAGCAAGAATGTTTTTCATCTAACTTTAGTAAATTAAAAAAAAAAAATGACTATTCCTAGATCATTTTCACATTCAATTCCAATCAGTCCTTATCAGAGAGACCTGTAATTTTCTTTGCCCTTAGGCAATCCTAATCTCTGATTCTTCCATATTGGGATTTGGCTCCATTCCCAGCTCTCTTTCCAATTCCTCTAGTAATAACAATTTTGCAAAATGATTCCACAGAATGAAAAACTTAGTTGTAATCTGTGAGTGAGTTAAACTCTGACAACAGATGCGGCAATTGACACTTAGTGCTCTGGCCACCTTCTTTTTAGCTCAAACATTCTGGACCAACACCACTGCTCTCTATTTCAATTTTGGGGGGACAAAACTAGCTTAATTTTCACATTCCTTCTCTACCCCAGGATAGAAAGTTTCCCAGATTAAAAGAAGAAATAGATACCTTTTAAAATTATCTAATAACTTAGCATTTACATACCAGCTAACAATAACAAATGATTATCTTGACACTAACTACAGTCTATGTAAATTCTGTTGCAACACAAACAGCTAAGGATATAAGATAGGTGTGTGTGACAGGGAAAGGAAAGGAAAGAGAGAGGGATGGTGGTAGGGTGATGGAAAGTGAAAGAAAGAAGAGAAAGGAAGAGAGGAAGAAGGTTGACAGCGAGAAGAGAAAGAGAAGGGCAGAGAAGGATTTAAGGGCGGAGGAAAGGGGTAAGGAAAGGAAGGATGGGGGGAAATGGGGGAAACTGATGAGGGCAAGGAAGGAGGGGGAAGAATGCGGACCTGGGAGGAGAGGAAGGCAGAATGAAGATGCCTGCTGTGACTGCTGAGCCTAAGGCCATGCTCACCTTAGCAGGCAGCCACTGAGCAGATTTGCTTTCCCCTTCTCCAGTCTCCTCACTAAAAAAGAAAAAGGGGAAGCAAGGGTGATTGAATAATGAGCGACACTGAGGCTGCTGAGATAAGTTCTGCTGTGGTGAGCAAATAATCCCTTCCTCTTCACTTTATGCTCGGGAGAGTAGAAATGACCCAGGAATTTATTCCCAGAGCCTAGAACAGGATACTAATAGAGCATCAAGAGACAACAGGAACTGCACCTAGTTATGTGGGTATCTCATGAGGGGACACGCCTTTCCCTGAAGAGAATATGGAAGCTAAGACCCAAGAAGGAATGGGAACTGACTGAGGAAAAGGGATGGGCATTCCAGGCAAGCAGATGACCCCTACTAAGATGGTGGCTCTCAGCCTTCCCAAGGTGTGACCCTTTAACACAGTTCCTCGTGCTGTGGTAGCACCAACCATAAAATCATTTTCTTTTTTAAAAATTGATTTATTATATACACATATATACATATGAATGTTTTGCCTGAATACCACATGATTTTCTGGTGCCCTTAAGGCCAGAAGAGGATGTTGTATGCCCTGAAGCTACTGATGAGCCACCATGAAGGTCTTGAAAATTGAACCCCAGGTCTTCTGTGAGAGCAACAAATGCTCTTAATCTCAGAGCTATTTATTCAGCCCTCATAAAACTATTTACACTGCTACGTCATAGCTCTAATTTTGATACTGTTATGAATCATAATGTAAATATCTGATATGCAAGATATCTGATAAGTGATCCCTATGAAAGGGTCATTTGACCCTAACAGAATCATGACCCATAAATTGAGAACCCCTGTTTTAAGACCTGGAAACAAGGGAGAAAACAGAAGAGAAGGTCGGTGCTATTATCCCCAAAAAGGAGCCAGCCAAAACAGATATTAAACCTCACTGTGTTCCTCAGTTCACAAATGGCAGAACTTGGATTTGAAATCAAGTCTGACTTCACGGCACTTCTTAATTCACAGCCACACTACGCCCTCCCACCAACACTGGCCGCCTAGAACCCAGCTTTTAATTCAGTATACAGCTAGACATTGAGTATAGCAGAAATAATTTTGCCTAAGAGGCCTTCAATTACTTTATAATAAGAAATGATTGACAAATATCCTCCTTTTCGTGATTTCATTTTCTGGGTCTTCAGGCAAGATTTCAGTGGACACACCAGACAATTTTCTTTCAGAGGAGTACAGGGAGCAAATAACTGTGAGAAAATAACACGATAATCATGAGACCCAGTGCTAACATGTGTGGTTCAAAGTAAAAGCTGCACCCTGATCCTTCTTAAAGTGACCACACAGTGACGATGGGAGAAAGTTATCCTGTCCTGAGCATTAAATGGTGACACTGCAGAATCGCTTTATTAATCCAAATTATCTGTCTTCTCCTGCTGACTTCACTAAGTTGAGTGGGTAGTAATATTATAAAGGTTTATAAAGATGTGGAACAACCATTAGGTGTTAATCCAAACACCATTAATATTCTTAGTAAACAAAGTAGACTGAGTAGACTTGTATTTAGGTACTGACTGCTTAAGAGCTGGACAATCATATGGAGAAAAATCTCATCTGGCCATAAGGCTATAGTGCATAGCCACAAATTCTAAAGAAACAGCACAGTACGTTAGATGCTCTGCAAAGCTTAGACAGTTAGCTATACATTTATTTTGCTGAGTATGTATGAACACAAATGGCTTCCCTATTTTAGAACTGTTTCCATTGTATAAAACAAAATAGCAAAGAAAACTAGTAAAGAAATAATCCATAAATTGGGGCAGAGAAGTTAAATGACTCAGTAAGTCAAGGTGCTTGCCAGCAAGCCTGAGGACCTGGGTTCACGCCCCGGAATCCACATGGTAGAAGAATAGAAACAGGAACACAATAAAGAGAGATAGGAAGGGAGAAATGTAACAAAGAGAGTTAATGCCCCCAAGTAACACAAGCAGTCCTATCTTTTCCCTTTCTTTATTCCATTTTCCATCACCTACAGAGAAGTTCAAACAACCGCTCTGTAACTCTCATCACCAGTATCACAGGCCAAATTCAAAGCCACAATATAGAGTTTAAAATATGAATGCCTTTGCTAGCCTCATTGTAACTAAAGGAAATCGTGGTCTTTAGTCCCTAGCACAGTCAGCTGTCTACTGGAAGTCAGATCCCAAAGCCCCTTGCAGTGCGCATCAGAATGGAAAGGTGCCAGAGTCGCTGTGAACCACGCTGATGCAGGGATGAGGGACTTGTACACAGGACATCGGCTTCGTTCAAGTGGCGTTCTTACTCCTAACCGTATTCTAGCACTTGCCCAAAGGTGTTCTCGGAGATTAAGAGAACTGCACACTTACAGATAGTCTCTGGTTTTCCTTTTGCCTTTTGATTGAAGGAGTAATTTTCTATAGGTCTCCGGAGTGAAGGGGTTGATATTGACCAGAGACAAAGAGATCTTCTCATCCATGAGGGAAGCAGGTGTGAGTCTCAAATGTTTAGAGCTTCGGGTAGAGAACTTCTCTAGCAAAGAAATCTCTGGCTGACCCAGCGACGTCTATGTGAGGATGACAAATGGCGAATCAGAATAGGGCTTTAAAAAGTAAAAGAAAGTTTCATATCAACTAGCTAGTTAATATGTGGACCGGCAGATGCCATTGCTAAAAGATTGTGTGGTTCAGTGAGAACTAGTTGCACTGTATCTGATGTTCTTATTTTAAGCATACAGAATTCTAAACTAAGTTCTTGAATCAATTGACACAAGAATCAATGTTTTTCTTAAGCTCCACCCTTTCTTCCAAGCAGTTTTCCCAGTTGTGAAGCCAATTCTAAGTCCTAGCTTTAGCTTTCAAAGATGAGGACATTGCATTTAGGTAGACAAAAATGATACTATAAATGCTCCCATCCTTCTGTTCTTATATATTCTCTCTCTCCCTCTGTCTCCCTCCCTCCCCCTCTCCCCCCTCTCTCTCTCAAATATTAATCCCAGTATTTGTTTGGTACTTATTAATGACAGGTGCTTGATTAGATACTGATGGGTATTTACTAATCAGTTCATCAGTGTGTTTGAATTAATAACTTTGTATGAGATATATTTCATAGACTTTCTAAACATGAAAATTAGAGTTCTCATATTCACTCAAAACACCACATAAAATGAGAAGAACCCCATGAAGTTAAATAAAGATTTAAAAATAATAGTCTACATATATACATTCCTCAGTATATAAATACAAGTCAGTCCTATAATGTTACTAGCATGTATATAATTTCAGGGTTGACCACTTGGTATTCCCTGGGGAAAACCATATCTTTTCAACATCTTTCAGTTGTCTGTAGTTCTTTGCCTAGGGTAAGGAAAAAAGGGGCCAGCGGCCATTAATTTGAGAGAGAGCAAGGGGCAGGGGAGGGTGGTGCAGAGGTGGGGGTGTGGTGGAATGGGAAAGGGAAACAATGTAATCATGTTAAACTTTTAATTAAAAAATGATTATAAAAATGAACAGAGAAAGAAATAGGTCATTCTCAATAAACAGTGGCCCCAGGAACCAAAGCATAGAAGTAGAAATCAAAGAGCAGAAAAATTATAAAGATTTTTAACTAAATGCATCCCAACCATCAGCATTTTATAGAACTATAACTTAATATAAACACTCATGCCTGTTTATGATAGAGTGGCAGACACAGTTGTAGATGTTTAAAAGCACAAGGTCTCTCATCCCTTAGACTATATATTTTAGAGTGGTTCAGTGGTTTTCTGGAGTGGTTCAGTGGTGTTCTAGAGTGGTTCAGTGGTGTTCTGGAGTGGTTCAGTGGTGTTCTGGAGTGGTTCAGTGGTGTTCTGGAGTGGTTCAGTGGTGTTCTAGAGTGGTTCAGTGGTATTCTAGAGTGGTTCAGTGGTGTTCTGGAGTGGTTCAGTGGTGTTCTAGAGTGGTTCAGTGGTATTCTAGAGTGGTTCAGTGGTGTTCTGGAGTGGTTCAGTGGTGTTCTGGAGTGGTTCAGTGGTGTTCTAGAGTGGTTCATCTCAGTAAAAGAGTTCAAGAATATTAGCTCCAAGGATGAGTAAATATGCCAGGAAATAGAAGAAAACCACTCCATGTATCCATGCAGATGATAAAGGCCTCCAAAACTGTTTCACACTATGCTGAATGGATTGTCATTAAACAACCATAGCTCTTAAAATGATAGTCTAAAAATAATCATGTAAGATTGCAGGGCTTTACCGTTCCCCATGCCCTGCTATTCTTCCACATCACACTATCTGGGCATTTATCGCTGCTTTGGTTACTTTCTAATTGGGGGCACTTGCTGAAGAAATTAAGTGCTGCTTTCTAGCAGAGGGTCTGCTAACACAGAGCGCATTGTGGATGAGGTACTCAGCCAAGTGCGGTTGCCATGCTTGCCTGCACACTTCCCTGAAGGCCCACTCTCCATCGTCTATCAACACTCCACCAACTCCCATCGCTGTCCACTCCCTCCCTCCCCTTCCCTTCTTTCCTAATCATCCCACTGAGTCTGTCTACACAGCAAGCTCTCAAGTACCACCCTGCCCATCTCCTCATATACTGTAAACTGGTTGGAAACAGAGGTTGTGTTAATAACCCACAGTGGATTCTCAAGGAGGAGGAGGAGGAGGACGGGGAAGAGAAAGAGGAGGAGGAGGAGGACGGGGAAGAGAAAGAGGAGGAGGAAGGAGGAAGGAGGAAGGAGGAGTTGGTGGTGGTGGTTGATCATTGGGTTGGTATTAGAACACTGAAATGCCTTCTGATGGACACCAGAACCTCTTTGTCCACAGTTCAGACAGGAAGCCTAGCATTCCCTGTGAGACATACTGTGGCTCTCAGCAGGCGTGACAGAGCCCCGCTGACAGACTGTCTGCAAGCAGGACCACACAAATTATAGTGATCTCAAGGACCTCGAGCTGAGCAGGCAGAGAGTCCTAGGGAATCACACACCATGGCGTCAGCATCTCCCACATGGAGCCAGCACTAAGCCCTGGCTTTAATAAGCGAGCAATGCAATGTGGCATAACTAAAGTAAAATGTGAACTATAAGCGACCAGGGCCTAACTGCTGACACTTTAAGTTCTGGTTTTTTATTAAAGGTTTATTATTTAGTATATATAGGTACACTGTAGCTGTCTTCAGACACACCAGAAGAGAGCATCAGATCCCATTACACAGGGTTGTGAGACACCATGCGCTTGCTGGGATTTGAACTCAGGACCTCTGGAAGAGCAGTCAGTGCTCCTAACCTCTGAGCCATCTCTCCAACCCCCTCTTTGAATTTTAAAGAAGTTCTGCTTTGTTTAAGTCTAATAGAGGTGCCAGTGCTGCACTTGGCCAAAAGCAGCGGGGACTCTGTGGTGCAGAGAACAAGGGCAGATAGGAGTGCATGCCAATGGTGAACATGGGCATTCCTCTGTTAGAAAATATTAGTAAGCAATTACCCAGAAATGCAGCCACCTGGCAGAATAGAAAGGAAAGCAGACTAAAGAAAACAGAAAAGGTATCCAGTCTAACAGTGGCTGAGGTAAGACAACTCATCTCTTGGGAATTGATTTTCTTAAATGCAAAGCACATAGGATGTCTGGACCTCTGCATCTCTTCAAGCTCCAATAGTCTTTAAGATCTCTTCAACTAAGATATATGTGTAGCCAATACCAAATAGTTACTGGCTGAGGGAAAACAAGCAGGTAGACACTTCATTCTGTTTCATGGTAACTTTAAACCAGGCTTCATTTCCACTAAGAAACAGGGCACTTAAGATATATCTAGTCTGTAAGGCAAGTTCATTACATATATGCAAATGGCCAAACCCTCTTCTCCCATCAGCAGACCCATAGGAGAAAAGATCCCAGAGGCCTGGCCCCTCCTCTCTGGGTTTACTCACTTTGGGAGTGGAGAAGTGGGTAGGGGCTAGCTGCTTGCTCTTGCAGTGTAATGCTGGTGTCTCTGGACAATCGGGAAGGCCTGAAGCCGAGGACCAAAGAGCAGGACCTGGACTTCCCTTGACTCTGTTCGGAGAGGTGTAGAGTTGGTCTCTGGCGGGGGACATGGGAGCCTCCAGCTCCTCACTTTCATCCGGCCCAGCCTCTTGGCTCTGGGACCCTCCGATTCCCTGCGTGGTCATCTGCCCTTCATTCTCAGCATCTTCTTCACAAAAGGAGAAGTTTAATTTCTTGTTCAGCCCCTGGTCAATCTCTGTGTCAGCCATCTCAGTGCAGGCAAGGAGGTCTCTGAGTGGGAAACATTGTAAATCTACAGAGATAAGGAGAAGGAAGAAAAAAAAAAAAACCAAAAACACCAAGTTCCATAAGGTCAGCCTGCCCTTCCGTCTACCCACCAACAGCTGAGAGACACGCCGTGGATTTTCCCCTTAAGTACCACGCTTCTAAGGCCTCAGCCTGTCCCTATTTCCATTCTGATTAAGGAAATCTCCAGCAATTCTCCAAGCAGTTGCATCCAGTCCCTGTAAGAACTCTCCTGCTGTCCCACAGCGTCTCCCGGTGACCAGTCGCTGTGAAATACTAATCAGATGGTTGGCTTCCTTTAATTTACAGAAAACTGTCCATTAGCCAATTGGGGAGCAAGTTCATTATCAGTAGGAAATTCTTTTCTACCCTTTCACATCTGCCATCATAGGCACCAATCTGTACTCCGTCGTGCCACACCTGTCTCTCAGCTAAACAGCAGCAGGCCAGGAGTATTGAGCAGCATTTACTGAGTCTTCTCAGTAAATTTACAACTGTTTCCCCTTCCTCTTCCATTTTCCCTCTCCCCGCTGGTCCCGGCACAACCGGTCCCACTTCTTCCCATCTCTCATAAGAACTCATGGAGAGAGCAACCTAAATGAAAACGGGGGTGGGGGGGGTGAGGGTGGGGGTGGGAGTGGGGGAGGGGAGGAGAAATCCCATCCTCAGCTATAGGCTTCCTCCCTAGGCAGCGCTTCGGCAGGTGACCCTCTAATGACCTTTCCTTTGTCTTCCGCACCCCCACCCTCTCGCACTGTTCCAGGTACTCGAACAGGCCGTGGGATAGTCCTCTCAGACTGTGGAAACTCAGTGCCCATCTTTATCAGAGGCTCAGCATTCCACGGGGGGGGGGGGGGGGGGGGAGATAAAGAACCATCCAAGGGAAAGGAAGGCGGAAGGCGCAGGTTACCAGCAAAGAAGTCACTATCCCCGGAAATTCCGAGCCCAGGAGCCGGTTGGTGGTTACAAGCCAGTGAACCAGGTGATCCCATCCCTTCGCCCACGCCCTCTGAGCAGGTCAGTTCTCCCTTCCTCATGTCGCATCACTTGCCACTTCTTCTCCAGGCCAGCTGACTGTTGGCCTTGCTCCCAACACAACAGAGCCTGACAAAAATACATCGTGTATCCTGGACCTGGAGGCGGTCCTGGACCTGGAGGCTAGCGCTGATTGGGTGGGTGCTTCCCAGGTAAATCAGATGATCATTGTTTACCACTGTGCCCTGCCTTTCCTCTCTCCCTGTTAGACTTCTTAATTACAAATATAATACATGATTTATGGCTGCACTGTTTGTCTGGGGGAGCGGGGACTGTGTTGAGATCTCCTGTTGTCAATGGCAGTTCTATTAGAATCTAGGCCTACATTCTTCTCCATCACGTTCTTGATACTCTGGGGTAGAAACGCGTGAGAACTGAACAGCTGCTGACCCAAGGAGCGCGATGGAGTTTCCAGTCAGACCTCTGCCTGGGGCCTCACCACTTCCATTGTCAGTTATACTTTGCTCTCCATTTTTAGCCTCCTCACGCTCTGGAGAAGTCCAGCCCTGCTTTGGTGCATCCATTCCACACCTCTCTCAATAACCAGGGAGATTTGTTAACGAGACCCTACGTTATCTGTCAGTAGGAGCAAAAGGGGGTCTTTCCCTAAATACCTGACACACAATAGATGTTCCATCCATTGTTTTGGGGTACATTTGGGGAAGCAGTATATCTCGGTTTTGCTTAAAATAGTCAAATATTTCACTTTGAAAAACAAAACAACAAAATAAAAACAAAAACAAAACTGTAACAGAAATTGCTGCCCAGAAAAAAAAACCCCAAAGATCCCAAAAGTAGGATGTGTAGGAAGGAATCCAACCTTGCCTTGCCTTCCCCTAAGCCTCTTGTTTAGGAGGAGTTTGTCTCTTGTAAACATTTTCCCAAGTGATAAGGAGAATCCACTCTGGTTCCAGGGCCTTAGAAACACTGATGGGAAAAGCGGGAGCAGGAAGATCTGCCAGTCAGAACTGATTTTGTAAGGCACGACACCTGCGTTCACCACTAGGGCGGGCTCCTCTTTTGTAAAGGTGCAGAATTACAGCCTGGGAGATAAGAAGTGGAGAGCCTGTCACTGCAAGGAAGGCCATAATAGGCTGGAGGTCCCTCAGTCAAGAGAGAGAATTGTGTAAAAAAAAAAAAAAAAAAAAAAAAAAAAACCTCAACACAAATTCTGCCATTTTATTTAAAACTGAATTAAGCCTGTTACTACCATAACCCAAATTGTTATGCTAGATTGTCCTATATTTAATGAGACTATCCCACTGGAAACCACTGGAAAATCAGACTTCTCAGTAATATTTTTTTTTTACATTTTTCTTTTTTAGATTTATTTTATTTTGTACACATGAGTGTTTTGCCTGCATGTATGTATATGTAACATGTTCAAATGTGTGGTGCCCATGGAGGCCAAAAGAGGGCATCAAATCTCATGGAACTGCAGTTACAGACGCTCATAAGCCACCATATGGGAACTGGGAAACAAACCTGGGTCCTCTGCAAGAGCGACACACGCTCTAACCACTGAACTGCCCGTTTCTCTACCCTCATTTACATTTTTTAATAAAAATAATCAAACAAGACAGGATAGTCTGGCTGCATTATAACCTAGTTCCAAACATTATAACAGCTTTTTAATCTAGTTACTGTTGTATCTTCAGGGTTTTTTTATTTTTGTTTTTTATTTTTGTTTTTGTTGTTTTGAGGGGTGGGGGTGCTTGGGTATGTAAAAGCAAATCAATGGTTTCATGCCATTTCAACCCTGAATAATTTAGTGCCAATAATAAAAATTTCTAGGTTAATCCATCATCTTAAAAATCTCCTAAAATTTAACTAGTATTTAACAGGCAGTAATTCATTACTTCTCTTGCCATAGTTTCCCCTTGGCTAGAATGAGAAGCTGTTCATTAAAATCACTTTTGAGATAGAGTTTTTGATGTTTTCCAAGCCACAGACAGTGCAGACAGTATTCCTGGAGCAGGAACAGACTTCCTAACTGGCACACAATTGTTTTGACAATTATTTAGGCATCCATTGCATCCTGCTTGCACTCCAAAGAGCAGATATTTTTAAATCATTCCTTGGAGTCACTCCCCTGGTCATTTCCCTTAGCTGTGAGCATTTTCAGTTTCCCTAAAACTACAGCAGGTAGTGGTTCACCCACGTCACTGACACCTCAGCTAGCACTGCAGCCAGAGGTGGGGACTCAGTACTCCTCGCTTGCTTTATCTGTGGGTGTACGCATCTTCGCATCTACCCAGACACACAAACACACAGGCATATGGACATACTTTTTGTTTTTACTTTGAATAACTTGGTGAATATGGAAAACTTTTATGGTTGGCTGGCTTATATCTTGTTTCAGATCTAGGCAGTAGAAGTCTTGATCACAAAAGGCCAAGTGGGCGGTGGTGGCGCACACCTTTAATCCCAGCACTTGGGAAGCAGAGGCAGGCAGATTTCTGAGTTCGAGGCCAGCCTGGTCTACAGAGTGAGTTCCAGGACAGCCAGGGCTACACAGAGAAACCCTGTTTCAAAAAAACAAACAAACAAACAAACAAAAAAGGCCAGGTCGTTGAGCTTCTTAGCTCTGACTCTGTTTCTACTGCAGTTACTACTCTGATGTTTTATCTTTGCAAACCCCACCCGCACTGTTTGAATTGGTTTTATCTCTCAAGAACTTAGGTCAAATAAACTTCAGCCTCTAAGTAGCTGAGGCTGGCCTTGAGCTCCTGACCCCTCTGCCCCCTTTCCCAAGTGCTGGGCTCACAGGCTTGCACCACCACACCTGAATGAGTAAGAATTTAATGAGTTTTTGAAGATGGTGATAAAAGAGAACTACTCCCTCTCTGCAGGGGGTCCACTAGCAACTGAAAACTCAGAAGCTTTAGAAAGCAGCTTTGTCTAAAGAGAGCCTGGGAGTGGGGAGCTAGACCCCACTGCTTATCCCACGCCCTTGCTTTGTTCATGGGTATGAGTATATTGTGTGTGCAGGTACATGTGTTGTGGGATGCCTGCAGAAGACAGGACACCTTGATCATATTTGTCAGGCATCGCCAGGCTTCCTTTTCCTCTTTTTGTTTGTTTTGTTTTGTTTTGTTTTGTTTTGGAGACAGGGCCTCTCTCTGGGCTCCAGAGCAGCGGCAGAATCTGCTTGTCTCTCCCTGCCTGTCCAGTGCAGCACGGATTACAGCAGTGTGCCACCATGCCTGGCTTCCTAAATGCACATTCTAGGAATCAAGTGCAGGTCCCCAGGCTTAAAAGCTATCTTCCAGACTGATTAATCTTTTGTCATTAATATCTACTTATTGAAATGTTTAAAAATATTGTTTAAGTAACGTTTAAAATAAACTACCTGTAATCAAATATATAAACAAATACATGTATTATGAAATCTGATCCATAACGTGCTGGAATGACTTCCCTGCCTTCTATAGACTATGGAGTCCCCTAGGATCAGTCCCCTGTGCTTTGGTCTGAACTCGCATCCATAGAGTGTCATTGCTGGAGATGCTATCTACAGCCACCAGCCTTGGGATTTACAAGTATACCACAGTCCTCCTCCTTAAACTTCAGACATCGCTGATCTAACTGCAGCTCGCTCTGCCTACTGAAGAGGCTCCAGTTTCCCACGGCAATAGCCTCCCTCTCACATACTCCTCCTGCGTTGTTGTCACATCTCAGTAAAGACATGTATGAGAACGACTCACTTTCTCTGAAATCCCATGTCCATTCCCCACATGGCTCATCCCTGAAGACACCAGGCTCATAGCAGGTGTCTATATCTAGCAGCTAACGGGCTCTCTTTAAAGAGTAAGTAAGGTCATGATATTCTTACACCCAGACCTTCCAAAGTCTCCCATTAGTGTGGTTGTCATGTAAAAATAGGCAACAGCTAAAATGCCTAATCCACAAATATAGCAATTTAACATTTGTACTAGAAGTGGATTACAACTCAGAGGAATTAAAGGAATAATTCTATAAGTGCACACAGATATTAGCTGGTCAATGAGAAAATGTTAAGTATCACAGTGTAGCAAGACTGGGTAAGATTAAGACGTTTAATGGACAGGCATGGTCTGAAGAGGAATGACAAATTTCTAGGATGTATTTTGAAAAAATTAGACTTAATCATAAAACATAAACATACATCAAGGACCTAATAAAAAGGAATGCACTTTAACACTTTTAATGCATTTATTTTAGAATGCGGGCCACATCCAGCAGTTATCACAAGTCAGCATCCAGAATGGCTGTCTTCCCTCATGCCATATTTTGTTTATTGTTTGCTTCCCCGGCTGGGGTATGAGTTTGAGAGAAGAGACACATCTGTCTTTTTGATATCTCTCCCATTATGTGCTCCAGGCTGAAGGTTATAGAGCTTTACAGTAAGAGTGAAATTCTGTCAAAACTTTAGACACAACAGAAGGGGAAGAGCTTTACTCTCCAACAATGACAGATGGTGATATAAATTGTCCGACTCTCACATAACACGATAGGATTCCAGAATGTTCATGATCTGATGTAAGGGAGAAAAGAAAACAAATCTAACATAGAGCAGCATACATTAAACAAACAAACACAGAAAAGAACATATCTAATAAATATCTATTTAAGACAAGCTGTTGCATTCCCATGCTGGTATAGCCATATAAAACAGAAAACAGCTTCCTACAGAGAGAGCTAGATAAGGAAAGTTCTTGTTTCGAATTTGTCACTAGAGGGAGGGGAGAAAAAAAAAATCTCACCTAAGACTTTGGATTACACGCTGCTGATTAAGATAGCTTTCTCTTTGAAGTCACAGTACCAGTAGCTTCCAAGGAACCTCAAGCATGGCATTTATTCAACTTAGCCCGGGGTTGGGTTGGTGGTTCCTTCCCACGGCTGACAGTACAACCAGGAATCTCTTCTGTGACAACCAGACCTCAGTGATAATTGCCAGACACCACAGTATGGTTATACACAGTTGCATTCTGTGTTCTAGAAATGATAAGATAAGACAATGTAAGACTTTACAATTACCATCTATATGATGACATGGTAGACTAAAAATATTCTGTATTTTATGTGATGGATATATATTTAGTATTTGGGAAACTAAAAGATTTTATTTAAAATGTAGACATGGTGTTCTAGGTGAACAGATTTCGAAATTCTATGCCAGCCGAGTATCTTTGAAAATGAGTGACCTTTCTCCCATCTCTTCTCAAACACTCGTTCCCAAGCAGAAGTGTTATAACAGCCAAACTCAATGTCTCTATCATCATATGACAATTCAGTCGATACAAAGGTTAATCTGCTGGTAAGGTATAAAAGCCTCTTTCAGATTGTGGATGCATGTGCTAAAAGAGTGTGCTCACCATCACGTACAGTTTTGAGCACCCAGCCGTGGGTAAGAGTCTAGATAAAGCCTGGCAAGAGGGCCTGCAGCACCGGAGGTTAAGTCTCTGCCTTCACTTCCTGAGTTACAGCTGTTGAGCAATATTATGCAAAGCACTAGGAATATATTATTAGGCTCCACGGTTGGTGAACTAGAATATGCTGAAGACAGAGCATGGCTGTCAGTCTGAAAACTGCTTTTGTGTACAGAGAAGTGATTGGTACGAACACTACAAGTTTCTTTATGGGTATACAGGTAGGGCATTAAATTAGGGGGTGCCAGGAGAGGTAGACATTGCCAAAAAAGACCAGGAAGTATCTTTCTCAAGTAAGAAAGAAAAATACCAACTACAAGGTGATAGCACACACACCTTTAATCCCAGCATTTGGGAGGCAGAGGCAGGAGGATCTCTGAGTTCCAGGCCAGCCTAGTCTATAGAGAGAGTCCCAAAACAGTCAGAGCTACATAGAGAAACTGCCTCAAACAAAACAACAACAAAAAAAAACACCAAAAAAACAAACAACAAAACTATTTAAGAGAGAGAGAGAGAGAGAGAGAGAGAGAGAGAGAGAGAGAGAGAGAGAAAGGGAGGAAGAAAGGAAGAAACGAAAAGGAAAACAGAAAAGAAAAGAAGGGACCAACCCATTTGCCCTAAAACTGGTGACTTTGGATAGTGGTTAAGGATTATCTACCAACCAAGTTTTGTATCGGAAAATAAAATCTTGTACGTCTCGACTTCAACTTTGGCTGAGCCTCAGTTTCTGATGTAGTGGGTTTTGTTGTCTGGCCTTCAGAGTTCGTGCATAACTCAAGCAGATGTGCCCTTGCATTTAAACTGGATTGTGCCCTAGCCCTGGCTTGGATTGTACATTCCCCAGACTCCCATTTCAGTAATTACTCCATTAATTGAGTGAGATAGTCACTTAACATGTCTTTAGGGGATGGGGGTTAGGCTGAACTAACCAATGATGATGACAGCAATCCTCACTTTTTGGTAAACTGTTTTATTGTTAAGGCGTGAGTCACATATTTGGAACTAGCAGCAGCTGTGGATAGGCAGGAATTGATGAACCTCTTGGGAACAGGATCAAAGCATATCTCTGGCAGGGAGACGTGGGCTTCACAAAGATCCCTGGAGTTAACAGGTAACACACAAATCTACCAAGTCCTTGTCAGAAACCTTCCTGAAACATGAGGTGAATTGTGTGTCTAAATAATTGTCTCTTGCAATCTTACCTTTTTCCAGAATTTTAATGGCTATTTCTTATGGATACCTCTGAGTTAGTCGCCAGATTTACCCCTCCCAAGAGCTGAGACATTCAAATTTTTATTTGTACCTATTACAAGGCAGTTCATAGGCAATCTTCACGTAGCAAAGCCACGGGTTGAAGGACTGGCTTTCTCCTGCTTATTTTAAAGTAGAACAAACCCCACAGCCCTCCAGCTTATCTTCACGCCGCATATACTCAAGGAAATGATCACTAATCCACCAGCCTGTTATATAGAGTAAAATGCTCAATGACAACCTTATAGACCTTTTGAGTTGACTTATGTGTATATTTGAAATACTTGGGATGTCCTCTGCTTCACTTCCTGACTTGGAGGCAGTTTTCACCAAGCTCTCAGGATTACATAATATATGTGCCCTGCTCCTTAAAATAATGGTGACGTTCAAAATTTCACAGTGGAATCCTAGTTGGGAAGGCTCTTCAACCCACACGCAGGTGACAGACTAAGGGATGTGCGTCCTGAACCTTACACTATGGGTCAAGAGCACCCACAGAGAGATGCAGAGCTGAAGCCCGGACCAGGCCGTGGGGTGCTGAACCGGTGCGAGCTACCTTCCAGAGCTGCGGGACCATGAAAGAGCGCTGGTGTCCGGGCAGGGGCAGGTGTGGCCAAGCCCAGCGGGCATCCAGAGAGCCAGGGCACCGCAGAGAGCGGCAGGGCGGGCAGGCCCGGAGGGGAGTGCCCGCCGCCCGCCCCGCCCCTCGCGCCCCGGCTCCGCCTCGCCTCGCCATGGTGGAGCAGGGAGACGCGGCGCCGCTGCTGCGCTGGGCCGAGGGCCCCGCGGTCTCTGTGCCACAGGACCCCGCGCTGCAGGCTGGAGGATGGGTCCGGGGCGGCAGTGGGGGCGGCCGAGTGGCCGCGGAAGCGCCCCGAAGGCGGGAACCCGACGAGCCAGCTCCCCCCGAAGTGCTGCTGCAGCCGGGGCGCCTGGAGCTAGGCGACGTAGAGGAGGACCAGGTGGTGGCCGTGTTCGTGGTCACCTTCGATCCTCGCTCCGGTGAGAGCCGCTTAGGGATGGGAGGGTGGGGGGCGGTGGGGAGACTGCACACTGGGTTTCGGGGGCGCGGGGGAGGGACTCGCTGCGCACGCACTCGCACCCACACACCTGCATCCCTTCCTGCCCGGGGTCCCGGGGCACCGGGGCGCAGCGTCTCCAGACAGGAGCCGAGGGATCCCGGGGGCTTTGTTCCGCCCCCTGCTCCGTCCCGCCGCTGCTCTCAGCTCCGCCGCCTAGTCGCCGCTCTCCTATTTGCTCCGCTTCAGTGCAGGAGGATTGGTTTGCGGCAGCGGGCACATTGGCTTTTGTTTTCTCTGTTTTCCCGCTGGGCTGGAAGGTTCTTTTAGACGCCGAGAGGAAGAACACCCCCCATCCCCACTCCTCCGTGTACGTTGCCTCCCACGCAGGTTCAGAAAGACCCTGCCCCACGC